>NW_015090995.1:18354867-18378463 GCF_001431845.1 Calidris pugnax | reverse complement strand
TGAGTGTAAAGAGGATGGGGCTGGTCTTTTTTCAGTGGTGCCCAGGGACAGGACAAGAGGAAATTCCACCTAAACATGAGGAGGAACTTTTTTACTTTGAGGGTGGCAGAGCCCTGGAAGAGGCTGCCCAGGGAGGTGGTAGAGTTTCCTCTGGAGACATTCCAAACCCACTTGGACACGTTCCTGTGCAACCTGCTCTGGGTGGACCTGCTTTGGCAGGGGGTTGGACTAGATGATCTCCTGAGGTCCCTTCCAACCCTGTGTGATTCTGTGATTCAGAGCTTTTCAATTTCAAAACCAAGCATCAAATAAAAAGTAAAAAGGAGGGGGAATCCACAGGTGGGATGGCCCTGAAGGAGCCGAGCGAGCTCACCTTGGAGGAGACGATCCTGTTGTCGCAGAACTTCTGTGCCACGTACGCGTCTGTTTCCGAAACGGGACGGTGCCCGACCACCACGGTGCGCGTGCCCACCCGCTTCTCCTCCCCAGCACACTGTCGGGGCAAGCAGGAAAGGGAAAAATCAGCTCCTAGCTCAAAAAAAAGTCGAATATTTGCATTAACAGCTCCCAGCTTCTGAACGCACCACGCTGTTCGTTGGAAATAAGGCAGCTGGAACCTCAGAAATTCACTTCTCCACTCGGGCACGGAAAACGAAGAGGCACATAAGGTCATTTAGCAAAACCAAGGCAACACTGAGCTCGCTAATCTGGGGTCCTCACCACTGCTCAGCCACCCTCCAGGACCACAGCCTGTCCTACACCCCACAGGGGCAGGTCATTGCTCGTGTCCACCACACTCCTGGCCCTACGCAGGAGGGCCCCTGGCTGCATTTCCAACCTGTCTGCCGGGCAATTTTTCCTTCTTGAAGGAGAATGTATCTTTACCAAGCACTTCAAGCCATTAAGGAATATGATCTCCTAGGCATCTCTTCCTAGTCCCAACCTGGAGAGTCCTTCAGCCTTGGGTTCCTACAGTGGCTCCAGGCTTTACCCCAGGACCCCACAGAGGACGATGGAAACTGTACCCTCTTTATACTTGCTCTCCTGTCAAACCCTCAAGTCCACCAAAACCACCTCATCACCACCCTGGTGCGTGCAAACTTGGGATTTAGCTTAAAAAAAAAAAACAAACCAAAAAACCAAAAAATAAAAGGTATACTTCTGCTATCTTCAAATCTCAGCTAAAACCAGAAATAACAAAGCGGCCAGTTCCACATCACAGACTCCTCAAAAAGACACGTGGGATGGTGGGGACGTCAGCTTGTCTTCCTGGGATTCTATTTTAAAGCAGAATGAGCTGCCACGAGCGAATGATAACCTGGTGTCACAGTGGGTTGATGACACCCCCTCTGCTCGGCAGCGGCCAGGAGGGGAATGGCAGTAGAATAAACTCAAGCAGAGGGGAAGAGGAGCACTCCTTGCATGAAGCCAAGGGAGATACCTTCAACCGGCAACGCGGGGCTCCAACAGAGACCCAGTCACCCCCCCGGCCCCCGCAAAATAAAGATAGATCCTCCCAATCCAATGGAGCGTGTGTTAAAATAACACAGAGTAAATACAACACAGAATATACTGAAAGTAACAGCGCTCTTCCACTGAAATGGGACTCTAAAACATCAAAATTCCAACTTCCTATAACTTTATTCAGAAACTTTTGATGAGGAGAAGGCAAGGAGGGTCCCTACAGCCCTGGGGAAGCTTCTCAGGAGGACAGGTCAACACCACAAACTCCATCAGCTCCAGGCTGTCCAGCATACCCAAGGTCCTTGGTGGGCCAGAAAAGTCCATTTTTCAAAAGAAACAAAACTGTGCAATAGTTTAAAAAAAAATAAATAAAAATCATCAAGTTCCACCTTGCATATAACAAAGTGTCCTTGCCACGGACGCTGGCAGCCAAGGGAGGAGAGACCTGGCTGGCACCAGGAAGCGTTTTGCAAGGCTGAACTTAAAATTATCAAGTCCATGTAAAATGCCCACTAAGAGGAGATGGAGTTGGGGGAAAAATGTGCCTTGGGCCAGGCTAAGGTTTTCTTAGAGTTAAGGTTTTGGATTTTAAAACACGAGCAGGGAAGACATTTGTCACTGTTCATGGTTCAAGGGCGTTAACAGGCATCAGGGCTGCTAAAACTCCAGCAGATACTGTTCATACTGCACTTAGTCTTATTAATCCTCAACCCCAGAGCTTGTTTGCTCTGAAACCCCACCAGGGCAGGTGCCAAGGATGCCAAATCCCTGTCCCATGCCCTATCCCAGCACGGGCACAGCCCAGGGTGAGCAGATGCTCCTGGCATTCCCAGGGTCAGGCTCAGCATCCCGGCTGTCCAAAAGGCTTGTCGAGCTGCAAGAAAAGCCCTGTTTAAGGAAAAGACGTTCTGAAAACAACCCTGCTAAGGCAGCAAGGCCCAGGATTAACCGCTGCTCAGGGAAAGTGTGAAAAAAATAAATTAAAAAATAAAAATCTATGCCACTCTAATTCACATACCTGGAGCAGCAGGAACTGAACGGATGCTGGTGCACCAGGAGCAGGGTCTGCCTAAAGGAAGTGGCAGCTTTCCCTTCCCCCTGCTTCTCACCCATATCTTTAATTAAAGAAGTGTTTTTACACAATGGTTTGGTGTGCTGACCACCATCCTCAAACCTCCAGCAGCAACTTCTTAGAGCAGAAAAAGAAAGTTCCTCACAGCCTTGTGCCTACCCCGCTGGGATGTGGGGCCACCAGAACCAATCCCACCTCCACTGTGCACAACCGGCTCCCCAAACATGGATCAGGCAGGGACATGTGCCCTGGTGGGGAATGCCACCAGCCTGGCATGGGCTGGCCACCCCCTTGGCCCACCACCACCACCTGCAGCAGCAACAGCACATCGTCTGAACAAGAAACTAGAAACAGAATGGTTTGGGTTGAAAGGGACCTTAAAGACCACCTAGTTCCAACCCCCTGCCCTGGGCAGGGACACCTCCCACCAGACCAGGTTGCTCCAAGCCCCATCCAGCCTGGCCTTGAACCCCTCCAGGGATGGGGCAGCCACAGCTTCTCTGGGCAACCTGGGCCAGGCTCTCACCACCCTCACAGCAGAGAATTTCTTCCTGAGATCTCATCTCAATCTCCCCTCTTTCAATTTAAAACCATTACCCCTCGTCCTATCGCTGCATGAGACCCAGACTAGACCCAGAAAAGATTCCCCAGTGTATCTGCTGCATTTTGGAGGTGGCAACCACAGCCATTACCAACCTGCACCCTGGGAGCAAGAGGCCATGCCAAGGCAGCACCGGGGAGCAGAGACAGACTGTCCCCAAGGCTGAAGTCCCCATCGTGTCCCCGGGCAGGAGCTGGAGCCCGGTGTTCCTGGCGAGCATCCCTCCAGGATGCCAGACAGGGTTTGCCAAACACAGGCATTGGCACAGAAGCAACGAAGCTCTGGTTAAAAACCCTCCTGGAAAAATATACACAAGTATTTACTCTGCAAGACGAGCCATGGAAAACCTGGAGCGTGGTAGATTTAGATTAGATATTAGGATGAAATTCTTTATTCTGAGGGTGGTGAGACATGGCTCGGGTTGCCCAGAGAAGCTGTGGCTGCCCCATCCCTGGAGGGGTTCAAAGCCAGGTCGGACAGGGCTTCTGAACAACCTGGTCTGGTGGGAGGTGTCCCTGCCCAGGGCAGGGGGTGGGACTGGATGGTCTTTAAGGTCCCTTCCAACCCAAACCATTGTGTGATTTTATGTGAAGCCCCAGAACACAAACCCCAAGTGTGGTGTGTCAGCTGGATCCCACCAAGTTATCACCAGCAACTCCTAGGTGGGTTTTCACCCTGAAGGGGTGAAATGAATATTTATTTGAAGCACCTCCTAGAAAGAAGGTGGCAACCCCCCTCCATGGTGCACCAGAGCCCTCTGTGGAGGTGGCCGAGGGAGAAGTCCCTGCTCCATGGTCTAACCAGCCTCCCACCGCTCCCAGCATTTGGTTTCCCATTCCCCTGCCCAACCCAGGGTGTCACACCATCACAGAATGATATGGGGTGGAAGGGACCCTTGGAGATCACCTAGTCCACCCCTCCTGCCAAAGCAGGTCCACCCAGACCAGGTTGCACGAGAACGTGTCCAGGTGGGCTTTGAAAGTCTCCAGAGATGGAGACTCCACCACCTCCCTGGGCAGCCTCTTCCAGTGCTCCACGCCAGTAGCTGGAAGGCTTCATGCCACATAGAATCACAGAATGGTCTGGATTGGAAGGGATCTTAAAGCTCATCTCATTCCAATCCTCCCACTGGACACCTCCCACTGGACCAGGTTGCTCATCTCTCCGTATTTTTCACCTTCCAGAACACAAGTTCACACCACAATGAGCCCCACAGCGAGAAGGCTTGGCTCAGCCCGGCAATTAAAACTCTGACAAATTAAAATTCTGACAAGCCCACCTCCAACGACTCACCGAGTTGCTAATAGATTGCTAAGTCTTAATAACGGCTCTCCGCGGAGACTTAAGAGGAGATTTAGGGAGTAACTGCCAGGCTTTGGGGGAAAATTCTAAAATATGCAGATTAGCAGGGAGAGGATTTAGACGACTTTCCCCCACCGCCTTTCATCAAAAATTTTAATTCTGATAGCAAAATAAAAAGGAAGTATTAGTTGGCTACGACCCAAAGGGTGGCCTCGTTGCCTGGTGGGGTTTCACAAAGCCCGTGCTACGGGTCACAGGACTCTGCTGCTGCAAGAAAAAAAACCAGAGTTTCTTCTGCTGTTTGGAGCCAGGCATGCCAAAAGGATGATTGAAGGAAAATAAACAACTGCATCCTCCCCATCTGCACTTTATCACCTCCCTCTGCCCGAGGCGTGGTGTTTACAGCAGCGCTGGGATAACCCAAGGTATCCAGAGGGATTTGTGGTGCCAGATTGTGCATGGCCTCGGGACCAGGACGGGCATGCCAAAAGGATGATTGAAGGAAAATAAACAACTGCATCCTCCCCATCTGCACTTTATCACCTCCCTCTGCCCGAGGCGTGGTGTTTACAGCAGCGCTGGGATAACCCAAGGTATCCAGAGGGATTTGTGGTGCCAGATTGTGCATGGCCTCGGGACCAGGAGGTGGGAAGCCCCACCACATCCTCAGAGCGAGCCATGGGGATCTGGAGGTGCTGGTAGGTGACTCCCTTCCCCTTCTCTGCCATACCACGTCCCAGCAACCCAGAGGAGCTCCCAGACACAAGGCTGGGACACCAGACAGCTCAGGGGGACACCCCAGGAATCAAGAGGGAGGAGAGAAGGTATTTTTTGAGAAGAGCCACTATCTCCTTCACATCACTTGAAGACCAGCCCCAAAGACGCAGGTCTCTCCTGCAGCACTTTAAGCTCCTGCTGACTCCATCTAAGCAAGCCCATCACTGAGTCAGCTTCTGGGCATCCAACCCAGATTTCTCCTGAAGGAGCTGAGCTGGAAGACAACAGCCGGCGCGTCAAGCACAAATCACAGGAGATAAAGATGAGGCAGGGGAAGCTCTTCTGCCAGGAAGTCCCAGCAACCCAGAGGAGCTCCCAGACACGAGGCAGCACACTGGGGGACACCAGACAGCTCAGGGGACACCCCAGGAATCGAGAAGGAGGAAAGAAGGAGGTATTTTTTGAGAAGAGCCACTATCTCCTTCACATCACTTGAAGACCAGCCCCAAAGACG
Organism: Calidris pugnax; assembly: GCF_001431845.1. Taxonomy (NCBI): domain Eukaryota; kingdom Metazoa; phylum Chordata; class Aves; order Charadriiformes; family Scolopacidae; genus Calidris; species Calidris pugnax. The sequence continues at coordinate 18,372,793 of NW_015090995.1, read as the reverse complement.
CAGGTCTCTCCTGCAGCACTTTAAGCTCCTGCTGACTCCATCTAAGCAAGCCCATCACTGAGTCAGCTTCTGGGCATCCAACCCAGATTTCTCCTGAAGGAGCTGAGCTGGAAGACAACAGCCGGCGCGTCAAGCACAAATCACAGGAGATAAAGATGAGGCAGGGGAAGCTCTTCTGCCAGGAACACCTTTCCAAGTTGGCAGCTTGCTCTCTCTCTGCCTCCACTTCCCACCTCGGGCAGGACCAGGAGCCCGGGCTGCAGTAATTAATAACCGCATCGTGGCCACCGGTGCGGGCACACAAGGCAGGGCAAAGTGCTGCTGCCACGGTACGGCCTCCCTCCTGCCACAAAGAAAGGCAGATACAGAAGGTATTGCTCCTCCATGTTTTGATGTAACCCAACCTTCCCATACCCTCAGCTCTGCACAAAGCCCATTTATTGCCAGAAGCAGCAGTTCTGGAAAGAAGGCATTAGGGATAATGGCTATTTTCTTACCTATTCCAAATTTTAAAAGCCCATCTACAAACATCAGTACGTGCCCAGGTCACCAGCTGAGGCTTGGCATTTTGCTATAAACTTTTATTTGAGGAGTTGGGAACAGGTACAGTTTGAAGGCATCAGACCAGGGCTAAAAACGCCTGGAGATGCAACTAATGACCCAACACCATTTATGACTTGAAGCTGTTGGAGCATTACGTACAGACGGCACAATTCCACTTGCAGCCCACAGCCCTCCCCAAATTCTCTGCCTGAGTTTGGGCAAACCCCACTTCGTGCCTCTTCCCCTCTCCATCTGTGTCCTCCTCCCACCAGGACTTCCTGCCCCAGCACATCAGTTCCCACCACCTCCCCCCCCCCCCCCCCCCCCCCCCTCGCCCCAAACTTCTGGAAATCCATCACAGGGCTTGATAAAAGTTGCAAACCCGGGTAAAAAATTAGCAAGGCTGGGTAAAAATTAATGGAGTTAGACTGAGTTCAGCTGCAGAGGTGAACCCATGCTCTGTAGCCTCCGTTGACCAGGAGCTGCTCTGAGTGGGGCTACTTCTAGGGCAGCTGAAAAACCCAGCATTTAATTATATCCCTCATATGGAAAACAAGTGTCTGTGCTACCTGCTGGCCCCGTTTCCAGAAGCAATTAAAAAAAAAAAAATAGTGGGAGGAAAAAAAAAAAGACCCCAAACACCACCATTTGATTTACTATAATTTCAGAAAGCACCTAAGCCGGAGCTAACTAATCAAAAGAAACTCCTTTCATATTTGCTCAAGATATCTTCAAGCCACAAGTAAACACAAATAACTCATAGAAAAAAAGATCTAATAAAAACCACAGGCATTTAAAAAAAAAAAAAAGTCATCTGCTAAAACCGGAGATAATTATACGGTACCAGTACAAAGCCCAACCATTTGAATGAAATCACAGTGTATATTAAAATATATGCAGAAGAAAGATTAAATCACATTACTTGGCTTAGATCTCATGAATAGTTTAAAGTCTAATCACTCCCGTATTGTTCCATTTGTCATAAAAGTAGTAGAGAAGACGACCTGATTTACAGAAAAAGACAACAAAAATAACACCACCTCCCAAAACAGCCTGTTCTAGCTCCCGTTTCGTTTAGACCCAGAAGAAACAAGAAAAACACATCCAGGATTTTTAAAAAGCCTCTGTAAATTTTCCATAACCTCCCCAAAACTGTCCGGCGCTCTCAAAAAGTCGCAGCGCACCAACCTCGTTGCCCAACCAATATATTTTTAATTGACATTTTTCTTGCCAATTTTTCTATTACTCTTTGTCCTTAGTCATTTCTGTGCGAGTACAAGCGATGCTTTTTGAGAAAACCCTTAATAATTTAGCAGCTCGGGCTCTGCTTACCCACAGCGACCACATTTTTCGGCAGATCTCCTGATAGAGAGAGAGGACTCCATCGATTGGGATCAGCCCCACCGTCCTGCCCTACACCTGGGGGAAAGGGTCGATAACACGCACAGTTCTTGGGAAAAATAAACAATATTGGGTTTAAAACACCAAGAGCCCAAAGGTCCAAGAGAAAGGGCTGAAGGTGAGCACAGCTCCGAGCTCGTTCCCCACCAGAGGGGACTTTCATTGCTCATCCCTAAGTGGAAAAGGGAAAGATGGTACTTTGGGAAAGCAAGAGGTTGAAGTTTAAACCAGGAACCCTTCTCCTCCCTTGAGCCTAAAGCTCCTACTGGTATTTCCACCAGGGAGAACAGGACCACCAAGGAGCGACCGCTGGGGACAGGCCACCTCTAGTTGAGGGGAACTATGAGAGCCCCCAGACTAAGCAAGAGCAAAAGGGAAGCCATGGCAAAAGGACCAATACTTTAGTTTTTTAAAAACCATGGTCAACACATGGTGGGGCTCATCACTCCAACCTCGTCCCCAGCCACCGTTGGGGATGACAAAATGGTGAAAGATGTGCTCTAGAAGAGCATCATTGACCCAGATGACACCATCCTTAACGCCAAGTCAAGGTGCATCCAGTGTCACCAGCCCAGCCAAAGCCTGTCTCCATGTCCCCTCTGCCCCAAGGACATGCTGCCTCATATGGACTTGCAGGAAGGTCACCTTCACCGAGGACGACCGCTTGGAGAACAGCAGAGCCCCACCAGGCCGAGTTTCCTGGAAAAGCTGACTTAGTCAATAAAGCCACCGATAAAAGCGGTGCGAGAGACGTGACGGGGCGGGGAGAACAGGGGAAAGGGCTCCTTGAAAGATTTAAGAAGGGTGGAGAGAGGAAATACAAGAGGTTTCTTTTCCCCAGACAACGAATTTACAGGAGGGCCCAGCCCTCTGCCGGACTCGGGGAGCGCCACGCGCAGGGGTCACAGCCGAGAAGACCTTTTCCACTGCGGGGTTTGGTTGGGTTGGTTGTGTTTTAATTTTTCCACCTTTTTTTTTTTCCATTCCCACCCTCAAATCACGCAGAGCTGCATCTTCCCAGAAGATGTGCCCCATCCTCCATAATCACAGCCCCCGTTTGCTGAAAGTCAGGTTCAGGAATGATGGAGAAAGCCAAAGCCAGCAGCCATCGATCGGGAAAGCCTTAATTCAGTGCTCTCATTTTGCAGAAAATCTGTTGCTCCTGTTCAAACACAACCACCGACCTTTGGAAGTTTTCAGGATCTCAACTCTTTTTTTTTCTTTTTTCCCCCTTTTTCCCCTGCCCCGTTGGCAGCCGGGGTTATGAAAACACGGCTCATCTTGAGATGCAGGCAGCATATTTTTATTTTTGGCAGTCCGAGAGAAAAGCTCGACCAGCGTGCTGCCAGCATATCAAATGCAGACTCAGAGGAACACACTTCAGACCCAAGAACAGAAAAGGGACTTCTTGAATAAGAGCCCGAATGTTTTGCAGAGGTCACAAAGCAAACACAACGAGGTCTTCCCGTCTTCAAACCTTTTCCTCCCTCTTTTCCCCGGCTCAAGCTGTGCACATATGTCAGCTCATCAGCAGCTATTCCAGCAGGGCAGCCAGCTCTTCCGAGCAGTGATTTGTCCCAGCAAAAATTAAAGAAAGAAGAAACTGAGAAAAAAAAAAACCAACCCTCCAAGTTCAACTCTTGCATTGGCCATCAGAGCTGGAATATGTTGGGTTTCCCCGTCGCTTTCTGGTCCGCCGAAAGCCTGAGCTTTTCAGTTATGGAAACACACAAAAAAAACCCACCCAACCCCTAAATACTATGTTATGCATCCCAGCTCGGCCAGATGTCACCCTGACCTCTGCCACCTACAGACATTTTGCCCTTTTTTAAGTTTTCCCAGCATTTTGGAGCCAGCCAGCAAACAGCTCATCTCCCAGAGAAGCTTCCTCCTGTTTCCCCCCACCAGGAAGCCAGCCCACCCATGGGGGGCCGAGGCTGCAGACCCCCCCCAACAAGGCAGACATCACCACAGCACCCCAGGATGCAGGGCTGGTACCCAGACCCAGATTTGCAGCCCCTTGGTCAAGTTTTCCCCCTCCAGGGAAGCTGTTCTGTCAGTATTTCCCACCCCACATCCATCGTGGGGTGCCCCAGCCCTGTGCCAGCATCATGGGGTGCCCTCTGCCCCCACAGTGGGTACCCCAGGTCCCAGTTTTCTAACCCTCCCCCTTGCTGTCCTGCAGGGAGATGCTTCCACAGAAGTAGCAGGAGATAAAAAGCAGGGGGGGGGAAAGGGAAAGAATCACCTACTTCACCCCTCGCTCCACAGCCAAAATCAGCTCCAGACCCCATCAGGAGTATTTTCATCCCCGGATACCAGAGTAACCAACAGATCTATCCTGGGGGCTGTGGGCACAGCTACACCCGGATACTGGATCAGTGCAATCCACCCAGTCGGGAGAGAAATCCTCAACTTGTGGCCTAGAATTGTTTATCTTCAGGAAATCCTTTTGGCTCGCGTTCCTGCTGGGCTGGAACCCGCACACCCTGCCCGGGGCTGAGCGAGCAATGCCAGCGGCACAGCAGCCTGGTTTTCCAGCAGGAGGGAAACCCACTTATCCATAGGGATCTGGAGATGAGGCCCCGGGATGCTGGGGCTCGATGATCAAGGGGTTTCAGTGTGGTCCATCCCGGCACCATCAGGGGGAGAACGGGACAGCATCCCAGGGGGTGACTCACAGCATCCTCATCCCACCGGTCGCCTTCCCTAGAGGGGCACAGGGATAAGGGCGTTCCTGCTCTCACAGTTATCACGAGGAGCACCTTCACCCAAGGTTTCCTCTCTCTGCACATCCGACCTTCCCACCCTGCCCTTACCAGAATGGTACTTGTCAACTGGGAAGTCCCACTTCCATCCATTCAACCAGGCCGGCAGCAACCGCCCCGCGGAAGTGATGTACTCCACAATATTAATTAGAGTGACAACAGCCAACCCTCTGGGCACTGCAGCTGGTTTTGCTGCCCTCCCTCCCTGGGCAAACATTCATAAGAAAAGAGAACAGGTGAGCTGGAAGGAAGAAGGAAAAAAAAAAACCAAACAAAAAAACCCCAACAAAAACCATAATAAAAAAGAATAAAAATCTTCCACAACTCGGAGTGAACAGAACTGGCACGCAAAACACCACCCTGTGCCCTCCCCACTCCCCAAAAATATCAATATTATATTTTAAGCTTGGCTTTGCAGCCCCTGTAAGGGTGGCAAAGTGCAGCCCAAGCCCCCCCAAAAATCACAAGCCAGGACTGGTTCCCTCCCACCGGCGAGCCCCTCACTACTGCCTCCATCCCTCCTCTGCCCACTCAGCCCCACAGCTCCAGACCCAAATGCACTTTGTGGTGCCTGGTGCCAACCACTGGCAAGAAGCTCCCTGGAGTTTGGCTAAGCCCATAAGCAAAAATAAAGATAGCTATAAGAGCAAGCCCGTAAGCAAAAATAAAGAAATATATAAGAAAGAGCCCATAAGCAAAAATAAAGATATACATAGATTTAATGCACCTATATCTATTGTATATATGCATATTTAATGTGTATATATTGCATACATGCATTTTTAATGCACATATATATTGAAATTGCTGCAGCCTGCGGGCAGAACAGGCTTTTCCTGACCCAGCAGCCCTGCAGGAGCCGGGTGAGGGCAAGGGCTGGAGGAGACTTTTTAAAACAGGGAAGTTCTGCCATTTCCCCAGGCTACAAGTCCATAAATTAAGCTTTAAACCAGCTTGCCACTCCCCAAAAATATCAATATTATATTTTAAGCTTGGCTTTGCAGCCCCTGTAAGGGTGGCAAAGTGCAGCCCAAGCCCCCCCAGAGCTCAGGACCCCACATCTCTCCTGGTCCCTAAAAGCAGCAGCTGCTGGGCTTTGTGTGAACTCTGGGGAGGAATTACATGGAAAACATAATAAGAGATGGCAGGGCTGCTCATAAAGAGGAATTTCCCCCCCCCTCCCTACATTTAGTTTCCCAGCAGTCGGATATTTTTTTTTTTATTATTATTATTATTTTATTTCCTCTTAAGCCAATTGAGACTGGGGTGAGGGAGCACAGCGTCGCTGCAGTCCAGCAGTACTTAATTTTTATTACTGCTGAAAAGATAGTGGATCGCAGTGCCAAAGACACCCTTCAGACTGTGTGCTCTTGCCTGTTGCACATCTCATTCGGCTTTCCTACAGTTTTTACTGTACAAGAAAAATAGCATCCCCCCGTTTTGCAAATCAGTGCATTTGCCACAATATTTTAAGGTAATTACATCCACCAAGTGAACGCTGCCTCTGTTTCCCATTTTATTCGCCTTAAAAGGCTACTTACAGGCTCAAAAAAAAATTTATAAAAATCTTATTAAGGTGTACAGCGTACTTTAAGGTAGGCCAGACATAAAGACTGGCTGCTGACCCCCTGAAAGTACAGGGCTAGAAATTACCAAGCCCTCCACGCACCACCCTGGCTGGGGCCAGAGCGAGCGCCCTATAGATCCTACAGATCCCGCCAAATTTGGCTGAAATCCCAGAGGAAAAAGCCCGCAGCAAAGCACTGCTCATCCAAAGAGGTCAACAGGAACCTCGTCCAAGTCGCAAACAAAAATTACCCAGCCCAATTTGCTCTCAAAATACCCGACTACGATGCCTTGCAGGTGCTTATCCTTCCTTTCTGCTGCAGGAGGAGAACAAAAAGCTCTTTACCAACAGACGGATCAAAAATAAGTGCATTAAGCTTTCATTAAGGAGAACAGGACAAACGTCCCTGAACCACAGACGCTATCGATTACAGCTGGGCATCAAGAGCGGGCATGCTTTTAGACTCAACTGGCTTCGGCTAGAATTCCATCTCAAACAAAATGACTTTAAGTTTTTGGGAAAAAATAATGGCTGGAGTCAGCAAGATGCAGCAGGTACCCAAAAGAGAGATGGACACACAAAAAAAATCACAGAATATTGCAGAAGGGAATAAGGAGCAAAAAAGAAAGCTTTTTATGGAGTACGGGTTCTGAGCAGCATCCGTGGCAGCGAGCATCCCTAGGAGAGCATGGAAAACCATGGAGGGGAGGAAAAAATCACAAGCCAGGACTGGTTCCCTCCCACCGGCGAGCCCCTCACTACTGCCTCCATCCCTCCTCTGCCCACTCAGCCCCACAGCTCCAGACCCAAATGCACTTTGTGGTGCCTGGTGCCAACCACTGGCAAGAAGCTCCCTGGAGTTTGGCTAAGCCCATAAGCAAAAATAAAGATACCTATAAGAGCAAGCCCGTAAGCAAAAATAAAGAAATATATAAGAAAGAGCCCATAAGCAAAAATAAAGATATACATAGATTTAATGCACCTATATCTATTGTATATATGCATATTTAATGTGTATATATTGCATACATGCATTTTTAATGCACATATATATTGAAATTGCTGCAGCCTGCGGGCAGAACAGGCTTTTCCTGACCCAGCAGCCCTGCAGGAGCCGGGTGAGGGCAAGGGCTGGAGGAGACTTTTTAAAACAGGGAAGTTCTGCCATTTCCCCAGGCTACAAGTCCATAAATTAAGCTTTAAACCAGCTTGCAACTCCCCTGCAGCGTACGGGCAGCGCCAGCATCGCTCTCCCACCACGAAAGGGTGAGGGCAACCCACCTAACGGCTCCGTGAAAAAAGTCTTGGAGTCAAGTTTATTGCAGAAAAGCAAAATACTAACTGCCCAAATCAAGCCTTAAGCCATTCAGGCCAACTCTAGCCAACAACTCGCTGGTGGGATGTTGGATGATTGGAAGGAACTCAGCGCGATGGTGACACCGAAAGCAGCTGGGGCTGCCTTGTGGTCATGGAGCCAGCCTGGGGACAGGGTGCAAAACTACAGGAGAGAGATTATTATACAATAATTTAATAATAATAGTAATAGAAATGTCTTGCAATCACAAGCAACACTGTCCTTAGTACCCACCACCAACAAGCAGGACACACTCTGGGAGCAGCACGGTGTCCCTAAAGGCCCGGTGGGGTCCCAGCACATCACACACTGCACTGAGGGGTCCCTCGTCCAGCACCCGCTGCCAACATCCACCCAGTGGCATCAGGCTCCAGTTTTTTTTTATTATTATTATTATTTTATTTCCTCTTAAGCCAATTGAGACTGGGGTGAGGGAGCACAGCGTCGCTGCAGTCCAGCAGTACTTAATTTTTATTACTGCTGAAAAGATAGTGGATCGCAGTGCCAAAGACACCCTTCAGACCGTGTGCTCTTGCCTGTTGCACATCTCATTCGGCTTTCCTAAAATAAAGATATACATAGATTTAATGCACCTATATCTATTGTATATATGCATATTTAATGTGTATATATTGCATACATGCATTTTTAATGCACATATATATTGAAATTGCTGCAGCCTGCGGGCAGAACAGGCTTTTCCTGACCCAGCAGCCCTGCAGGAGCCGGGTGAGGGCAAGGGCTGGAGGAGACCTTTTAAAACAGGGAAGTTTTGCCATTTCCCCAGGCTACAAGTTCATAAATTAAGCTTTAAAACAGCTTGCAACAACTCCCCTGCAGCGTACGGGCAGCGCCAGCATCGCTCTCCCACCACGAAAGGGTGAGGGCAACCCACCTAACGGCTCCGTGAAAAAAGTCTTGGAGTCAAGTTTATTGCAAAAAAGCAGAATACTAACTGCCCAAATCAAGCCTTAAGCCATTCAGGCCAATGCTAGCCAACAACTCGCTGGTGGGATGTTGGATGATTGGAAGAAACTCAGCATGATGGCAACACCAAAAGCAGATGGGGCTGCCTTGTGGCCATGGAGCCAGCCTGGGGACAGGGTGCAAAACTACAGGAGAGAGATTATTATACAATAATTTAGTAATAATAGCAATAGAAATGGCTTACAATCACAAGCAACACAAGCAGCACTGTCCTTATTACCCACTCCCAACGAGCAGGACACACTCTGGGAGCAGCACAGTGTCCCTAAGGGCCAGGTGTGGTCCCAGCACCATCACACACTGCACTGAGGGGTCCCTCATCCAGCACCCACTGCCAGCTCCTGGTCCCTAAAAGCAGCAGCTGCTGGGCTTTGTGTGAACTCTGGGGAGGAATTACATGGAAAACATAATAAGAGATGGCAGGGCTGCTCATAAAGAGGAATTTCCCCCCCCCTCCCTACATTTAGTTTCCCAGCAGTCGGATATTTTTTTTTTTATTATTATTATTATTTTATTTCCTCTTAAGCCAATTGAGACTGGGGTGAGGGAGCACAGCGTCGCTGCAGTCCAGCAGTACTTAATTTTTATTACTGCTGAAAAGATAGTGGATCGCAGTGCCAAAGACACCCTTCAGACTGTGTGCTCTTGCCTGTTGCACATCTCATTCGGCTTTCCTACAGTTTTTACTGTACAAGAAAAATAGCATCCCCCCGTTTTGCAAATCAGTGCATTTGCCACAATATTTTAAGGTAATTACATCCACCAAGTGAACGCTGCCTCTGTTTCCCATTTTATTCGCCTTAAAAGGCTACTTACAGGCTCAAAAAAAAATTTATAAAAATCTTATTAAGGTGTACAGCGTACTTTAAGGTAGGCCAGACATAAAGACTGGCTGCTGACCCCCTGGAAGTACAGGGCTAGAAATTACCAAGCCCTCCACGCACCACCCTGGCTGGGGCCAGAGCGAGCGCCCTATAGATCCTACAGATCCCGCCAAATTTGGCTGAAATCCCAGAGGAAAAAGCCCACAGCAAAGCACTGCTCATCCAAAGAGGTCAACAGGAACCTCGTCCAAGTCGCAAACAAAAATTACCCAGCCCAATTTGCTCTCAAAATACCCGACTACGATGCCTTGCAGGTGCTTATCCTTCCTTTCTGCTGCAGGAGGAGAACAAAAAGCTCTTTACCAACAGACGGATCAAAAATAAGTGCATTAAGCTTTCATTAAGGAGAACAGGACAAACGTCCCTGAACCACAGACGCTATCGATTACAGCTGGGCATCAAGAGCGGGCATGCTTTTAGACTCAACTGGCTTCGGCTAGAATTCCATCTCAAACAAAATGACTTTAAGTTTTTGGGAAAAAATAATGGCTGGAGTCAGCAAGACGCAGCAGGTACCCAAAAGAGAGATGGACACACAAAAAAAATCACAGAATATTGCAGAAGGGAATAAGGAGCAAAAAAGAAAGCTTTTTATGGAGTACGGGTTCTGAGCAGCATCCGTGGCAGCGAGCATCCCTAGGAGAGCATGGAAAAGCATGGAGGGGAGGAAAAATCACAAGCCAGGACTGGTTCCCTCCCACCGGCGAGCCCCTCACTACTGCCTCCATCCCTCCTCTGCCCACTCAGCCCCACAGCTCCAGACCCAAATGCACTTTGTGGTGCCTGGTGCCAACCACTGGCAAGCAGCTCCCTGGAGTTTGGCTAAGCCCATAAGCAAAAATAAAGATAGCTATAAGAGCAAGCCCGTAAGCAAAAATAAAGAAATATATAAGAAAGAGCCCATAAGCAAAAATAAAGATATACATAGATTTAATGCACCTATATCTATTGTATATATGCATATTTAATGTGTATATATTGCATACATGCATTTTTAATGCACATATATATTGAAATTGCTGCAGCCTGCGGGCAGAACAGGCTTTTCCTGACCCAGCAGCCCTGCAGGAGCCGGGTGAGGGCAAGGGCTGGAGGAGACCTTTTAAAACAGGGAAGTTTTGCCATTTCCCCAGGCTACAAGTTCATAAATTAAGCTTTAAAACAGCTTGCAACAACTCCCCTGCAGCGTACGGGCAGCGCCAGCATCGCTCTCCCACCACGAAAGGGTGAGGGCAACCCACCTAACGGCTCCGTGAAAAAAGTCTTGGAGTCAAGTTTATTGCAAAAAAGCAGAATACTAACTGCCCAAATCAAGCCTTAAGCCATTCAGGCCAATGCTAGCCAACAACTCGCTGGTGGGATGTTGGATGATTGGAAGGAACTCAGCGCGATGGTGACACCGAAAGCAGCTGGGGCTGCCTTGTGGTCATGGAGCCAGCCTGGGGACAGGGTGCAAAACTACAGGAGAGAGATTATTATACAATAATTTAATAATAATAGTAATAGAAATGTCTTGCAATCACAAGCAACACTGTCCTTAGTACCCACCACCAACAAGCAGGACACACTCTGGGAGCAGCACGGTGTCCCTAAAGGCCCGGTGGGGTCCCAGCACATCACACACTGCACTGAGGGGTCCCTCGTCCAGCACCCGCTGCCAACATCCACCCAGTGGCATCAGGCTCCAGAGTGGCAGTGGTTTGTCACTGGTGGGTGGCAAACAGTCATGGCCTGGCGCCCTGAGGTGCTGGGGACCAGCCTGGCATCTGCACAGTCCCCACAAGTTAAAGAAAGCTGAAAATGACAGAATGATAGAATGGTTTGGGTTGGAAGGGACCTGAAAGACCATCCAGTCCCACCCCTCTGCGCAGGGACACCTCCCACCAGACCAGGTTGCTCAAAGCCCCATCCAGCCTGGCCTTGAACCCCTCCAGGGATGGGGCAGCCACAACCTGGGCCAGGCTCTCACCACCCTGACAGCAGAGAATTTCTTCCACAGATCCCATCTCAATCTCCCCTCTTCCAGTTTAAAACCTCATCCTGTTGCTCCTCTCCCTGATCCAGAGTCCTTCCCCATCTCTCCTGGAGCCCCTTTAGGGACTGGAAGGGGCTCCAAGGTCTCCCTGGAGCCTTCTCTTCTCCAGGCTGAACCCCCCCAGCTCTCTCAGCCTGTCCTCACAGCAGAGGGGCTCCAGCCCTCCCAGCATCTCCATGGCCTCCTCTGGACCTGCTCCAACAGCTCCATGTCCTTCTGATGTTGGGGGGCTGCAGAACTCTGGGTGACAAATCTCTGGGTGAATGAGGGAAAACACTAAAAACCACAGAACCTTGGCATTGCTTGGCAATGAAAATAGGCAAAAAAAATATAGGTACTCTATATTTGGGAGGTGGGGAGGGGGGCAGAGACTGCAGGAGATGAGCAGCAGGGTTCTCCTGGATCCCAGGCAGCGTCCTGGGATCCATCCTCCACAGAGCCCAACACCAGGGCTGGATGCTGTGGAGAGGAGAAGCAGGCAAAGCCCATAACCCCCCCGTGTACAGCACCAGCAAAATCCAACCCATCCTTCCCAGTGTCAGACCTCAGCAAGCACAGAAATACTTCAGAGATGAACAATAAGCAGCAGATTTCAGCCCAAACCCCCAGGTAAGGGGTTTGCTAAGATCCTCTGGGGATAGCCTGTCCCAGCACAGGGCAAAGCTGCAGCCCGCTTCCCCAGGCAGGGCTGGGAGGGGGACACAGGGGACACTTTGGGGCAGAAGACCACCAAAGCGAAGAGGAAACCTCTTCATGCTGCCCTCCGGCCTCAGCACCTCCTACACACAACAAAATACAGGAAACTCCCTCAAAAAGCCCCCAAAGGAAGCCTTTGCGGGGAAAGGCAAAGGGGTTAATAGTGCACTCCCTCACCCCGTTGTCCAAGTTTCTTAGAAAATTCATCTTCCCCCAACACCCCAGCTCGGTGACACCCTCATCCCTGCCACGTAACCCCCAGGCAGGGCTGGGAGGGGGACACAGGGGACACTTTGGGGCAGAAGACCACCAAAGCGAAGAGGAAACCTCTTCATGCTGCCCTCCGGCCTCAGCACCTCCTACACACAACAAAATACAGGAAACTCCCTCAAAACCCCCCCGAAGGAAGCCTTTGCGGGGGAAGGCAAAGGGGTTAATATTGCACCCCCTCACCCCATTGTCCAAGTTTCTTGGAAAATTCATCTTCTCCAAACACCCCAACTCAGTGACACCCTCATCCCTGCCACATCAGCTCCTCCAACCACGGGTAACACAAGGGGGGGTCCCCCCCAACTTGGCCACCCCAGTACCTTCTCAGCAAGGACAGTGGGTTAAAGCCCCCCAGGGGGGACACAGCATCCCACACCCCGAGGAATGGGCAGCCAGAGGCTGCTTTTCTGTTGCACTGCTGCAGAGGAGGGATGCAGGCATGGGTACCAGGGGAAGATGCTCACACAGACCCAACCAGAGTGAGTAAAAAAAAAAAACACTGGCAGAACCACTAACACAGACCCAACCAGAGTGAGTAAAAAAAACCACTGGCAGAACCACTGATTTTGGTGTGAAGGCTTCTTCTGACTGAGAGAGACCAGTAAGGCTCTCCACCAGCTTTGCTTTTAACCAACACCTCCAAGAAAAATCTCACCGCCGGAGAGGACACCAAGAGTTACAGCCAGAAAGCAGCAGTTTTCAATCGGAAAGGAAGTGCCTAGACCAAAAGCAACAGGATGAAATTAAAGGCAAGGCTGAGAAGCTAGCTATAAATAGATGGCCTTTTTTTGGTTGTTTCTTTTTCCTTTACAATTTTTATTGTTAAATGCAAATTGCGGTGCCTTCAGCCGCAGCTCAAGTCAGTTCCAACTCCAAACCTTCCCTGCACAGCCCAGGAGAAGAATAAAATACAGCCTCAAGATGCACGTAACCCTCCACAGAGAAGTTTCTGCACGCCACGGGTTTAATTGCCATGGGTCAAATATTTTATAGAATCATTAATGTTTGACTGGTGCTTTCCAGCCCCTCCTCACAGCCATTTCTAACCTCTCCAAACTTTAACTGCGAGCGCGAACCTTTCCATGCGGCTGCTTGTCCAAGGCTGCCTTTTGTTGTTGTTGTTGCTTGAATTTTTTATTTTTAGCCAAATGGTTGAACTATTTCTGGGAACAAGGCTACGGTGAGGAGACTGGCTTTGGAAAAGTAAAGAGAAAAGGGCTACAGGAATTGGAGAAACTCCTCCCTCTCCATTTTACAGGGAATCTGAAAAACTCCCGTGGATCCAGGGTAGGGGCATCAAAAAGGGATTTCAGCCCCAAAAGAAGAACCTTTTGCAGCTCCAGGTTCCCAATTTTGAGCCTCCACTGTCTTCTCTGTGGTCAAACATGGGCTGCCCTGTGGCTGCTATAGAGGAACTGGCCCCAAGCACACGAAAACGCTGTTATCAGGTTAAATAGACTTTACCAAAAAACCCTCCAGCGACGTTCATGAAAAAATTCAAGCCGTTTTGTTAAAATCCACGCTCTTTTTTGAAGCGTGGGCTTTTTCCCAGCAGAACTGCCACCCCGTGTCATGGAGACACCCCAGCCCCAACCTTTGCTGTGGTGGTGGGGGGTTGGTTTGGTTTTTTTTGGTCACATCAATGGAAGCCAAAATGCTTCTCGCAGAGGCTGGCGGTCGGGGACAAGGGATTTGACACGCAGCCTCACCCTCAAGGTGTTAGCACGGCAGGATTGGGTAAAAGAAAAAAGCAATTCTCAAGGCTTCCAACTCCTACCTATGCTCTTCTTTCTTATTAGAAAAGGAGCTGCAATCACAGGCTGTAATGTTTGGTTCACATTCTCTATAAGGAAAAAAAAAAAAGCAAGCGTCAAAGAAAATCGCAGATGTGCTCCGTGTCCCAAAATAGACTTTATTACACATTTGCTGCAAAAAAACCCTAAAGACGGGAGTGTAAATCAGCATCCTCCAGGCCAGACATCTCCTGCTACTCGTACCCCAGCACCCCCCAAGCCGGGCAGGGTGAGGGTGGGTGGCAGTCAATGGTGCTCAACCCCAGGGTCTTCCCCTGTCCCTCCTCACCTACTCCCCATCGCCAGTGGGGAATTTCCTTCCCTCCCACAGGGTGACTTTGGGTCATTTCTCACTTTTTTGCCATTTGAATAGCTCTCAGTGGGGGTATTTTCCTGCAGAGCAGCAGGCAGGACCTGCCCTGCTCCTTCCCAGGAGCTCGAACCATCTCCCCAACCTCCGGCACACACCTCTTGAGTCAACACACACCTTTTCCGAGGCATTTCTCCTTCCTCCTGCCTCCGTTCCCCCCTCAAAGGGTCCAGGCAGGGCTTTGGGGACACAAAGGGACAAAGCTGATGGCTCGGAGGGCAGTGGAGCATCTCAACCCAGATCCTCCTCAGCTTTCCCCCCACCCTGAGGTGTGTGGGGTTGGTGGGACCCTCAGGGTCAAACAACCTTCCAAAAAAAATCCAAGGGGGCTTTGGAAAACCACAGTGGAGCCCAAATGGGGCCCCAAAGCTCACAGCAGGTGAGGGGACCCCACACAGCCCCATAGCCAAGCCGGGGGTGCCTCCATCACTCGCAGCAGGGATGGATGGAGACTCCAGGAGAAGACCAGGAAGGGGACATCGCTACTAGGCGAAGGCAGGGAACCACCACGCAGGTCCAGCCCAGCGACAAGCACCACACACCCATCTAAGAAGGCATCTTCTCTCCCCCAACATCCAGCAAAGGTTCTCGAGAGCCAGGAGCTCAGCACCAGCCGGCACTTGCGAAACCCCAGGGATTTACCAGGGCACGGGCTGCAAAGAGGATCAGGCCCCACAGTATTTTAATTAAAAGGGAATAAAACAACTAAGGTCCTGTTGTTCGACGCCGCACAAACACACACCAGGAAGAATTTTGCTCCCCGTTAGGGACTGTTTTTTTATTTTCTTACCCTGGATTTTTACACAAGGAGAGGAAAACACCAAAGCCAGGACCTGCACCAACCGCAGAGGCCACCAGAGACCTGGCTGGCAACAACACAATGGGCAAGCACTGGCCCACATGCACCCAGAGAGGAGGGAGAGCACCCCAGGGGAGGTGGGGGGGCTTTCCCCCCCTTCCCCAGCCCTCTTGCACCTGCAGGGGGGCATCGGTAACTTTTCTTCCTGCATTTCTTAGTTTTGACAAGAGCTGGGACCCACACTGGGCTGTGGTGGTGCACTGCCCCACTCCACTCCCACAGGCTAAAAATACAGATCCCCCAACTCCGGAATCCCTTTCCCAAGGAGAGGAATTAAAGTTATATTTCAAACTGACAGTATCTCCTGAAAAGTGGATTAGCCCTGGCAATCCAATCCCGCCTCCCCGCAGCGACCCTTCTCTCGACGGGGGCGATCTCAGGGGTGGAAATTGAAGTCCAGCATCCAGTCTGTGTCTGCAGAGAGCACCAGTCCGTACCCCAGGGGGACAAAGCGGGACCCCCATGTACCCCTCTGCCCCTCCTGCTCTTTCTAAAACCCCGTTTCGCACCCTGCTCAGGGTAACAAAGTTTACAGGAGGGATAAATGGAGCCACATCGAGAGTCACATCGACGGGACAAGGCGCGTTCGCCGTGCCAAAGCCATGAAATACATCTGAAAAGGGGATTTTTAATATCCGTTGGCATTTACGAGCCTCTGGCAGGGACCACGCAGCGGAGAGGTGGCAACATTTGAACGAGTAGCCCTGTGGGATCTGAAGTGTCAGATAATCCACAGCCTTTAATAACTGCAGAGAATTTTCTGCAATGCCACTGCCACGAGACGAGCACCGCTGGGAGCCCCCTGCGACTCATGGGGGACCGAGGGCAGGATGGTCCCTTGGGGACACCTTCCTAGAGATCAGTATGGGTTCTCCTCTCCCACTGAGCAGGAGGGAGAACCGACCCAAACCCCTGGGAGACCCAGAGCCACCCCACCACGGCGGGAACTGCTATCTGCCCCAGGCCCAGGGGAACAAGTGCCACCTGGACCAGCTTGATAACAAACAAACCCCTCAAACAACGCTACGGGTGCCCTGGTCCCTGAGCAAAGTCCTTCCTCTAACCAGAAAACTACCTCTAACCCTCCAAACACCACTTCAGCCCTGAACAAAGCGGTTAGAGATACCTGGGTTGGGTGTCCAGGGCTGTTTCTTCTCCACTCTGCTGGAGACATCACACCCCAGCAGTGGTCCACGTCCCCTCCCCGTGGCAAGGAACTGTGAAAGGTGGCACGGAGCCAGTGTGGGACCACCAGGCAGCGCAGGAGACACAACAGCCACCAGCCCAGCCGGGCATCTCCATGGGTACCTGCTCACAGGGGATGGCCACCTAAAAATCATCTTTGAGCTGAACTCAGTGGAGACGCTTCACAAAGGTCCCTTCCAACCATGAATATTCTGTGATACCTCAAACGAACGCCTCCTGAGAGAACTTAGAAAAAGCCTCCTGGCAAGGGCAGGGGTGGAGGAAGCAGCCAACACAAGGCAGAGCTAAATTCAAAGTCATCAAAGTCAGAAACTCAGCGCACACCGTGATTAGACCCGGAATGTTTGTCCCCGGGGCCGCAAAACGATGGTGGCAGAGTAGGTGTGTTCTCCAACAGGGCTAACCCAGCCACAGAAATACAACCCACAAATGGGAAAATCAATCATTTTTTCCCCCCCACCCCAGACCTGCTGCAGAGCTACCTCCAGACATACAAAAAAAAAAAAAAGAAATTAGAGCCCTTTGCGCCGGAAGCTTGGAAATCTGGCACAAGCTGGCCCCAAAACAAAAGTGAATATGAAAATTCATCTCCCAGCGGTTCCGGCCTCGCGGGCAGAGCAACTGGCAGGTAACTGGGTGTCAAGGGGCACCACGCGCCCCAGGAAACATCTCCTGAACCTCCACACAACATCTCCTGAACCTCCCCACGCCGCCCTAACCAGCCTATTTAAAACCGGAGGAACTTCGTTAACTCCGCGCTGCGCAATAAATGGCCCTGCTAAATAAACAGAAGCTGCCGAAATGATGTTAAAACACTGGTTTTACCGCACTTTGCTGCGGAAGAGGAAAAAATGAGTAATTACAGAGTTCAGGCCAAGCAATGAGGTCACGGTGCAATCTCCAAGCGGCTTATGTGGCACCGGGAGGGGTGGTTTTTGGGTGGTTTTTTTTTTAACGTATTTCAGAAAGCGGGAACGGGTGGGAAGGCGGAGGGGGAGGGCAGCACCCCCAGAACCGCCCTGGCCTGGAACCACGGGGTTTTTGGGTGCACGCTTCCAAGGGTGCGGAGGAGTCCCCCTCCTCTAGGGGGTTTTTGGGGTGAAAAGCAGCAAAAAAATTAAAATAAAATAAAATAAAATTTGAAATAAGGTTTGGGCTGTGATAGGAAAGGGAACTTCTCCTGCAGAGCCGCA
>NW_015090995.1:18342168-18354857 GCF_001431845.1 Calidris pugnax | reverse complement strand
CCCCCCCCCCGCACCCCGCCTCAGGGAGGTTTGGCTGCGGGAGGGGGCCGGGAGCCCGCCGGGGATGCGACCCGCATCTCCCCCCGTCCCCACGCGTGCGGCAATTCCCCCCCCAACCCCTGCCCTCCCAGAAACATAAATGCGAGGAGAGGTTTAAAAAAATAAAATTAAAAAAAAAAATTAAAAAAATGAACTTTTTTCCCCCCGATCCCCCACTCACCAGGCGGCTGAGGCTGCGGCGGAGCATCGCGGCGGCGCCGGGCCGGGCCCCGCCGCCCTCTCACCGCCGCATCGCCCGGCTCCGGCTTCCCCACCCCCCCCTCCAAACCCCTTCTTCAGGTCGCCCACCGGCCGCCCCGCATGGTCCCCGCCGCGGGGCACGGCCCGCCTCGGCGCTACCGGAGGCCCTGCCCTTCCCCGCCAACCCCTCGGCGCCCGGCCCGCCCCCGGAGGCCGGGAGCGGAGCAGGCCGGGAGCTGTAGTGCCGCGGGGGACGCAGGACACGGCACACACCCAGCCCCGGAGCACCATGGGAGATGTAGTTCTGAGGGGGGCACGGACACACACACGGAGACACACACACACCCCCCCGGAGGGGACACACTGCCTACACACAACGCCCTGCCCTGGGCAGGGACATCTCCCACCAGACCAGGTTGCTCCAAGCCCCATCCAGCCTGGCCTTGAACCCCTCCAGGGATGGGGCAGCCACAGCTTCTCTGGGCAACCTGGGCCAGGCTCTCACCACCCTCACAGCAGAGAATCTCTTCCTAATATCTCATCTCAATCTCCCCTCTTTCCAGTTAAAACCATTCCCCCTCATCCCATTGCTCCCACCTCCCTGATCAAGAGTCCCTCCCCATCTCTCCTGGAGCCCCTTTAGGGACTGGAAGGGGCTCTAAGGTCTCCCCGGAGCCACCTTCTTCTCCAGGCTGAACCCCCCAGCTCTCTCAGCCTGTCCTCACAGCAGAGGGGCTCCAGCCCTCCCAGCGTCTCCATGGCCACCTCTGGACCCGCTCCAACAGGTCCATGCCCTTCTGATGTCAGGGGGCTGCAGAACTGGACGCAGTGCTCCAGGTGGGGTCTCTAAGGCCAGGTTGGATGGGGCTTGGAGCAACCTGGTCTGGTGGGAGATGTCCCTGCCCAGGGCAGGGGGGTGGAGCTCAATGATTCTGTGAGGGAGCATCTCCCTGGTCCAGAGGACACAGAGTGGGAGAATATTCGTTTCCACATAAACCAGAGACGTAACCTAACAAAATCTATTTTTTTTTCTATCATGTTTTTGACATTGTTATTACCTGGTGATAAAGCAGCTTTTTCTGGAGCAATACCCTCTGGAGCAGCACAGGGCAGGGAGTTTTCCCGGTGCCATCCCATGCCGGCAGCCCCAGGGACCTCCAGGACCAGGGAGGTTGCTCGACCCCAACCTCCCGGGAGCTGCCACCCTCTCAGCCTCGCTCCTCTTTTAAAAATCAGTTTTCTCCCTGGAAACTCACAAAACTCACCTCCTTGCACTGCCACGGGGCCCAGAGAGCAGCTGTGGGTTTCCAGGGACCTGGAAAACATGCAGAGATTTTCCCACTTGGCGTTTTTTTTAAAGCAAGAATAGTACTTTATTGATTTTATAGCAAGGCTGAAACCAGCCATATTTGCTCTGCTTCAGCACCGCCTGGCAGTTTTACGCAGTATATCTCTTAAGATCACACAAAAAACCCACTCTGGGTGGCATCAAAATGGCAGTCAAGTGTCAGAAAGACAGAAGTCTACTGGTTTTGGGGTGGTTGGTTGTTTTTTTTTTTTAACCCCAGCTATGCCAGGGCAGCAGCAGAGGGGTGGGTGGGGGCTCCTACGCCCCCACTGAGCAGGGTGGCATTCCTGAGGGCATGGCCAGCACCCATAGAATCACAGAATCACATGGGGTTGGAAGGGACCTCTGGAGATCATCTAGTCCACCCCTCCTGCCAAAGCAGGGCCACCCAGAGCAGGTCCCACAGGAATGTGTCCAGGTGGAATTGAATGTCCCCAGAGAAGGAGACTCCACCATCCCCCTGGGCAGCCAATGCCAGTGCTCTGCCACCGTCAAAGTGAAGTTCCTCCTCATGTTTAGGTGGAACTTCTTATATTCACAGAAAGACAGAAGGCTTCGTGTTTTGGGGTGGTTGGTTGTTTTTTTTTTTTAACCCCAGCTATGCCAGGGCAGCAGCAGAGGGGTGGGTGGGGGCTCCTACGCCCCCACTGAGCAGGGTGGCATTCCTGAGGGCATGGCCAGCACCCATAGAATCACAGAATCACATGGGGTTGGAAGGGACCTCTGGAGATCATCTAGTCCACCCCTCCTGCCAAAGCAGGGCCACCCAGAGCAGGTCCCACAGGAATGTGTCCAGGTGGAATTGAATGTCCCCAGAGAAGGAGACTCCACCATCCCCCTGGGCAGCCAATGCCAGTGCTCTGCCACCGTCAAAGTGAAGTTCCTCCTCATGTTTAGGTGGAACTTCTTATATTCAAGTTTGTGCCCATTTCCTCTTGTCCTGTCACTGGGCACCATTGGAAAAAAGACTGGCCCTGTCCTCTTGACACCCACCCTTTAAGTATTTATAGGTGTTGATCAGATCCCCCCTCAGTCTTCTCTTCTCAAGACTAAAAAGACCCAAGTCCCTCAGCCTCTCCTCCTAAGAGAGAGATGCTCCAGGCCCTTAATCATCTTTGTAGCTCTCTGCTGTACCCTCTCCAGCAGTTCCCTGTCCTTCTGGAACTAGGGAGCCCAGAACTGGACCCAGTGCTCCAGATGGGGCCTCACCAGGGCAGAGTAGATGGGCAGGATGACCTCTCTCGACCTGCTGGTCACACTCTTCCTGATGCACCTCAGGATGCCATTGGCCTTCTTGGCCACAAAGGCACATTGCTGGTTCATGGTCATCCACCAGGACTCCTGGGTCTTTCTCCTCAGAGGTGTTCTCCAGCAGGTCAGCCCCCAACTTGTCCTGGTCCAGGGGGTTATTCTTCCCCAGGTGCAGCACCCTACACTTGCCTTTATTGAAGTTCATCAAGTTCCTCTCTGCCCAACTCTCCAGCCTGTCCAGGTCTGGCCGGATGGCAGCACAGCCCTACAGCATGTCTCCATCAGAATCCCAAGCGTGACCTTCCCATCTTCCTCCCTGCAGCTGTGCTCTCTCTTACCTTTGGGCACAAAAGCCCAACCACAACAAGAGGAAACCAGGAAACAATGCTAGGCAGTTCCAAACACAATTTAGAATAATGAATGGGAATTGTTAAACAACTTCATATAATGCTTAACCACTTTAGCTCTAGACTTCCCTCCCCCACAAAACAGCAACAGGGAACTAAACTGAGGAGTAACACTACACTGCAGCCTTTGCTCTGCCTTTTTTTTTTTTTTTTTTTTTTTTTTTTTTTTTTTTTTTTTTTTTGCTTCTTTTCTCATGGTTTTCCAGCCTGTTTGTGTTGGCGAGAAGAGGGAGCTGCTGTTCTCAGACTTTTTTCCCCCCTTGGAGGGCTCTGTAGCGGGTGTTGAACAGACCAGTGATGTCCCATGAGCCACCAGCCTTCGGGCACCCACGTGTTTCTAAAGGCCAAGGCAGCCTGGTTTACCCAGGAAAAAAAAAAAAAAAAAAGCAGCTATATTCTTCTCTTTGATATATTCCTACAGGTACAGTTGCTCCTCATCTTTTACCTGCATTAAGGTCATTAAATCCAACAATAAATAAGTGCTGCTGTCTCTATTAAAAGTTCGCTGGCGTTAGAACTAAAAATGCAAGACTTGGGCTGTGACACGGAATTAAGCATTAGACAGGTCTGTAACAAATTGTCAACAACAACTGTGGTTAAGGTGTCAGAGGGGGACCTTCTTCTGAGGAGCTCCCAGATGAAGCCATTCCGAGCAAACCAGCAGAGCAGAACCATGGTCTCCTGACACGGACCAGGCTGCTTAAATCCACCCGTGTCCCTGCTCACCCCACACAGCCAAAAGCATGATTTCTCTGGAGAAATCGAGGCAACTGTCACCCCCCCCCTGCCCCCTTGGGCTGCTGACACAGCGACCTCCGGGCAACGAAACCCCTTGTCTCAGCAGAAACCATCCCCACAGAGAGGAAGCAAAACAACCCTGACTGGGCTTTTTTCCTCACCCCAGACCAGCCTGCGGGATTCAGCTGCTGGTGGGGTAGCAGCTGGGTCAGCTCACAGGTCTTTCTACAAGGGAATTTGGTTCTAATGCACCTTTTAATGCCACAAACAGCTGGTCCCCAGGCAGACAACACGTGTGTGTGGCACAAGGCAGCACCAAAGGGCCAGAGGCGGAGGGGACTCCATCCTGCATCCAGACAAGGGGACAACAAGGGGCAGGTCCTGGGGAGAATTTTGCACAATACAGGAGAGATAATCACAGATCTTTAAGGGATCTTAGGAATCATAGAACCATTTGGGTTGGAAGGGACTTTAAAGATACTCTAGTTCCAACCCCTGTGCCCCAGGCAGGGATGCCTCCCACCAGACCAGGTTGTTCCAAGCCCCGTCCAACTTGGTCTTGAACCCTTCCATACAGCTCCTCTGGGACCCATCACCACTTCAACCAGAGCCAAAAACCAGTTATCCAAGCTCTCAGCAGACTGCCAACCTGAGCAGAGCCACCCAAGGGGTTGTTATGAACTAATTCACAACTCAGGGGAGAATCCACCAAATCCTTTCACAAAACGGTTCTCATGTCCTGTAGCCTTTGTTTCTCATGGTCACAGCGATGGAGGCTTTTGAACCTCAGTCCCTGGCCAGTATTTTGACAGGAGATGAGAGCCAGCCTCCTCACTAAACACAACACTCTAACCCTCACTGCTGCTTTTTTTTTTTTTTTTAAATATAAGCTTATTTTTGCACTGTCCCTTGCTTCTTCTGCCACCGTGTGGCCAGTGAGAGGATGACAGCTGGCTTTGGAAGAGCACGCCGTTGGCTTGCCACGTGTTAAGTTTGTTTTATGCATTTTTAAATTTGGTGGAGTATTGAGTCAATGGAGATTTATTACTTCTCTCCAAGGTCCATCCCACCTCCTGACGAGTGCTACAGATTTATCTTTAAAGCTGTGATGGCTTGAAGGAGATCTTGCTAATGAACTGTTGAGATTAACAGCTGATTTGTTGCGAGGGCATGACCTCCCCGTTGACTTCCTACTCGTGGAGCTCCTGCTCACATGGGGCAAGAGGAGCAGGGAATGGGTGGTCACTGCTGATCACCACCGCAGCTACCTGCTTCTAAAGTGGTTTTCTTCCCCCCCAGCCCTGAGAGTCATCCCAGGCCCATCTCCATCTGGGAAAATCTGAGGGAGACTGGCAGAGCTCTGTCCTTGCCCGCAGGTCCCTTGCCTGCTGGGACCCCTTCCCTGGAGGGATGCAATGCGGAGGAGCTGACAACACCATTTTTTTTTCCCCTCCCCTTCTCCTGAACAAGGCAGATCCTTCACTGATTCAGGGACAAATGCTGTTTCATAAGAAATGAGAGAATTTTCACCAGCAGAACCCCTGTCTGCTCACACCCAAGGCTTTCAAACCCACCCTGCAGTGGGCTTTTGGTTACCCTGCCAGCGCGGGGCTCACCAACAGGCACAGGGCCAGGAGCTTGCTTTCCAAAGCCAAAGCCACCCAGATACACAGCTGGAGTCCGACACACTGCTGACATCTCTGGGTACCCCTCCTTGCCCCTCACCAGGGCAGGGTGTAGCCTTCACCCTCCCCTGGAGAAAGCAGGTTTTGGCCAGGATGGGCCAGCAAGCACCCAGTGTGAGATCGAAGATGTTACAGGGAGGGTTCTTGCCATATTTGCAAAACACCCAGGAGGGAAGGAAGCCAATAATTCTGTCTGCAGAGGGGTTTGCGTGGAGGGAGACCCCAGTGCTTCCCTTGGAGCCTGAGCATCCCATTCCGCCCCCCCAGATCAGCGAGCTACAAAGATGAGGGGACTAGAACATCTCTTATGAGGAAAAGCTGAGGATTTGAGTCTTTTTAGTCTGGAGAAGAGAAGGCTGAGGGGGGATCCGATCAATGCTTATAAATACTTAAAAGGGTGGGTGTCAGGAGGATGGGGCTGGTCTTTTTTCAATGGTGCCCAGTGACAGGACAAGAGGAAATGGGCACAAACTTGAGTATAAGAAGTTCCATCTCAACATGAGGAGGAACTTCTTTCCTGTGAGGGTGGCAGAGCCCTGGAAGAGGCTGCCCAGGGAGGTGGTGGAGTCTCCTTCTCTGGAAACATTCAAAACGCGCCTGGACACGTTCCTGTGCAACCTGCTCTGGGTGGACCTGCTCTGGCAGGGGGTTGGACTAGATGATCTCCAGAGGTCCCTTCCAACCCCATATCATCCTGCGATTCTGTGAGAGGATCACACAGTGCCAGTTTCTCCATCCCCAAGTCCATTTAAAATCAATTTATCACTCCACCAGTGGCTTTCTTTTCGCCAGTTTCTCCATCCCCAAGTCCATTTAAACTCAATTTTTCACTCCACCAGTGGCTTTCTTTGCTGGAGCAGGGTACAGGGCTCAGGTATTGGTCGCTGGAAGCCTGTGCAGCCATCGTACCTTGCAACATATGAACACAAACCCAGCAAAAATCCCATAAAATATCGACAAAATCACTTCCAAACCTCTTCCTACAGCTGCCCCATAGCAGGGAGTCACCATAAAGTCTAACAGAGGGCACAGCTGGGGCAGCAAGAGATCTATGCCACAGGGCTGGAATTTGGGCAAAAGTCTTGCTAAACCCAGCCACGCTACCATATAAATGCAGTTTAATAAGGTGAAAGTTCTCCCACAGACAAGGCCTGAGCTCTTACTGCTGCAGAAGACTTTAAAATGAAAGTTTGTAGTTAATAAATTGGCTCTTGATCCCACATTCAGGGATATTCTGTAGCAAAAGCTCTGCTAATTAATACACTGATAGTCTTTCTCAAGGGGCACTTCCCCCTTGTAGTCTGAAATAACCCATTCAAATATGCAGCGACTTACAGAGCAATAATTTATGAAAGAGAAAGACTAACAATTTTAGTTAACAGAATTTCCCTTTTTAAAAATGGGCTTTTTATAAGAGGAGGGAAAAAAAAAAACCCAGCAAGTATATTTGGTACATGATGTGACAAATTTATACACCTCAGACTCCAGCACATTCCCTTGTGCCCTGAGACAAATACATCCATTAAATAAATTTGATTATATCCTTCCTCCTGCCAGCAATAATGTCTCCAACAAGGCTCATTTAACCTAGAAAGGGAAAGTTTTCATATTTTGTTAATTTCTAGTCCTTGTTATCTTCTCTTTCCCTGCAAAGTCTTAATAGCCTCTTTCATAACAATCAAGAGAAGCTTGGGGAGTTACCAAGTCACCTAATTAAGCCTTGGGTTTGCTTTTTTTTCCCCTAACGACTCCGCAGAATACATGACAGCAAACTCTCCAGCTCTCATTTTCAATGTAATACAGCAGAGGATCTACAACCGATAACAAAAACCCCAAAGAAACCCTGCATGTGGTTATTCATTATTCAATGTACATGGCCTCTGAGAGCTGGAGGGGACCCAAAGCTGCCCAGTATCACACACCACCATTTTTCAGCTCCATGCTTTGAATGATCTCAAGGAAATGGGCTGTGCCCTGGTATGTTTATCTAGACAAAGTAAAAAAGTATTTCCCAACACTTCCTTCATCTCACTGGACTGGGAAATTGCCCCAGGAGCGTGCTGGCACCCAGCCCACCTGAGTCAGAGGGTAGGAGCTGTGAACATGAGAAAGTGTACAGAGCAATCAACTTCTCAGGCTCGGAAAATCCTCCACTCTGGGCTGTTATCAACCCAGACACCCATTCCAAGGTTTAAAAATCCACTAACCTTGCCCACGTATATTTATTTAAGTACGTACATACTGTAACCAGCTTTCAGCAAATGTGTAACCTGAGAAAGAGCCCCACATCTTAGTGCTGCCCAATCAGCATGTTTGTGGTACCTCCAGCCCCATCCCAAGGGAAGGCAAAAGCCAGGGAGCAGAGGCTTTTGCAGGAAAAGATATTTTTTATTATTGCTTTTACCTTTGATCCAAAACAGAGAGGGGTGAGCCACATGAAAAAGACCTTCAGCATCTCAAGTCTGTCCCTAGGAAAATCCAGGGCTCTCCTTGGCTGTATATATGCCCTACAACACCTGATGGTACTTACGGGGGGTGAGGTGACTGGTGGGGAATGAGGAGCACCTGAAGGCACCCTTTGCCTTGCAAAACACCCCTTAGCAAGGATCACTCGCACTCACGCTAGCAATTAATTGCCTTTACAGCCCTAACCCAATGTCCAAAATCCAGCATCCTCTCTCAAAAACCTCTTCCTGGCTCCTTCTTCTGTAATTTTGGGGTTAGCGGAGGAGTGGACAAAGAACCATCATGTTTTTCACACAGTCACAAATCTCTGCCTAGTAATTAAGTGGTTTTCCCTTGTTACCCCATGGCTCCCCGATATGTGGAGCACCCCAGAACTGGGCACCCCTTCCCTGTCCTGCCCCGTGGAGTGTGGGACATCCTGGAAAAGGCTGATTCCCAAGGGACCTCTGTATCTGAAAGCTGGAAACGATGGTAAGACCCACAATTGTTCACAGTCCCCCTCTGAAAGGCTCATTTAGGGGGAAAAAATACACAATTGAGTTTTTATTCATAAAATACAATGGTGGATGTACAGCAGGAGAGATATCTGTGCATCTTAACACCAGCTTCTGTGGGAGGACCTCCTGCCCTCTCCACGCTTGTGGGACAAGTCCAGGGCTGTCAGAGGAGCTCTCAGAGTCAACATCACCTTTCCCATCCTCTCCTGGGGGTCAAGAGGACCAAGAAGGGTTTAAAAAATAAAGTGTAATTGCGGAATAAGCCCAGACAGAAGGCAGGAGAAACCACAGCAGGGGCATGGGTGAAGCTGGAGGGGCTGGTAGCCTCACCAAGTGGTCCCATCTGCCTGGGTCTCCTCCAGGTCTTCCCACTGCCCAGCAAGCTCGGTGATGTGCTGTACACAGGAGGGCTTGGCAGAGTTTTTAGAATCAGAATCATAGTATTGTAGAATTGTTTAGGTTGCAAATGTCCTTTAAGGTCATCGAGTCGAACCATTAACCTAACGCTGCCAAGTTCACCACCAAACCATGTCCCTCAGCACCACATCTACAAGTCTTTCAAATACCTCCAGGGATGGAGGTATTTTGCACTGACCAAGCAATGCTCTCCCCACCCCTCTACTCAACAGTCTCTCTCCCACCCTCCAAATTTCAGCCCACGCAGTTAAATTTTGATAGCGATAACAGGCGCCAGGAAAAAATCCGATTGTGCAAAGCAATGTCGGTGTGAGGAGGTGGGACCTGCCCTGCCCTGGTGTAGGTGTAAGCCCTCAGGTGCTTGCTGAAACATCTCCTCATCTCCTCCTGGCTCCGTACAAACCTTCACCAACCTTTGCAAAGCTCAGAGGAGTGCAGCCTCCCTCCCTTCACCCCTCAGGCTTAGAAGGATGGGTGCCGTGGAGAGAGCTGCTGGTGGCCACGACGGTGGCCACCGGTTCCCTGAATGAGGACCATTGAGGGGAAGCGGGCTGCAGATGATGGGGCTCCCCCAGGCACTTGCTGTGGCATCACCTCGTGCTTCTCAGCACATTTGGAGCTCCAGCGCTTTCCAGCAAAGCTAAGACTCTTGGGAGGGTGCTGCTCACCAACCCCTCGGTTTTGGGGACATCTCCCCAGACATCATGCCAGAGCTCAGCACCCACCACCAGGTCGGCCACACCAGGAGCTGCAACTCTCCCTGCTGGCAGCAGGCAGTGCCACCGAGGACCATTCCTCCCAGAGACCTACTTCCCCCGCTGGTTATTCAGCTATGGAGCTCTAAGATGAATAGCAGGAGGAGAACCATGGAAAAAGGAGCTTGCCCACCCCTCCTGCCTCAGGTGGGCACCCCCTGCCACAGCCTTACCCCATGGCACAGAGGAGCCACTGACTAATATCTTTTGGGTTATCTTTGGTCGCACAGATCTCAAGATCTCATTTCTGAGATGTTTCTGGCTCTGAGATAGGCTGTTTATAACCACCGAGTTGTTGCTGCTCAACTTCTCAAGAAGATAAAGTTTGCCTTCCCGGCTGGTGCAGACCAGGGTTGTCTCCTGGCTCCAGGAGGAGGGATTGGCTGTTTCACAGCCATGGGAACACCAGGATAAGGAGGATAATTTTGAAATATATTTGAGCTGCCCGTCTGCACCACTCGCTGGAGATGGTTGTGTCAGGAGAAAGTGCGTTAGATCAATCTAACCAGTTTCTTACAGCCGTTCCCAAGGGAAGTTTCATCCAGCGGCTCCGCAGGGCCAGACAGACCAGTTCTGCCTGTGGACTTGTCTCACTGGCTGGTTCCTCCATCCTGGGGTGTCACGCGAGGCACACTGTGTCCTAGCGTGGCTGAGGGTGGCCGTGCCCAGGAGCTGCTCCTCCGGGAGCACCAGAGGGAGCTGATGGATGCTCCCAAACCTGCTCAGCTCCCGCTCCCCACCCAATTCCAGAGCTGCCATGAGCGAGGAGCAGCCCCAGCATGGCCACGGGCTGGTTTGGGGTGACAGCTGTCTGGGGGGGGGCCTTCACCCACTCTGGTGGGTGTGAGAGAAGTGTCCATTAGAGGGGATAAACTTTCAATCCATGACCCTGGCAGAAGGAGCCTGGCTGGCAGCCTGGGCTGGTCCCCGTGGGGAGCACACACAGCCCCATCCCACCCCTGGAGAAGGGGCTCCACCGCAGGCAGGGTCCCCCCTGCTTTGCCCCCCCCACAGCACCCACATCACAGGCACCACAGGGATCTCTATCAGAGAAAGACATGTGCTTACTAAAAGTGCTGAATTTACAAGCCAGTATTAATTCGTTGCTCTTGTTATTTACAGTTTATTTACAATTAATCACTATAGTCACGGACAGCTGGATCTGTCAGAGATTTACAGCAGCCTGGCACGGCAGGGTAGGCAGAGTTTCTCTTCTTTTCCCTCTCAGCCCTGCCAAGGGCTTTTTTGATTGTCCCCCACCCAGGAGTGGGAAAGCCTGGCCTGTTAATCAGTAATTGGGGGAGCCAAGGTGACTCACGCTCCGCGGCTGGGCACAGCTCAAGTCTCAGCGCTGTTACAGCTGTGGAGGGAAAAGTGCCACACTCCGGACTCCACGTGAAGGGTTTCCAGGGCCAATGGCTGTTTTCCCTGCATGGGCACCCACCTGGACAGCGTGAACCCCCCAGCATGGCCTGGTTGCTGCCACAGCCCACCTCTGCCAGACACGGTGCGTGTCATGGATGGGTTGCAATGCCCCATCCCTGGAGGGGTTCAAGGCCAGGCTGGATGGGGCTTTGACCAACCTGGTGTGGTGGGAGGTGTCCCTGCCCAGGGCAGGGAGTTGGACTGGATGGTCTTTAAGGTCCCTTCCAACCCAAACCATTCTATGATGCTATTATTCTATGATTCTGTGTGTTGGGATACGAGTGCTGCTTGCTCTCCCGTCTCAGAGCTGAGCTGAGCACAGATCAGGGACGGTCCTGGACTTCAGGTGCCAGGCTGGCAGTGACACAGGAGCATTTTTTGCTGCCTGTGGGTCACCACTGTCCCTCCTGGGAGGGCGGCAGGATCAGAAGGAACATTCCCCTCCTGGGAAGGAGCCTCCAGGCTCCAGGAGGAGCCTCCACCACTACCTCTGCCATTGAACTCCACAAGTCTTTGCTGACAGGCTGCAAAGATGCACAGACAACACAGGCATCACCCTCCATCCACCGTGCGAGGAGGGTCCTGACAGCCCCACCAGGTGAAGCTCCCCTGCAGATCATCAATGATTGCCCTCCCACCTTCACCAGCAGGAAACTCGACCGGTCCGGGCAGCAGCCAGGGACTGACTGAGGGGCCGAGTCAAGACGGCTTCACCTGGGCATGGGACAGGTCAACATATAGGCTTTTCCCCTGGGATATTTCCTCCAAGCTTCCTCTCTTCCACCATCTCAGTCGAGTTCAGAACAAATCTTCCACAGAATACTAACGCGGGGTCGGCAAGTGGCCGGCTGTTTCCTTTCCAGATGGGTTTGTAGCCCGGCTGCCAGAGAGGCATCTTACAAAGGGACTTTTGGCTCGCTCCTGCGGATCCCTGGCTTTCAAGCCATGCAGAGGACAACGCTGCTGTTCATGCCCCAGGACTGCCCCAGCCCTGGCCAAGCTCTCCAGGAGCCCTGCACGAGCGTGGGTCCTACTGCCACGGTATCCTGGGGTCCTCTGGGACCACACATCCCCTGAGACGTGCCTTCCTGCTCAGGGGACGATGGCGGACTGCTGCTTCCTCTGCTCCTGCCTCATCTTCAGAGCCAGCATCGCCCGGCGGTACAGGTCTGGGGAGGAAGGGAAGTGGTCAGGCACTAGAGGGGTTAAGCCCTGGGGTCCAACCTGGCACCTTGGCTGAGTGAGGGCTGCAAGGACCCCCCAGGCTCCAGCACTGTCCACTTGTGTGGCCTCCCCGCATCCCACCCAAAGGCAGAGACAGCAGCATCTGCCTCCTCAACAGCCCCCACCTTGCCCTGCAGCAGCACTTGTTTGTGCCCGTGTCCCCACAGCAAGGACCCCACAGCTCCTGCACAGCTCACACCCTGCTCCCAGCAAGCCAGACACTTTCCCCCCCCCCA
>NW_015090995.1:18335486-18342158 GCF_001431845.1 Calidris pugnax | reverse complement strand
CCCGACACCTTCCCCCCCCCCCCACCCCCGAAGTGCTTTGCAGCAAAATCTGTCCTGGGAAATACCAACCAAAAGTACTCGAGACCTCCTCACGCTGCTGCTCCATGGCAGGCTCCTGCGACTTGATTTTGTTCTTGATTTTCTTCTTCTTTTTCTTTTTCATGCCCTGCCCTAGATGGAGAAATACAAAATTTCAGGCGCCGCGTGAGGGGGAGAGAACGCGTTTGTCACCAAACCGGCCAAGAGGACTGCTGCTGGTGGATCTGCCATCCTCCATCACCTCCACGCCTCAGCCCCTGCAGAGATGCTCGGAGATGTCTCTCCTCTTCCCTGGTCAGAGTCCCACAACCCTGCTCTGATCTGCAAGCAAAGCTGATGGAGGCAGCAGAACTGGCGTCCTGGCACATCACCGTGTTACTGGTCCCCAAACCACCCCCAAGGGTCCCAACGTGCCAGTGGTGCCAGCAGTGTCACACAGCCCCCTCTCACCTGGGTGGGGGGTGGCTGTCCCGGTGGGCGCGGGTTCCTCCTGCCCGACCCTGTTGGGGGGCAGCAGCCCCCCAGCAGCCCCAGCTCGGCTGTCACCCACTTCTCCTGGTCCCTCCGGCTCCTCGGCTGGGCTTGGCTGCCCTGAGCCTTTCTTCTTCACCTTCACCTTCCTCTTCCTCCTCCCGGGGCCCTTTGTGCCTTCCTCCTGGGGGCAGGGGAAGGGGGATAAGGGGAAGGTGGTGGGACCCCCCTTCCATCCTGCCCCATCCCGGGGTGGGGGGTTACTCACCAGGGGGAGGAGGCGGCGGATGGGCCGCAGGGGCCGGTTCTCCCCCGTCTTCCCCGCACCCTCCTGAGCATCCTCCCCCGGGGGCGGCGGGTCCCTGGCGGGGCGAGAGCACGGCGGGGGTTGCGGGTGAGCCCCGGGGGCGACACAGGGCTCCTGCGGGCGGAGGGGTAGGGTTTAAGCTCCCCTGCGGGCGGGGAAGGTGGGGGGGGGAGCGGCGCGGGGGGAGCCCCGCACTCACGATGCGGCAGGGAGAGCGGTTCTCGTTGACCAGCCGCTCCAGGGACAGGCGCTCGATGAGCTCGCAGGGCAGCAGGGCGGCCCCCACGTCTTGCTTGTTGGCCAAACTGGGGGAGAGTGGGGGGTGGCCATCACCCTGGCCTCTGGGCACCTCCCCGCACCACAGCGGGGGAGGCTGGATGCCTTCCCCCCGTTTGGCTGCAGTTAGGCAGCCCTGACCCATTCCCAGTGGTGGAACCCCCTTCCCAGCCCCTCTCCCAGCACCCCCCCGACAGCCTCCTGGGTGCCACATCCCCGCGATGGCCCGCCCGACAGCCTCCTGGGTGCCACATCCCCGTGACAGCCCGGCCACTCTCCCCACAACCCCAGCGATGATTTCCTGCTCACCCTCACCCCAAACCCCACAGGTCACATCCCCGCAACAGCCTGGACACGCTCCCCACAACTCCAGCCATGATTTCCTGCTCACCCTCACCCCAAAACCCACAGGTCACATCCCCGCAACAGCCCAGCCACGCTCCCCACAACCCCAGCGATGATTTCCTGCTCACCCTCACCCCAAACCCCACAGGTCACATCCCCACAACATCCCAGCCACGCTCCCCATAACCCCAGCGATGATTTCCTGCTCACCTTCACCCCAAGCCCCACAGGTCACATCCCCGCAACAGCCTGGCCACGCTCCCCACAACCCCAGCCATGATTTCCTGCCCACCCTCACCCCAAACCCCACAGGTCACATCCCCACAATGTCCCAGCCATGCTCCCCACAACCCCAGCGATGATTTCCTGCTCACCCTCACCCCAAAACCCACAGGTCACATCCCCGCAACAGCCCAGCCACGCTCCCCACAACCCCAGCGATGATTTCCTGCTCACCCTCACCCCAAACCCCACAGGTCACATCCCCACAATGTCCCAGCCATGCTCCCCACAACCCCAGCGATGATTTCCTGCTCACCCTCACCCCAAACCCCACAGGTCACATCCCCACAATGTCCCAGCCATGCTCCCCACAACCCCAGCGATGATTTCCTGCTCACCCTCACCCCAAACCCCACAGGTCACATCCCCACAACGTCCCAGCCATGCTCCCCACAACCCCAGTGATGATTTCCTGCTCACCCTACCCTCACCCCAAACCCCACAGGTCACACCCCCTAGGACTCGGCCTTACAGTAAGATGGGCTTCCCAGAGATGTCGGGGTGGCTCAGGACGCGGCTCAGGACCTTGCGGGCCTCCTCCATCCGTGCCAGGTCACTGGAGTCCAGGACGAAGAGGAGCCCGTGGGCTGAGCTGTAGTGGCTGCGCCAGGCGCTGCGGGAGCGCTGGCCACCGGGCAGGTCCACCAGGGTCACCTCGAACCTGTCCACCCTCAGGAGGGTCTGGCCGGGCTGCGGTGCAGGCAGCACCTCACCGGCCAGCGCTGGGTGCAAGGAGAGGGGCAGAGAGCTGGCATAGGGAGCCTTGGAGCATCCCTCTGCCATGTCCCTCTTCCTCCTCCTCTCCCAGCCACATCCCTGCTCCCAGGGCTGCCCAGTGCCCCCCCCCTGCACGTTTCCCCCAGCCCAGCAGCTGTATCTTGAGGGTCTCGGTCCCTCAAGGCTCAGGGACTTGGTTGCCAAGGAGTGTA
Source organism: Calidris pugnax (assembly GCF_001431845.1). Classification (NCBI taxonomy): domain Eukaryota; kingdom Metazoa; phylum Chordata; class Aves; order Charadriiformes; family Scolopacidae; genus Calidris; species Calidris pugnax. Next base: position 18,339,509 of record NW_015090995.1, on the reverse strand, counting down.
AAGCTGCTGCCCACCCAGCCAAGGCCATCTCCTGGACCACGCTGCTCCTCACCTCTCTCTATGTCCATGACGACGGAGGTTTTCCCCGCGTTGTCCAGTCCCACGACGAGGAGGGTCACCTTTCTGGGGAGCAACAACAGTGTCCCTGTTGGTCACCCCTGGGGAATGGTGACCCCTGCTAGCCCTTGGGCTCCCAGGCAAGGGGCTCTGAGCACGGAGGACACGCTTTGGCCAGGAGAGGGGCAGGACAGTGACAGAGGCTCTGGTTGAGATGGGGACGAGGGCAGGGATGGTCCCAGGTGCCCACAGAGGGGACGAGGGCAGGGACAGGCACCTGGAGCCACCCCAGCGCTGCGGTACAGCCACACTGCTTCCCACAGCAGGGATTTATTTTTCACATCATATGGGATTAAGCAATGATATGCACAGGCCACAGAGGTTGTTCCTTATATGCAAACGGGTAGTGATTGCTCTTGGTGACCTTCCTTGTGGGTGAGTTACGGGTATACACAGCCAGGGAGAGGCAGCCAGAACATTTTACGAGCTTCTGCCCGGGCTCAGGAGGTTTTTCCTGTTGCCAACCACCTCCTATCGGGTCTCCAGCGACGTGCTCCACCGGAGACACGTGCACAACCTTTTCCCTGAGGTTGACAAGTCACGGTAGTCACTCGCCGTGTTGTTTTCTTCCTTAAACATCCACCCCCGCGGGCTGCGTGGGTGGTTGTGGCTCCACCTCCTGCGTTAGGGCAACGTGTCCTTGCCGGTGGGAGAGGACCATAAAACCCCTGGCCTCCCGCGGCGTCTGCCCGGGTTGGTGCAGCACCGTCCCACAGGGGGAATTAACCCAGGTCTCCCAACCTGGGTCTCCCAACATGTGCAAGTGCAGCAGGTGTTTGGGTTTGCCCCCCGCAGCTTTCCTGCTGGCTCTGCACAGGGGGAAATCCCACTGGGAATTCCCGTGGGGGCACCCCTGCCGTCCCCCCTCCCCTCCCTGCCCCACTCCTGGCTGCTGGAGGGGCTGTGGGGACACCCGTGTGCCTTGCTCTGCATTTTGGGGATGGTTCTTGCCATGGCCATTGCTCTCACAGTGATACCACATCTCTGTCCTCACTGGTAAACACTGTGCCCCCCCTTCCCACCCCCGGGGAGCCCCGAGGCGCAAGGTCCTACCTGATGGGCTCCTGGATGGCCTGCAGCCACGACCAGCAGTGGGAGAAGAGGTGGAACATGCTGGGCAGCCCCACACGGATGGATGGCCTCCCTTCTGCACCTGCAAAGCCAGCCAGCCCCGTGTGTCCCCGTGCTCCATCCTCCTGCCCGCGCCTGCCACCCACACTTGGTGGGATGGGGGGCATCTCCCCCCGGGGTGCCCCATCCCACCTCCCAGCACTGCTGCCTCCAGCATGGGGACAAACCCCAGCTCCCCCCTTCCAGGGGCACGGGCCCTGTCCCGGCAGCCCCACTCAGCTTGTCACCTACTCGTCCCCGCCGCCCAGCCCCTGCTCACATCCCCTCTGCGTGGCAGCCGCTTAAATCTAAGCTGGATTTGCATTACTTACTCCTTGCAACCTCCTTTAATCCCGGCGGGTCGGGCCAGGCTGGTGGCCACAGGGACATGGAGTGCCATGGGGCTCCTGGACAGTGGGGCAGCATGGCACTGTCCTACCCACCTGGGCAACCTCGCGCCTCCGTGGCTTCAGGAGGTGTCTGGTGGCCACCCTTGTGGTGGGGACATCATCTGACAGCCCACCTGGGGTTTCTGGATGAATTAGTGTGGCCTCTAACAAGCAGCTCCCCAGGCTCCTGGTTGCCTAACCCCTGCGTGGATGAGTCTTGGCAGTCCCCACAGGGTGTGCACGGCTCCACTGCCCACCCAGGGGTCCCCTCTGAGGCGGGCTGGGGGACATCACTGCTCACTTGCTTCTATTTTGTGTCCCTCGAGGCTCCCCCTGAGCGGCAGCAGGTCCAGTGCCACTCGGAATAGAAATACCAACCACCCCAAGCAGGTGCCTGGATGGGACCAGGGTAATGGTGGGGATCCTCAGACATGGGGGCAGGGAGAGGAGCCAAAAAAGCCTCGACTCCTGGATCTGCAGCCCCAAAGCACTTTTCATAGAATCATAGATTGATCTGGGCTGGAAGGGCCCTTAAAGACCATCTAGTTCCACCCCCTGCCCTGGGCAGGGACACCTCCCACCAGACCAGGTTGCTCCAAGCCCCATCCAGCCTGGCCTTGAACCCCTCCAGGGATGGGGCAGCCACAGCTTCTCTGGGCAACCTGAGCCAGGCTCTCACCACCCTCACAGGGAAAAAATTCTTCCTAATATCTAAACTCCTCAGGTATCCTGTTCAGAGTGAAAAATTTCTTCCTAGTATCTAAACTCCTCAGGCTTCCTGCTGCTTGCCATGTGTGGAGGAGAAGAGGCCACACAAGGACATCTGAGCTTCGGGTGGGGAGTGTGGGGTCCAGAGGGGCGAGGACATGAGACCCTCCAAAAGCCATGCTGGGAAGCAACCAGTGATCTCACCGGCTCACATCGGTCCATCCTAAACCACCCAGTGCCAGCAGCACTTCCTTGACCCAGCCCCGAGCCGAGGATGCTGAGATGCTGTGGGATGTCACACACCCCTGGGGGTGAGAACCCAGGATGCCCAGATGATGCTAGTTGTCCCACACCTCTGGGGTGGCTCTGAGGGTGCAAGCCAAGGATGCCCAGATGATGCCAGGGGTCCCACACCTCTGGGGTGGTCCTAGGGGTGCAAGCCAAGGATGCCCAGATGATGCCAGGGGTCCCACACCTCTGGGGTGGTCCTAGGGGTGCAAGCCAAGGATGCCCAGATGATGCTAGTTGTCCCACACCTCTGGGGTGGCCCTGGGTGTGCAAGCCCAGGATGCCCAACTGCTACCAGGGGTCCCACACCTCTGGGGTGGCCCTGGGTGTATGAGCCCACCCCGGGCACGGTCCCTGGCTCCAGCCCCACACGCTGCTGGGAAGCTCGGCACGCACCCATGGGCGAGGGAGCTGCCCCAGAGCCACGCTGTGGTTAATGATTGATGGAGAAAGTTTCCATCCCAACATTGCAGCCACCTCCAACAACACTTGGGGCAACTGTTCACCCCCACGCCCTTGGTGGTGGCTGTACCCCACCTGTCTTAGGCTGCCCCAGGGGCACAGCCCTGTCCCCAGCCCGATGGCCTTTCCCACTCACTGGTGGCCTGCCGGGACCATGGGCAGCCCTGGAATCACAGGTGGCACGGGGCTGGGAAGACTTTTGGAGAATTAGCCGTACCAGGGCTGAAATGATGATCTAGATGATCTTTAAGGTCCCTTCCAACCTATATGATTCTATGTTTCTCTGAAATGACTTGCTGGCAGCATCAGCGCCCGTCTCCGTGCCGAGGGGTGGCACGGGCAGGGGACAGGAAGAGACGTGACCACAAGTGCTATAAATAAGGAGGTGCCACGTGGCCCTGGAGGGGCTGTGAGAGCTGGTCTCCCTCCAGCACCAACAGGTTTCTAGAGCTCTCTGAGCTGCTTTTGTGTCGAAAATGGACGGGGGGAACCCCCCCGCCTTGGGTGCCTGTGGCAGCTCCAGGTCACCCCTCCCAATGCACACAGGCAGGGCTCAACTGTTTCGAGGGAAAACCTTCAAAACTGGTGAAATTTCACCCCAAATCTGGCGAAACCCACACTGGGTTCCGGCGAGGTGGCCTGAGGGCCAAGCCTGGAGCCAAGGGCGTTTTGCCGAGGGGGGGCTCAGCTTACAGACGGGCTACTGGCCCTTAGCCCAGGCAGCCGGCCGGGCTGGGGTACGGCCCCCAGACCCTCTGCCAGCCTGTGGGGACCCCCCCACGCGGTGCCAGCAGGGACCTGCAGCCGCCGTCCGGGTTTCCTTGGTGACTGTTGCCAGGTGAGAAACTCCGAGGCAGAATTTATTATCTTGGTGGATAAATGGAGATGCTCCTCGCCGGAGCTGTTACTGGACTGTGCCCTGACACCGTGCCAAGCTGGACCCTGGAGT
>NW_015090995.1:18325005-18326582 GCF_001431845.1 Calidris pugnax | reverse complement strand
GGGTGCAAGCCAAGGATGCCCAGATGATGCCAGGGGTCCCACACCTCTGGGGTGGTCCTAGGGGTGCAAGCCAAGGATGCCCAGATGATGCTAGTTGTCCCACACCTCTGGGGTGGCCCTGGGTGTGCAAGCCCAGGATGCCCAACTGCTACCAGGGGTCCCACACCTCTGGGGTGGCCCTGGGTGTATGAGCCCACGCCGGGCACAGTCCCTTGCTCCAGCCCCACATGCTGCTGGGAAGCTCAGCACGCACCCATGGGCGAGGGAGCTGCCCCAGAGCCACGCTGTGGTTAATGATTGATGGAGAAAGTTTCCATCCCAACATTGCAGCCACCTCCAACAACACTTGGGGCAACTGTTCACCCCCACGCCCTTGGTGGTGGCTGTACCCCACCTGTCTTAGGCTGCCCCAGGGGCACAGCCCTGTCCCCAGCCCGATGGCCTTTCCCACTCACTGGTGGCCTGCCGGGACCATGGGCAGCCCTGGAATCACAGGTGGCACGGGGCTGGGAAGACTTTTGGAGAATTAGCCGTACCAGGGCTGAAATGATGATCTAGATGATCTTTAAGGTCCCTTTCAACCTAGAGGATTCTATGTTTCTATGAAATGACTTGCTGGCAGCATCAATGCCTGTCTCCGTGCCGAGGGGTGGCACGGGCAGGGGACAGGAAGAGACATGACCACAAGTGCTATAAATAAGGAGGTGCCACGTGGCCCTGGAGGGGCTGTGACAGCCGGTCTCCCTCCGGCACCAACAGGTTTCTAGAGCTCTCTGAGCTGCTTTTGTGTCGAAAATGGACGGGGGGAACCCCCCCGCCTTGGGTGCCTGTGGCAGCTCCAGGTCACCCCTCCCAATGCACACAGGCAGGGCTCAACTGTTTTGAGGGAAAACCTTCAAAACTGGTGAAATTTCACCCCAAATCTGGCGAAACCCACACTGGGCTCCGGCAAAGTGGTGTGAGGGCCAAGCCTGGAGCCAAGGGCGTTTTGCCAAGCGGGGGCTCAGCTTACAGACGGGCTACTGGCCCCTTGCCCAGGCAGCCGGCCGGGCTGGGGTACGGCCCCCAGACCCTCTGCCAGCCTGTGGGGACCCCCCCACGCGGTGCCAGCAGGGACCTGCAGCCGCCGTCCGGGTTTCCTTGGTGACTGTTGCCAGGTGAGAAACTCCGAGGCAGAATTTATTATCTTGGTGGATAAATGGAGATGCTCCTCGCCGGAGCTGTTACTGGACTGTGCCCTGACACCGTGCCAAGCTGGACCCTGGAGTGCCACCGCTGCTAGTGGGACCCCCCAACCCCGAGGGAGGGCCGTGCCCGGGATGCTGGGGTTGCTCAGCCCCTGGCATCCCTTCCCGGAAGGCAGCACGTGTTTTGGGGCTATTTCTGCCCGGCGGAGCGTCGCAGGGTGAGGGCAGGAGGCAAAACCACAGGGAGCACGGAGCGGCACAGATGGACGTGGGCTGGCGGGTTGCCCTGCCTTGGCTTCCCTAAAACCCGTGAGTATGTGTCCGGGCTGGCACCGGGCACACCGGGACCACTGCCTGGGACCCTCAGGGTGAGGAACAGAGCTGGGGGGG
>NW_015090995.1:18315467-18324550 GCF_001431845.1 Calidris pugnax | reverse complement strand
GGGAGCTTGTACATGGGGAATAATGGTTTGCCAGGGAGAGCAGCGGGCAGCACAGAGCCCTAAGGACTGCCTGCAGCATTTACCGAGAGCCCTGAGCTGGGGTGGCACCAAAACCCAGGTGTCAGCAAGGACCAAGAAGTCCCAGCGGAAATATTTGCTCGGAACCACATGGTTCCTGCCCAAAAAAAGCATCCATGGCAGGGGAAGGGAAATATTTGCTCGGAACCACACGGTTCCTGCCCAAAAAAAGCATCCGTGGCAGGGGAATGTCATGGGAGGCTTTGGGGAGGGACCCATCTTTCTGTTCAAGGCGTGGGACGGCGGCAGCAGCAGGGTGGATCCCCAAACAGCCCCATCGTCCCTTTAAATCCCAGCAGGGCTCCGGTGGCTAACGATAACCCCGGATCATATGCGCTCCTAAATCCCCAGAGCTAATTACAGGCGAACGCCCCGCGCTCAGCCTGGAAATGCAAGATAATTACAGCCTGTGCCACGGAGACCTGTTGGTCTGAACTGGGGCACCGGGGGTGGCTGCTGGTGGGTTGCCCGTGCCCCCCACCGCTGCACCAGCGACCATGTTGCGAGCTATTTTGGGCAAAGGAGGTTGTTTTTCTGGAGTTCTCTTCTCCCCCTCCCACCCCCTCTCCATCGGTACCACCACCCTGGGGTGGATGCAGAAGCAGGGGAGGAAGGGTGCAGGAAACAGGTTACTTTTCACCCAATTTCTGGCCAGGTGCTTCCCAGCCGGAGCACAGGCGAATCCACAGGAGAGGCTTGGATTTCAGTGCCAGCTCCTCTGTCGGGTTTTGCTCTGCTCCCTGGTGCACAGGGAAGGTGCTGGCTGGCTCCCAGAGCTGGCTGATGCCCCTGTGTTGGCTACAAGCCTTCCCCGGGCTCCGACAGTGGATTTTCTGGGAGCATTCCAGCGCTCCGGCTGCTTTTCCCCCAGCAAAGCCCGGGGGAAAGGAGAGTGTAACCCATCCCTCCCGCCTGGCAGAGATGCCCAGGGCAGGCGCAGTGGCAGCCTGGCAGGGTTAGCAACCTGTATACTCTTACAGCAGGTGAGACCTACAGCGGGGGGGAATGTTAATTAAAAGTAATTTTAACCCTTCCTGCCTGGTTTAGCATTACAGCATCACCCGCTGCCTGAGCTGGGAGAGTAGCCAGAGAGGTATGACTTCAAAATATGTAATTATGGCAGCAAAGACCTATAAACGCAGCGGAAGAAGGTCACTCTGGTTGGTTGTTAAAGAGTTTAAGCCGTGAGGCAGCAGTGGGGTGGCCCGTGACGGAGGGACCACAGCCCCGGCCGTGGGCTCAGCGCAGCCTCCAGCCCTGCCGGGAGGTGGAGAGGGATGAGGTCCTCAGGCCAGACCCGGGTTTTTCTCCCAGCAGGATAAAGGAGCGAAGCTGGAGGAGCAAACGGAGCGGCAAAAGCGGTCGCACGATGAAGCAAATGGAAAAAAAATATTTCCCCGACCAGAAACTATTCCACAGGCTGCTGTGACAGGAAAAAAATACAGCTGAGTTATTGAGAAAGCAATGCAAAATCCAAACAGTTTAGTCTGGGAAAATCAGTCATTTGCAAAGCTATTTCCAAACTAAGTAAAAAGTTGCCGGCTCGCAGGTCCCTGAGAAGCCCCCGGCTGCCACCCCGGCTGGTCGGGGCAGGGTGGCTGTGCTGAGGGGACACCACTGTCCCCTGTTTGCTGCACTCCAAGCTGGGAAAACACTTTGTGATTTCCACTTCATCCAGCACACGGGGGTCTTTTGGGGATCAACACGTCCCCACCACCGCTCCGTGCGGTGAATATTTAATCCTTGGCACAGAGTGCATTCCTGGAGGATCTGAAAGGACATTGGGGAGGTGGAGGGTGGGGGGACACATGGCCAGCTCTGCACCCTGAGCCACTGCCTCCACCTCTGTGTGCAGGGCTATATTTGGGAAGCTGCAGCGTGTTCCTGGCATGTCCCGGGGAGCGATGTCTGCTCCGGGTCCTAGTGCGGTGTGGGAGTGGAGAGGAGAGGAGAGGAGAGGAGAGGAGAGGAGAGGAGAGGAGCCAGCCTGGATTCCCCCCACCTGGGCTCTTTAAGGGCTCTGGCAAGGAGCTCCCTGCCATTTCCAAACAGCTTCTCTCTTCTCCTTTTACAGAAGCCCAGCCGCCCGGCAGGCATGTGTAAAGCAGCCATGGCTATTTTCAGAGTGAGAGGCGGCGGGGGAGCCCGTTCCCCCCCCCAGACACGGCCTGGGGGTCTCACACACGGATGCCCACGCGTGTCCGCAGGGGCTGGGAGAACTGCACAGCACATCCCCCCCTTTCCCCCAGCACTGCCAGGGCCCTGTGCTCACAGTGCGTGGCGTGAACATCGGGATTAGACAAATAATGAAGGCCGGGATTAAGAAAATAATGAAGCTGGGATGCTCTCCAGGAGCGGGCAGGCGTCTGTGGGGATGGGAGGAGTGACAGCCGCACGTGGTGGCAGGACTGGGGCTGGTGCCCACGAGTGTTGCTGGGTGGGGGGAGACTCCTGGGTGCTGGGGCAGGGACTCGGGTGGCACTGTGCCACACTTGTGGGGGGAAAACAGTGTTTTCTCCTTCCCTTTGCCTTTTCTTTTCCTATTCCAGCTCCTCGCGTGCAGCAAGGTCTACAGCACAAAACACAAGTATCCTGCAACCCAGCTAAGCCCTCTCCTTTTCCTAAGAGGTCCCAGAGGTGCCAGCACAGTCCCCCTCTGTTTGGCACCTCGGGGGTGGACACTTGCATGGCAGCTTCATGTGGTGTTGGGGGTCACTTCACCCATCCAGACCACAGCTCCACAGGGTCTGCTCCATTCCTGGGAGTGGTCCCAGAGATGCCAGCACAGTCCCCCTCTGTTTGGCACCTTGGTGGTGGACACTTCTTAAGTGGTCCCAGAGATGCCAGCACAGTCCCCCTCTGTTTGACTCCTTGGTGGTGGACACTTCCTAAGAGGTCCCAGAGATGCCAGCACAGTCCCCCTCTGTTTGGCACCTTGGTGGTAGACACTTCCATGGCAGCTTCGTGTGGTGTTGGAGGTCACGCCACCCATCCAGACCACAGCTCCACAGGGAGGTTGCTCCATTCCCGGGAGTGGTCCCAGAGATGCCAGCACAGTCCTCTTCTGTTTGGCACCTTGGTGGTAGACACTTCCTAAGTGGTCCCAGAGATGCCAGCACAGTCCCCCTCTGGCACCTTGGTGGTGGGCAGTTCCACAGCAGCTTCGTGTGGTGCTGCCTCCACCTCTGTGTGCAGGGCTATATTTGGGAAGCTGCAGCGTGTTCCTGGCATGTCCCGGGGAGCGATGTCTGCTCCGGGTCCTAGTGCGGTGTGGGAGTGGAGAGGAGAGGAGAGGAGAGGAGAGGAGAGGAGAGGAGAGGAGCCAGCCTGGATTCCCCCCACCTGGGCTCTTTAAGGGCTCTGGCAAGGAGCTCCCTGCCATTTCCAAACAGCTTCTCTCTTCTCCTTTTACAGAAGCCCAGCCGCCCGGCAGGCATGTGTAAAGCAGCCATGGCTATTTTCAGAGTGAGAGGCGGCGGGGGAGCCCGTTCCCCCCCCCAGACACGGCCTGGGGGTCTCACACACGGATGCCCACGCGTGTCCGCAGGGGCTGGGAGAACTGCACAGCACATCCCCCCCTTTCCCCCAGCACTGCCAGGGCCCTGTGCTCACAGTGCGTGGCGTGAACATCGGGATTAGACAAATAATGAAGGCCGGGATTAAGAAAATAATGAAGCTGGGATGCTCTCCAGGAGCGGGCAGGCGTCTGTGGGGATGGGAGGAGTGACAGCCGCACGTGGTGGCAGGACTGGGGCTGGTGCCCACGAGTGTTGCTGGGTGGGGGGAGACTCCTGGGTGCTGGGGCAGGGACTCGGGTGGCACTGTGCCACACTTGTGGGGGGAAAACAGTGTTTTCTTCTTCCCTTTGCCTTTTCTTTTCCTATTCTATCTCCTCGCATGCAGCGAGGTCTGCAGCACACAACACAAGTATCCTGCAACCCAGCTAAGCCCTCTCCTTTTCCTAAGAGGTCCCAGAGGTGCCAGCACAGTCCCCCTCTGTTTGGCACCTCGGGGGTGGACACTTGCATGGCAGCTTCGTGTGGTGTTGGGGGTCACTTCACCCATCCAGACCACAGCTCCACAGGGTCTGCTCCATTCCTGGGAGTGGTCCCAGAGATGCCAGCACAGTTCCCCTCTGTCTGACTCCTTGGTGGTGGACACTTCCTAAGAGGTCCCAGAGATGCCAGCACAGTTCCCCTCTGTCTGACTCCTTGGTGGTGGACACTTCCTAAGAGGTCCCAGAGATGCCAGCACAGTTCCCCTCTGTCTGACTCCTTGGTGGTGGACACTTCCTAAGAGGTCCCAGAGATGCCAGCACAGTTCCCCTCTGTCTGACTCCTTGGTGGTGGACACTTCCTAAGAGGTCCCAGAGATGCCAGCACAGTTCCCCTCTGTCTGACTCCTTGGTGGTGGACACTTCCTAAGAGGTCCCAGAGATGCCAGCACAGTTCCCCTCTGTCTGACTCCTTGGTGGTGGACACTTCCTAAGAGGTCCCAGAGATGCCAGCACAGTTCCCCTCTGTCTGACTCCTTGGTGGTGGACACTTCCTAAGAGGTCCCAGAGATGCCAGCACAGTTCCCCTCTGTCTGACTCCTTGGTGGTGGACACTTCCTAAGAGGTCCCAGAGATGCCAGCACAGTTCCCCTCTGTCTGACTCCTTGGTGGTGGACACTTCCTAAGAGGTCCCAGAGGTGCCAGCACAGTCCCCCTCTGTTTGGCACCTTGGTGGTGGACACTTCTTAAGTGGTCCCAGAGATGCCAGCACAGTTCCCCTCTGTCTGACTCCACACTTGTGGGGGGAAAACAGTGTTTTCTCCTTCCCTTTGCCTTTTCTTTTCCTATTCCAGCTCCTCGCGTGCAGCAAGGTCTACAGCACAAAACACAAGTATCCTGCAACCCAGCTAAGCCCTCTCCTTTTCCTAAGAGGTCCCAGAGATGCCAGCACAGTCCCCCTCTGGCACCTTGGTGGTGGACACTTCCTAAGAGGTCCCAGAGATGCCAGCACAGTCCCCCTCTGGCACCTTGGTGGTGGACACTTCCTAAGAGGTCCCAGAGATGCCAGCACAGTCCCCCTCTGGCACCTTGGTGGTGGACACTTCCTAAGAGGTCCCAGAGATGCCAGCACAGTCCCCCTCTGGCACCTTGGTGGTGGACACTTCCTAAGAGGTCCCAGAGATGCCAGCACAGTCCCCCTCTGGCACCTTGGTGGTGGACACTTCCTAAGAGGTCCCAGAGATGCCAGCACAGTCCCCCTCTGGCACCTTGGTGGTGGACACTTCCTAAGAGGTCCCAGAGATGCCAGCACCGTCCCCCTCTGTTTGGCACCTTGGTGGTAGACACTTCCATGGCAGCTTCGTGTGGTGTTGGAGGTCACGCCACCCATCCAGACCACAGCTCCACAGGGAGGTTGCTCCATTCCTGGGAGTGGTCCCAGAGATGCCAGCACAGTCCTCTTCTGTTTGGCACCTTGGTGGTAGACACTTCCTAAGTGGTCCCAGAGATGCCAGCACAGTCCCCCTCTGGCACCTTGGTGGTGGGCAGTTCCACAGCAGCTTCGCGTGGTGTTGGGGGGTCACTTCACCCATCCAGACCACAGCTCCACAGGGTCTGCTCCATTCCCGGGAGTGGTCCCAGAGATGCCAGCACAGTCCCCCTCTGTTTGGCACCTTGGTGGTGGACCCATCCTAAGTGGTCCCAGAGATGCCAGCACAGTCCCCCCTATTTGGCACCTCGGTGGTGGGCACTTCCATGGCAGCTTTGCATGGTGTTGAGGGTCACTTCACCCATCCAGACCACAGCTCCACAGAGGGGTTGCTCCATTCCTGGGGGGGCTCAGAGCCAGGGATGGCCAGCAGCTGCCCGCTCTGCTGGCTCAGCATCCAGCCACTGAACATGGGGACATCTGGGTGGGATGTCCCCATCGCCCTGGCTGCTCCGTGCCAGCCGGTGGCTCTGTGACAGCAGTGCCACGGGGTGTGTGTGTGCGCAGGCGTGGAGGCACAGGGAGTGGCGGAGGCGGCAGGGGCAGGACCGCCTGCTATCGCTGACACAGATCGCTTTTATGGCCTGCTGTTTACAGCCACGGACAGGTAGGGTTAGCCTTGAGAGGTGACTCACGGTGGCAACCAGCAACCAGCCCCCTGCCTCCCCCAGCCCGGCTCAGAGAATGGGATAATAACCGGGACGAGAAGCACCAGGAGGCTTTGTCCCTCCGTTCCCCTGAGGGCTGTCAGGGCGCCCAGGCACGGGACCGGAATTTTTGACTGCTTGAACACTCACCCTTAAATATTTCGTCATGAAAGCAGGGAAGATGAAATTAAAAATACGATGAGTCGGAGCCCAGGCACGGCTCAGCCGAGGGCTTGGTGACCTGCCAGGCTCCGGGGGGATGCTTTTAATTTGGGTAAATGGGAGTTGCATAAATGCTATAAATCGCACGTCGCCCTGGCTGTTAACGCAGAGGTGTGGGCGCCGTTGGCAGCACCCCACCATGTGCCCGTCGCCGGCTGAGTGCCCAGCCAGGCTGCATGCAGGGGCTGGCACAGCCATTGCCCCGACACAGCTCCCATCCCGGGTATCCACCATCCCCTTCGCCCTCTGCCCTGCTAGGGTTTTTTTCGTTGGTTTTTTTTTTAGAGCGGCTGTTTTCCAAAAACAGCTTGAAAATATGTAACACTCATACCAGAGCTGAGCGGTCACACTCTTGTCCCTGCCGGTCAGGCCAGTCCCTGTGAGCTCATGGTGTCTGTGGTTTCCCCAAGCAGCTGTTCAGCACTGGAAAGGAAAAAAAAGCTGAGCAGCTGCAGGGACTGGGATTGCTTCTGTGTGGGAGACACGGCCCCCAAGGTCTCAGCTGGTTTTATTCCCAGCCCTGGTAACTCTTTCCAGACTGGTAAAATGAGGGAAACTCTCGTGTGTGGGGTTTGGGGGGGGTGGGGGGGTCCTGCTTTGGGCTCACACGGGGCTGGGCAAGTGATGGACGCAGCATCCCCACCAAAAACGTGGGTACCTCATTGTGAGCTGGCCTGGCTGCCAAGGGATGAGCACCCAGTGCGTTATTCTAAAAGTTACCTAAGACTTTAAGTCTGCCCAAAGCAGGGAAAATTGGCCGACCTCAAACACTCCGTGCCTTGTCTCATCTCTCCCGGGCAGTCAGCCTGTGCCCAGGCTGCACTGAGTAATCAGGCCGTCACCACGCGCGTCGTGCGTCACGGTGCCAGGCAGCTCACCCCACCGCTCACCGGGGGGAAAAGGCAGGTGCTGGGGGCCACCACGTGTGCCTGGCAGAGCAGGGACCCCCGCAGCCATCCCTGCAAGGAGCAAGCCCAGCCAGCCTTGTGTTCCCACCACCGTGGAGCTCAGCTGGCCTCCCCAAGCATGGACCACAGATGGGACAGACAGGAGGGGACGTGGGGTTGAGTGGTGGTGGGAGGTCTGGCCCCATTAGCAGGTCTATAGCCCATCACCTTGAAGGTAGGTCCTTGAAGGTGGTGGGAAAAGCACCATGGGGCTCAGCAGTAGGCCAAGGTGGTCTTCACCACCTCCTACCCAGGTGCAGGAGCATCCAGGATGGAGGAACCACATCTCCTCCATAACATGCTGCCCAAATCTGGAGGCCAGCCCTGCACACACACGCCAACCGCCCGCCGGACCCGAAGGGGTGCCCCTGCCATGGATGAGCTTGCGAGATACCAAAATACTCCCTGTCTCAGCACCACCCTTCCTCCCACACACTGCCCCACAAAGCACAGGGCCACGGGTTGATGGGTGCCCTGGCTCAGCCCCACACACCCTTCCCTGGGGCTGGAGCTGGGGTCAGCTCCCCGAGTTGGGGTGGCAGTGGGTGCAGGTGAAAGCCCCAGGGCTGGCTGCAGGCAGGGCTGGCACCCACCCTGGCATCCCCCTGCCCCATGGCAGGACCCCACTGTCCTGCCTGACACCTCTCCCTTGGGGGGACCCCCACGTGTGGCTGCACTTTTGGGTTCTTGTAGCTGCCAGGACCCAACTGAGCCAGGATTTGGCAGAGGGGTCCTAGGGAGGACCCCAGAGACTTGGGGGCACAGAGGGTGTAGCATGGGGGCTGGCAGAGCTACGGCTGGAGAAGGGGGGGGTCCAAGGGTGGGTGCTGGTGGGGGGGTCCTGGGGTAGCAGGGGGGTCCTGGAGTGGGGGTCCTGGCTATGCTGGGAGTGTCCTGAGGCATGTGTTTCTGGCAGAGATGGGGAGTCCTGTGGTGGCCAGCAGGGCAAGGGAGGTGACTCTGCCCCTCTGCTCTGCTCTGGTGAGACCCCACCGGGAGCACTGTGTCCAGCTCTGGGGTCCTCAGCACAAGAAGGACATGGACCTGTTGGAGTGGGGCCAGAGGAGACCATGAAGATGCTGGGAGGGCTGGAGCCCCTCTGCTGGGAGGACAGGCTGAGAGAGCTGGGGGGGTTCAGCCTGGAGAAGAGAAGGCTCTGGGGAGACCTTAGAGCCCCTTCCAGTCCCTAAAGGGGCTCCAGGAGAGATGGGGGGGACTTTTTACAAGGGCATGTAGTGATAGGATGAGGGGTAATGGCTTCAAACTGGAAGAGGGGAGATTTTGATGAGATCTCAGGGAGAATTTTTTCACTCTGAGGATGGTGAGACCCTGCCCCATCCCTGGAGGGGTTCAAGGCCAGGCTGGATGGGGCTTGGAGCAACCTGCTCTGGTGGGAGGTGTCCCTGCCTGGGGTGTGGGCACTGGATGGTCCTTAAGGACCCTTCCCAACCACTCTATGATCCCTATCAATCCTTCATGGCCTACACAATCTTATTTTGAAGTCTTATGGGAAGAAACAAGTGGATCACAGAGTTATTATTTATAAAAGCACCATGAGAGTGAAGTCATTTCTTCCTCCAAAGGTACCAATTTGTTGCACTGTGATTTATGCAGAACAAATGGAGTCATTAGTCCGTTTCTGTAATTCCTTTTTACTCCAGAAACAGAAGAGCCCAACCTCTTCCCTCACCTTTCTCCATGAATAA
>NW_015090995.1:18307066-18315431 GCF_001431845.1 Calidris pugnax | reverse complement strand
CGGGCGAAGCTGCCGCTCGGTATCGTCTTCTCGACGGCCCTTTTCTGCGGGGAGGGGGCGGCGGCCACCGTCCTCTGCCTCTCCTACGGCCACTCCGACGACCGCTTCTGGCTGGCGCTCACCGTCTTCTTCGTGCTCTGCCCCTCCGTCCTGGTCCAGCTCACTCTCATCTTCGTCCACCGCGACCTCAGCCGCGACCGCCCCCTCGTCCTCCTCATGCACTTGCTCCAGCTCGGGCCCATCATCAGGTGAGGGGGACACCCGGCGTGGGACGCGGGGACACCGGCCAGGGATGCGGGGACACCCGGCAGGGATGCGGGGACCCCCAGCATTGCGGGGGGCGGCACCCCTCTGCGGCAAGGATGCCGGCAGGGACGAGGGGACCCCTGTCAGGGACGTGGGGACCACCAGCAGGGACGTGGGGACACCAGCAGGGATGCAGGGACCCCTGTCAGGGATGCGGGGACCCCCAGAAAGGGTGCAGGGACCACCATCAGGGATGCAGGGACCACCGGCAGGGACGTTGGGACCCCCAGAGGGATGCAGAGACCCCCAGCATGGGACACAGGGACACCAGCAGGGATATGGGGACCCCCAGCAGGGATGCAGGGACCCCCAGCAGGGATGCGGGGACCCCCCCCTGCAGGGATCCCCAGCAGGGATGCGGGGACCCCGCTAAGGATGCAGGACCCCCAGCACTGGGGACCCCCAGCAGGGATGCAGGGACCCCCAGCAGGGATGCGGGGACCCCCCCCTGCAGGGATCCCCAGCAAGGATGGAGGGACCCCGCCAAGGATGCAGGACCCCCACCAGAGGTCCCGCACGCACCGGGTGCGAGCAGGGAGCGTGGCCATGAAGGGTGGAGCGCTGCGAGTGCTGTCTGTCAGCAGATATCTGTCCGTGCAGCAAACCCCTGGCGTGCCCAGAGCTGCTCCTGCCATCCCCCATCCCCTTCCTCCCAGGGGTCTTCTGCTCGGCCACCCCTCCACAGGGGGTCCTGCCGGGGGGGTGCTGCCCCCTTTCCTGCCCGTTGGAGCCCTGCTCCTGGCAGAACTCAGCTCTCCCAGCCTGTTGCTTCTCAGCTGCTTTAAAGGCTCTTCACATGGTCGCTTTCTGCAGCCAGTGTTTCCCTCTGCCTTTGGGTTTTGCCATCGTTTGGCTTAGGCTGGGAGCACAGATGCAAATCCCAGCTCGGGGAGGCTTGAAGGTGAACAGGAATAAGGGGTCCTGCCCCCCAGAAAAGGTCCCCGTGGGCCTGGGATGGCTGGGGGGGAAATGGAGAGGAGCTGGGTGCAGGAGCGGGGCTGGTGTGGGGTTTGGGAGGCCACCAGCCCCTGCTGGGGACAGGAGGGTGAGGGGGTGGATGTTGCACAAGCTGGAGAGGTGCTGATCGCTCACCCCTGGGGAATGCTGCGGTGCCTCCCCGCGCTGCTGGCACTGTCACCCCGGCCACCCCGCTCGGCGGGAGCAAGCAGGAGGTTCAAGGAAGAGGGGGACCAAGGCAGAGCCACCATCTCTGCAGAGCTCCTTCCCCAAGGGCAAGCCAGCAGCCACCCTTTGGGGCACGCCGTACCCACAGAGCTGTGAGAAAACACCGCGGCCTTCACCGCGCTTCCTCCATCACCGGAAACCAGCAGGGTGCCGGGGCTGTCCCCGTCACCACCGCCCATCATCAGAGGCACCCGGGAAGCCTCACCTCGGCACCGGCAGCCGTTGGAAGGGCTGTGGGTCCACCTCGGCCACCGGTGGTGTCACACCTCTCACAGCACCCACCACAGCCCTCTCTGAGGTGGTTGCGATGGTGCTTGGCCGCTTGCTGGAGATGGAGCCCAGGCTGCTGAGGAGGTCTGGCAGAGCATCAGGAGCCAGCTGGGATGGCCCTTGAAGCCAGGCCCTTTGGATGAAGCTATTTTCCCATTGGAGTTTGCGACGAGCCATCTGGCAAGAGAACTTATCCCCCCAAAAACCTCATTCCGTTTGGGGCTGAAACAGAGCGAGGTCTGCTGTCCTAATGAACGCTCATAAATAATTACGTCCTGTCGGTGGCCGAGCCAGCTTGTCCCCAGGGGGGAGCCAAGCCTGTTGGATGGGTCCTCCTCTCCCCATGGCCCGTGGCCCACACACACCCTCCTCACAGCCGGGGTCGGGAGCAAGCAGGAGGTTCAAGGAAGAGGGGGACCAAGGCAGAGCCACCATCTCTGCAGAGCTCCTTCCCCAAGGGCAAGCCAGCAGCCACCCTTTGGGGCACGCCGTACCCACAGAGCTGCGAGAAAACACCGCGGCCTTCACCGCGCTTCCTCCATCACCGGAAACCAGCAGGGTGCCGGGGCTGTCCCCGTCACCACCGCCCATCATCAGAGGCACCCGGGAAGCCTCACCTCGGCACCGGCAGCCGTTGGAAGGGCTGTGGGTCCACCTCGGCCACCGGTGGTGTCACACCTCTCACAGCACCCACCACAGCCCTCTCTGAGGTGGTTGTGATGGTGCTCAGCCGCTTGCTGGAGATGGAGCCCAGCCTGCTGAGGAGGTCTGGCAGAGCATCAGGAGCCAGCTGGGATGGCCCTTGAAGCCAGGCCCCTTGGATGAAACTATTTTCCTATCGGGCTGCTGAGGAGGTCTGGCAGAGCATCAGGAGCCAGCTGGGATGGCCCTTGAAGCCAGGCCCTTTGGATGAAGCTATTTTCCCATTGGAGTTTGCGACGAGCCATCTGGCAAGAGAATTTATCCCCCCAAAAACCTCATTCCGTTTGGGGCTGAAACAGAGCGAGGTCTGCTGTCCTAATGAACGCTCGTAAATAATTACGTCCTGTTGGTGGCCGAGCCAGCTTGTCCCCAGGGGGGAGCCAAGCCTGTTGGATGGGTCCTCCTCTCCTCATGGCCCGTGGCCCACACACACCCTCCTCACAGCCGGGGTCCTGTTGGCCTTGCGAGGGGGAGCAGCGTGGTGGAAACCTTCCTCCCCTCCCTGCAGAGGAGGGTGCCCCCCCCAGGGAAGGGGCTGCGGAAGCGCTGCCTTATCTCCCCGTGTCACACTCGGCTTCACCCCACGCTCTCCTTCCTGCTGGTCCCCACCAAGAAGGAAACGTAGAAGACTTCTGCTCAAGAGGAGAGATCAAAGACGAGATCAGAAAGTTTCTCTTGCTTAGAGGAAGAGATGCGGTTTTGTGCCAGTGGGGAAAACGGAGCCCGAGGGTGATTAACCCCTTCCTGGAGCTCTAGCTCCCAGCAGAGCTACGGTTCCCATGCCCTGGATGCTGCACCTCATCCATCAGTTGGTGCCCCCCTCCCTGGGGCTGTGGTTGTCCCCCTACCCCTGAATGCCGCAGCAGAGGAGTGGCCACCAGGCATCCTTGTGGTCCTGGTGTGCCCCAGGGCCAGGGACTGGCCGCGGAGTGGCTGAACAGTAGCCCAAATCATCTGGGCTGCACCCAGCAGGAGCAGGGTCTGGCTGGCAACCAGGAGATGGGGGGGGCTGGAGGTGCTGGGAGTGGGTCTAGGGGGGAGCAGTGGAGAGGCTGGCGGGGTGACGGCTGCCACGTCCCTGCAGGTGCATGGAGGCCCTGGTGGTGTACTGCTGGTCGGGGAAGGAGGAGGAGCCCTATGTCACCATCACCCGCAAGCGGCGGCTGCGGAACGGCTACGAGGTGGAGATGGAGCAGGAGGTGGGCCACTCGGTCCGCCGGCTGGCCACCCACCGCAACGCCTTCAAGCGCATGGCTGTCATCCAGGCCTTCCTGGGCTCCACCCCACAGCTCACCCTCCAGCTCTACATCAGCATCCTGGAGAAGTACGTCCCTGCTGCCCGAGGTAAGGGCACCTGCCACGGGGGCCGTGCAGGTGGGACACCACCGGGGCACGGTGGTAGCTCCTTAGCCACATGTGGCACCTGAACAAAGCTCTGGGGGCTTGCCACCAGGCTCCCCTAGACGTGGAGGATGGCCCACAGAGGTTTCATGCTCATCTGTCCTCCCTGGTTTGCTTTTCCCACCCCCAGCACTCCGCTTTTCCAGCTTGGAGTGAGCTGAACAGTAGCCCAAATCATCTGGGCTGCACCCAGCAGGAGCAGGGTCTGGCTGGCAACCAGGAGATGGGGGGGGCTGGAGGTGCTGGGAGTGGGTCTAGGGGGGAGCAGTGGAGAGGCTGGCGGGGTGACGGCTGCCACGTCCCTGCAGGTGCATGGAGGCCCTGGTGGTGTACTGCTGGTCGGGGAAGGAGGAGGAGCCCTACGTCACCATCACCCGCAAGCGGCGGCTGCGGAACGGCTACGAGGTGGAGATGGAGCAGGAGGTGGGCCACTCGGTCCGCCGGCTGGCCACCCACCGCAACGCCTTCAAGCGCATGGCTGTCATCCAGGCCTTCCTGGGCTCCACCCCGCAGCTCACCCTCCAGCTCTACATCAGCATCCTGGAGAAGTACGTCCCTGCTGCCCGAGGTAAGGGCACCTGCCACGGGGGCCGTGCAGGTGGGACACCACCGGGGCACGGTGGTAGCTCCTTAGCCACATGTGGCACCTGAACAAAGCTCTGGGGGCTTGCCACCAGACTGCCCTAGACGTGGAGGATGGCCCACAGAGGTTTCATGCTCGTCTGTCCCCCCTGGTTTGCTTGTCCCACCCCCAGCGCGCCGCTTTTCCAGCTGGGAGGGTGGGAAGAGCTGGCCATGGCCAAGGCTCGGTGCTTGTAGACATCTGCCCTGAGGAGCCATGCCACCCACCCGCTGCCCTGTCCCATGGAGATGTCATGCCCCTGCCCCAGGATGCTCCAGTTCACATTCGTTACTGGGTTTTTCCAGCTCTGGCTTCCCCATGTTCCCTCTCCTGGATCTATTTCTGAGCCTTTCCCAGCAGCCGGAGCTCCCAGCCCAGAGCTCCCGGGCTCCCTCGCCTGCTCCCGGGGTGTTGGTGTGCTCAGGGGCTGGATGTGCCGGAGAGAGCTGTTAAATCCCACTCTGGAATGTCGATGAACCAGGCGTGAAGGCACTGCCCTTGCCAACCTGCTTTCCTGGCCATACTGGGAGCCCAGACCTTGCCCTCTGTGCCCACCTACGCAACAGTGGGGTGGCCCTTGGTCCAGGTGAGGGCAGAGGGGTCCTCACAGCAACGGACCGTGCCCCGGTCCCCCTTGAGCAGCATTTCTTGTGTAGGGCAAGGGGGGATCCTAGCACAGGAATGGCCCCAGTTTGGGAGAGGCTCCTGGTTTATTGGTTCAGGGAGAAAATCTGGGAGCAGAGCCTCCTGCTGCCTGCAGCTCCCCCCACAGCCACCCCATCATGGGGTCTGTCACCACCAGCCACCAGCTGTCCCAGCAGTGCCCAGTGAGACTCCTGCTGCAAGCCCCGGGGCTTGGCACCCCACACATTCCACCCAGGGTTGTCATCCCAAGCTTTGCACCCAGGGTTGGCACCCAACACTTCACACCCAGGGTTGGTACCCCATGCTTTGCACCCAGGGTTGGTATCCCAAGCTTTCCACCCATGGTCGTCACCCTATGCTTCACTCCCAGGGTTGGCACCCCACACTTCACACCCAGGGTTGGTACCCCAAGCTTTCCACCCAAGATCATCACCCCATGCTTCACACCCAGGGTCGTCACCCCACACTTTCCACCCAGGGTTGGCACCCCACACTTTCCACCCAGGGTCGTCACCCCACGCTTCACTCCCAGGGTTGGTACCCCAAGCTTTCCACCCAAGGTCATCACCCCACGCTTCACACCCAGGGTCATCACCCCATGCTTCACTCCCAGAGTTGGCACCCCACACTTTCCACCCAGGGTTGTCACCCCACACTTTGCACCCTGGGCAGCAGAGAGGCCAGGTACACAGCCCAGTCCCCAGCACTGCCTGACCTCCTTGCCTTCTCCTTCTGCAGCCGTCCTCATGGGCATCTGCCTGGTGTCGGTCACCTACGGAGCGCTCGTCTGCAATGTCCTGGCCATCCAGGTCAAGTACGATGACTACAAGGTCCAGCTGAGGCCGCTGGCCTTCCTCTGCATTGTGCTGTGGCGCAGCCTGGAGATCTCCACCCGGGTGGCCGTCCTCGTGCTCTTCAGCACCGTCTTCAAGCACTGGATCATCCCCATCGCCCTGGCCAACCTGCTGGTGGTCTTCTTCTTGCCCTGGGTGCAGTTCTGGCGGAGCGGTACCCACCTGCCCGACAACATCGAGAAGAACTTCAGCCGGGTGGGCACGGTGGTGGTGCTCTGCGCCTTCACCCTCCTCTACGCCAGCATCAACATGTTCTGCTGGTCGGCCGTGCAGCTCAAGCTGGCCGACCGGGACCTCATCGACAAGTCTCAGAACTGGGGCCGCCTGGCCGTGTACTACGTGGCCCGGCTGGCGGAGAACACTGCCCTGGTCATCCTCTGGTACTTCTTCAAGACGGACGTCTACGAGAACATCTGCACCCCGCTGCTGGTGGTGCAGCTGCTCCTGGGCTACTGCCTGGGCATCTACTTCATGCTCCTCTTCTTCCAGTACCTCCACCCTTGCCGCCAGCTCTTCCACCACAACGTTTCCGACTTCTTGCACTGCGTCTGCTGCCGCCGGCGCCCACCAGGGACCCCTCTGTGCCTCCAGGCACCCTACGAGCCCGGCGTGAGGCACAGCATCGTGTGAGGCAGGGCCAGCACCCGGCTTCTCCAGCCGGCTACGGACATGGGGACAGGCTGTGCCAGCAGCCGGAGGGGGCTTGTGGCCCTGTGGTGGCAGTGGGCCTCAGGGCATCCCCATGGTGGCAGTGGGCCTCAGGGCATTCCCATGGTGCCAGGGGGGACAAGAGTGTGCCCACCTGCCCAGGACCACGCGCATGGACACGAAGGACTTACGTGGTGCCCAAACCAGCTGGCAGAGCAAGCCAGCTCCTGTGGGGTGCACAGCCCCTGTGGGGTGCCCCAACACCCCCAACCACCCAACAGTGTGCCACGGGTGCCAGCGGGACTGTTTTAAGCAGTAAAGAAACTTTGCTGTGGCTGCGCGTCCCGGTGTTGGTGGCGGCCGGTGACTCAGGCGGAGGGTGGGGACCGTCTCGCCAGGGCTTGGCACGGGTTCCCACACCCACTGCCCACGTAGCCCTCCTGCCCACAGGCACCGACGGGTGCCAGGGGGAAGCGGGGATGTGGGGGAGCCCCTCCACGGAGCCCACAAGAAGCAGGAGCGTGGCCGGACGGGGGCCGGCCTCATCCTACGCCTCCGCCAAGGTGGCTGAGGGCCAGGAGCAACCTGGCAAGCAAGGAGCAATCCTGCCCAACCTGTTCCTCCAGGCAGGAGGCCCCAGCACCATCTGCCGTTCCCGGTTGGAGCGGTGGGCGCCGCAGAGCTGGGGACCCTGCAGCTGAGGGCGGGCAGGAGAGGAAGGGCAGCAGGCACGGTGATGGGGATGCTGATGGCACCTCGGGGGTCCTCATCCCAAAGTGTCCCCGGATCGTGACCACCCCCAGCCCACCCCCAAAAACCATTTTTGGGGTCTGTTTGGAGAGTGCCCGTGGAGGTGCAGCACCGCTGGGGGCTTAGTCTTAATTCACCTACCCTGGAGTGTGTCCCTGGGTTGGATCCTGGCACCAGCACAGCGCAGTGCCCCCGGGATGCTGCTCCCTTGGTGGCTTTTTGGTAAAATGGGGGGCAGTGAAGCCTGGAGAGAAGGGGGAGCAGGGAACAGCACATCTGCCGAGCCAGGCACAGGATGGACCCTCTGCGACCTCCTCCCACCAGGAAATTCCTACCTTAAAAAAAAAAAGCCCATTTTTGTCCCCAAATATTGCAAAAATCCAAGAGAGGCAGCTTGATGCCCTGCAGCGCTCAGCTGTGGGGCTGCAGGGGACACCTGAGTGAGGGGCCACGTGTGCCCGGCCGGTGGGGGAGGCTGGTTTCGGGGCTGGCCCATGGGGGTCAGCCCTGTCTTCCTGGAAAGTGGCCTTTGAAACTACACGCCATTTCCTCAAAGGTTTCTCAGGGGAAAGTCCCCCGGGGCGCTGTTCCCCGTGGCTGCAACTGTCACACCGCCTGCCCTCTCCATAAAACGGCGGGTGCGGGCACGGGGACGGGGACATCACACCATGGGCAACTGGCTGGTCAACCACTGGTTCTCGGCTGCCGTCCTCGTGAGTGTGTGGGGCTGGGGGGAGGATGTGGGGAGGATGTAGGGAGGGTTTTGGGGGGGTGTACGGCTCCGGTGGGATCACTGGGGAAATGGGTGATGATGGGCTGCGCTGGGGATGGGCTGTGGCAGCCCCTCTGCTCACCAACCCCCACAGCCTTTGTGTGTGTGGGGGGGGAAAGTGGGAAAACTTA
Organism: Calidris pugnax; assembly: GCF_001431845.1. Taxonomy (NCBI): domain Eukaryota; kingdom Metazoa; phylum Chordata; class Aves; order Charadriiformes; family Scolopacidae; genus Calidris; species Calidris pugnax. The sequence continues at coordinate 18,307,145 of NW_015090995.1, read as the reverse complement.
AGGAAACTTAAGGAAAACATGATTCAAAGGAAAGAGAGGGGGGTCCCGCTGGAAAACTTGGAAATGCCACCACTGTTTC
>NW_015090995.1:18287697-18307041 GCF_001431845.1 Calidris pugnax | reverse complement strand
GGATGGGGGGAGGGCTTGGGGGGTGTACGGCTCCGGTGGGATCACTGGGGAAATGGGTGATGATGGGCTGCGCTGGGGATGGGCTGTGGCAGCCCCTCTGCTCACCAACCCCCACAGCCTTTGTGTGTGTGGGGGGGGAAAGTGGGAAAACTTAAGGAAACTTAAGGAAAACATGATTCAAAGGAAAGAGAGGGGGGTCCCGCTGGAAAACTTGGAAATGCCACCACTGTTTCAGAGGTCGGGAGCCTCCCGCTGCCTTGTGGTCCCACGTGAGAGCAGGAGGCTCCTGTGGGGAGAGGAGCTCCACGGTGGGGACCGTGTGCCGGTGCCGTGCTGCGGCATCACTGGTGTAACGGGGATTGCCCGGCCGGCACCGTGCCGGCTGCTCTGCTCAGCACTGCCTGAGGAGCTGCAGAGACATGGGAAAACAGGGGTTTGCAGAAAGTTGGGTTATTTTCATTTTATAAATTACTTTAAAAATAAATTTTATTTTTAAAAAATATTTTAAATATTTTAAAATATTTTAAAAAATAAATTTTCATTTTATAAATTACTTCAGAAAAAAAAGAAGCAAACAAACTCAAAAAATACCCCAACAAGTGCAAGGCAGAGAGGTTTTGGGAGCCTGGAAAAAAAATCACTGGCTGTGAGAGGGGGCAGTGTGTGGTGCAGGGGGGTCAGGCAGGGGCTGGCAGCGTGGTGGGGCCGGGTGATCCATCTCCCTGAGAAATTGTCTCCTCCTGGAGTCTTCCTCACTCAGCCCCGACCGCCCTCCGCCTCTGCCCTCCCAGACACGTCTGCCTTTCCTCCTTCCTCCTCCGTGGGTGATGCACCGAGACGTGGGTGACAGGATGGTTATTTGTAGGACTCCCACGCCTCTCCCCACCTTTGGCCCCAGGTCCTGGCCCCATACGCGCTGCCGCAGCTCATAAGGAAGCAGAAGGGGATTCCCTGCCCAAACGCCCTCCGGCTGCACCCACACCTGAGGGCTGTGGGGTGAGGAGGGGTCCTGGGCCGGGGTCCCTCACGAGGCCGTGGCTTTCCCCTGCAGGCAGCCTGGTTGGGCATCAACATCTTCCTCTTCACGTACTACTTTCTGTTCTTTGACCAGGATGACCATTATTTCTACACCAGGGCCATCCTTGGGGTAAGGTGCCCTCCTTCAGTGGGGTGGGGGGCTGCAGCACCCCATATCCCCTCCTTGTCCTGCCCTCTTCCAGCCCAGTATCTCTCCATCCCAGTCCCCAGCCCAGCATTTCTCCATGCGGGTCCATCTCTCGGTCCATGTCCTGTCCCAGCCCAGTGTCTCCTCACCCCAGCCCAGCACCACCCTCTTTCAGTCCCCCTCCTCTCCCTGCTCAGCATCACCCCCTCCCCGTCCCCCTCTTCTTCTGGCTCAGCATCACCCCCTCCCAGTCCTAAGCCCAGCATCCCCCAGCCCCAGTCCCAGCTCAGCATCACCCCCTCCCAGTCCCCAGCCCAGCATGTCCCAGTCCCAGTCCCAGCTCAGCATCACCCCCTCCCAGTCCCCAGCCCAGCATGTCCAGTCCCAGTCCCAGCTCATCATCACCCCCTCCCAGTCCCCCTCTTCTTCTGGCTCAGCATCACCCCCTCCCAGCCTCCAGCCCAGCATCCCCCAGCCCCAGTCCCAGCTCACCATCAATCCCTCCCAGTCCCCAGCCCAGCATCCCACAGCCCCAGTCCCAGCCCAGCATCACTTGGTCCCTGCTCAGCATCACTTGGCCCCATCCTGTCCCAGTCCCAGCGTGGCACCATGCTGGGCAGAGCCATAGGGGACAGCACGGGCACAGATGTGCCTGGGGGACAGCGGTGCTCACCCCCTGCCCTCTCCCCAGTCTGCCTTGGCGTGGGCCCGGGCATCGGCCAAGTGCCTCAACTTCAACAGCATGTTGATCCTGCTGCCCGTCTGCCGCAACCTCCTCTCCTTCCTCCGCGGGACCTGCTCGGTGAGTGTCCCGTGGTGGCACGGCCAGCCTGGCCATCCCCATCCCTGTCCCCATCCTGACACCACCCCCTGTCCCCGCAGTGCTGCCGGCGGACGCTGCGGAAGCAGCTGGACCACAACCTCACCTTCCACAAGCTGGTGGCCTACGCGCTGGCCCTCTTCACAGGTATGGCCCCGCGCCGGGCTGGAGCATGGTGGGGGGACCGGGAGGGGGCCAGGAGGGTGACTGCCTGTCCCCTGCCCAGCTGTGCACACCATCGCTCACCTCTTCAACCTGGAGCGCTACAACAGCAGCCAGCAAGCCACCGACGGCAGCCTCCCCGCCGTCCTCTCCAAGATGCACCTTCAGAACAACAAGTGGCTGAACCCCATCCACTCCAACGAGACGGTGAGCGCTGGCCCCTGGCATCCAGCCCCCTGGCATCCAGCCCCCTGCCACCGCCTGTCCCCTGTCCCCCCCCTAACCCATCCTACTGCCCCGGCAGACCGTCGAGTACGTGGCCTTCACCACCATCCCAGGGCTGACGGGGGTCATCATCACTCTGGCGCTCATCCTCATGGTCACCTCCTCCACCGAGTTCATCCGCAGGAACTACTTTGAAGTCTTCTGGTACACGCACCACCTCTTCCTCGTCTACTTCGCCGGCCTCGTCATCCATGGCATTGCGTAAGACTCCTCACCACCCCCCAAAGGTGGGACAGGGGGGCGATAGGAGGAGAGGGAATGGCTTTAAACTGCAAAAGGGGAGGTTGAGATGAGATCTCAGGAAGAAATTCTTTGCTGTGAGGGTGGTGAGACCCTGGAACAGGTTGCCCAGAGAAGCTGTGGCTGCCCCATCCCTGGAGGGCTTCGAGGCCCGGCTGGACGGGGGCTTGGAGCAACCTGGTGTGGTGGGAGGTGTCCCTGCCCAGGGCAGGGGGGGGGACTGGATGGTCTTTAAGGGCCCTTCCAACCCAAACCATTCTGTGATTCTATGACAATGAAGGGCACCAGCAGCAGACCCCCATGGGACAGCCTTGCCCACGCTGGGGGGAGCAGTGCAGCCCTGGAGGAGGTTCACAGGGGCTGTGGGGCTTTCCATTCCTGGGGCCAGCTAGCCCAGCTGGCTCCACGCAGCACAACCCTGGCCAGGGAGGGCAGGAGCTGGCCCCAGAGCTCACCCATCACCTTCCCACAGAGGGCTGGTGCGGGGGCAGTCAGAGAAGAGCATGGAGGAGGTGCACCCCCACCGCTGCGCCCAGTATCTCACACAGAAGTATGAGGACTGCTGGCACGACTGCTGCGAAGATCCCGAGTTCACCAGCATCCCCGCTGAGGTAGGGCAGCAGTGGGACAGCCACGGGGGAAGAAGCCCCCTTCCTTTGCCCTTGGGATGCTCCAGCGCTGGCTCCCCCCAACCCTTTGCTCTCCTCCATCCCCACAGTCCTGGAAGTGGGTTCTGGCCCCCTTCATCCTCTACGTCTTCGAGAGGATCCTCCGGGTCTGGCGCGCTCAGCAGAAAGTGGTCGTCACCAAGGTGGGTGGTGTGAGACCTCCAGCCACCTGCCAGCTCCTTGTCTTGCAGCCACCCGTGTGGCATCTCCTTGCCCTGGTGGCCATGGGGAGGTTGGCAGGAGCCCCTCCTGAAGCCCCTTGCCCAGGGACAGGAGCCAGGCTGGGCGCTGAGCCCCGTCCCCGTGCCACAGGTGGTCATGCACCCTGCCCGCGTGCTGGAGCTGCAGATGCAGAAGAAGGGCTTCCGCATGGAGGTGGGGCAGTACATCTTCGTCAACTGCCCCGCCATCTCCCGGCTGGAGTGGCACCCCTTCACCCTCACCTCAGCACCCGAGGAGGACTTCTTCTCCATCCACATCCGGGCGGCCGGAGACTGGACGGAGCGTCTCATCGACACCTTCCAGCAGGAGATGCCCAGGTAGGTTGGGGAGTGCCCGAATGGACCCTCCTGGGGATTTGGGGAGGCCGTACCTCTTACCCAGCCCCTCCCTCGGCCAGGATTGAGGTGGACGGCCCCTTCGGCACGGCCAGCGAAGACGTGTTCCAGTACGAGGTGGCCATGCTGGTGGGAGCAGGCATCGGTGTCACCCCCTTCGCCTCCATCCTGAAGTCCATCTGGTACAAGTTCCAGCAGGCTGACCCCATGCTCAAGACCAAGAAGGTATGGGATGTCCCATGGGACCAGCAGTGGGTTTCTCCATGCTGGGAGAAACCCACTGTCAGGGGGTCTGTCCCAGTCCTTGACGTTGCCATCTTTCCATCCCAGATCTACTTCTACTGGCTCTGCCGGGACACAGGAGCTTTCGCCTGGTTCAACGACCTGCTGGCCTCGCTGGAGCAGAAGATGGCCGAGTCGGGCAAGGCAGACTTTCTCACCTACCGGCTTTTCCTCACCAGCTGGAACACCAGCATCGTGAGTAGGGCACGGGCAAGCACGACTGCCAGGGGGACACACGGGGTGGCCGAGCTGGGCAGGAGAGGCAGGGCGAGTCTGCAGGCAAAGCCATGGAGCGGTTGGTGGGCAATGGCGGTGGGGGCTCCTCAGTGCTGAGGGACAGGAGATGGGTTTGCAGGTGGTGGCTGGGGTCTTCACTGTCCCCCACTCTGCCCAGGCCAACAACGTGGCACTGCACTTCGACAACACTACGGACACGGTGACGGGCCTCAGGCACAAAACCATCTTTGGGCGGCCCATGTGGAACAACGAGTTCACGGCGGTGGCTGCGGCCCACCCCAGGTGAGAGCTGGGCAGGGGACTCGGGGTGCAGGAGCCGGGAGGGACCCCAAAATTGTCCTCGATCCCTTTATCCGCGGCGAGCCGCCCGCCCGGCGCTGACATGCCCCATGCTGTGTGCAGGTCAGTGGTCGGCGTGTTCCTGTGCGGGCCACAGAAACTGGCAGAGAGCCTGCAGAAGTCTTGCCAGCAACACTCCAGCCTGGACCCCAGGAAGGTCAAATTCTACTTCAACAAGGAGAACTTTTGAGGCTGGGACCCTCCCAGTGCCAGAGCATGGCCAGGGATAAGCATCTCCTGAAGAGCACACGCACCGAAGCCGGCCAAGGCATGGGCAAGGTTCTCCTTCTTCTCCATGAGAAACTCCAGGTTCGAAGACTGATGCCTTCTTGACCCTACAAGGGTTCCCTCACGGGGGGAGCAGGCTTGCAGCTCCAGTTCCACCAGTAAAGAAGCTGCGATGCTGCTGGAGCAGCAGGAGTGCCCAGCAGGCTGGGCAGAACCACAGGACAGGGTTGGGGACGGGACACACCGGGGGCTTGAACTGCTTAATCCGGGTGAAAACAGTCCTTTGGGTAAATTAAACTTGTTTTTCCTTTGCAATAAAACCACGGAGGTGACTCAGTTGTGTGCAGGTGCGAAGGGAGCCCACTCCTCGCCCTCGTTAATTTTAAACCCCCTGGGGTGCAGGGTAAGGTGCCCCCAGCTTCCACGAGGGATTGCTGCCACCACCGAGCCACCCCAACCTTAGCCCCCAGGGACTCACCAGCACCCAGGCTCACGCCAAGGCAACAAATTCTGCAAAAAGATCCGCAGCAAGGAGGGGAAAAAGCAGCCTCAGGGAGCAGGCAGGGAGGTAAGCGATACAGCAATCGGATACGGGGCCCTTCCCGCCCCGCCGGCGGGGACAGAAAGCCGAGCTTCCCGTCCCTCACGTCCCCATGAACAGCTGTGACACGGCACAAAATCCCACGAGATCTCACCCCGGTGCTGGGGAGAGGGGAGGAAAGAGAGGGGTTCTGACTAGCCAAGGGCCACAAGCCAAGAGTCCCGCTCCAGCCTCCACCGGAGACCAAACAAGCCAAGGGGAGACATGGCTTTACTCAAACCCTCCTCCCGCTTTATTTCAAACATCATAAAATATACACACAGGAAAAAAAAAAAAGAAAAAAAAAAAAGGATGAATGGAAGGGGAAAATGTTGGGAGTGGCGGGGGGAGAAACCTCTCCCAAAACGCAGCATCGACTCAGACAGCGACGGGAAGCAGCTGCCGTGGAGCGTGTCCTCTGTCCAGGGGAGGGGATCTCCACCTCACGCCTGCAAGGAAGGGGGGGAGAGTGAGCCCCAGCACAGAGAGGGAAAGCATAGAATCACAGAATGGTTTGGGTTGGAAGGCACTTGAAAGACCATCCAGTTCCACTCCCCTGCCCTGGGCAGGGACACCTCCCACCAGACCAGGTTGCTCCAAGCCCCATCCAGCCTGGCCTTGAAGCCCTCCAGGGATGGGGCAGCCACAGCTTCTCTGGGCAACCTGGGCCAGGTTCTCACCATCCCAGAGTGAAAAATTTCTTCCTGAGATCTCATCTCAACCTCCCCTCTTCCAGTTTAAGACCGTTCCCCCTCATCCTGTGGCTCCCCTCCCTGATCTAGTCCCTCCCCATCTCTCCTGGAGCCCCTTTAGGGACTGGAAGGGGCTCTAAGGTCTCCCCAGAGCCTTCTCTTCTCCAGGTTGAACCCCCTCAACTCTCTCAGCCTGTCCTCACAGCAGAGGTGCTCCAGCCTTCCCAGCATCTCCATGGCTCCTCTGGACCCGTTCCAACACGTCCATGCCCTTCCCGTGCCGGGGAAGCCCCTCCTGAGCAGCTCTGGGATTGACTGGAGGGGAGCGGGCACAGGCTGAGGCTGGGTTAAGGACATCACCTGTCAGGGTGCCCCCGTGGACTTCTGGATTTGCTCCTTCAGGATGAGGATGCTCTGCCGTTGCTCCGGGGGCAGCATGGCGATCTGGTCCGCCGTCAGCTGCAGGACCTGCATGATCAGGGCTGCCTGTGGGGAAGAGGAGAGCATCAGAGATGTGTCCTGCCAGAGCACCCATGGGTTACCAGAGCCAGCCAGGGGCTGTTCCCCCCCAATGTAAGGCACATCAGAAATGCTGTCTCACCCTTTCCCTTTTGTCCACTCACCTTCTCGTGATCCTGGGGGGTGACCTGGCTCTGCCCAGGGCTAAAGCCTCCAGGCTGACCAGCTCCTTGGACCCCTGCCCCAGGAATGCCTCCTCCCTGCATGCCTGCCCCTGCCATGTTAGGAACCTGCAGGCACAAGAGAAGGGGTAAGGACACAAGGGGCTCTGGACTAAGCCACAGAAACACAGGAACATAAAGCAGATGATCAGATGGAAGCCTTCCCAGACAGCCTGAAGGTGCCCAAGCACAAAGAGAGACAGGTTACCATGTGTTCTATGTGCTCTCCTCTCCCTCCACCTCCTGCGCTCCTTCCTGTGCATCAGGAAGAGATGGAAAGAGGACCGAGCCTCATTGTGTCCCCAGCAGATGGGCAGTGCCTGGGGACATGGGATGGGTGTCCCAAACCCCTCAGAGAGCCCACTGACCCAGCCTTGGGCTTCTTGAAGGCACTGCTCTGCGGGATGCCCCCGCTTCTTTGGCTGCTGCAGGACACCATCACCCCCCCCCCGATGCAGCCCCAAATCTCCGAGACACCATCGGTGCCCAACCAGCTGAGCAGAGGTGGTGTGTGTACCTGGCGGGGCCCCTGCGGGCCACTGGCTCCCATGTTAAGTGGCCCAGGCCCCTGTATCCCACCAGGCATGGGGCCACGCGGGTTGGGCCCAGGCCCTCGAGGCTCCAAGCCCCGGGGCTCCATGACCCTGGCCTCCATGGCCCTGGCTTCCAGCACTCGGGGCTCCAGGACCCGCGGCTCCAGCCCTCGCGCCTCCAGGGCTCTCGCCTCCATCACCCGGGGCTCCAGCCCTCGCGGCTCCAATCCTCGTGGCTCCAGCCCTCGGGGGTCTCTTCCGACTGCGGGGGGAAAGACAAGGCGAGGCGTTGAGGGCAGCGGCGCGGCAGGGAGCGTGGGGGCAAGCCCGCTGCCACCTCTGCCCTGGGGGGGCTAGCAGAGCTGGGGGCAGAGGGGACCATCCCTTGCTCTGTGGGACTGTCCCTCCTTGTCCTGGGGTCAGCTGTTTTTCACTGCCCAAAAACCCCCTTCCTACGCCTCGCACCGGGCTCCACTCTGCCTCCTCCTCCTCCTCCTCTCTACGCTTTAAAGCCACCCGCTATTTCATGCCCCCTCTCTCACCTCGAGCATCCATCAAGGGCCCCCGCGGCTCTCCCATCAGTGGTCGGGGTTCTCCCATGGGTCCCCCCCTCATCTCATGGGGGGGGCCACGGCTGTCATGCCCAGGCATATGGTGCATAGGGGCTCCCTGGTGGGGCGGCCCAAGGTAACCTCTGACGCAGAGAGACGAGGAGAGCAAAGCAGGAGGGAGGAGAAAAAGCGAGAGAGTGTGAATCAGACGCTGGCTTGGCACGGGCTGGGCAGAGCGCTGGGATTGCCCCCGAAGCCGGCCATAGGGGGAGGAGGGCGAGGCTGGCACAGGGACGGGTGCTGTCGGCCCCACAGGGCTGCTGCCATCACACCGGGGATGCCCCATCCCCGGGGAAACGGGCCAGCCCCCGCGGTCGGCAGCACGAGGGCCTCCGACCAGGCAGCGGTGACTCCCGGAAGGCTAGTGCCATCCCTGTCCTCAGCCAGAGGTCACCCTTGGGCAGGGGACAGTGCCAAGGGCTCCTCTCCTTCCCTCTCCCCTCACCTGGGCTCCACTTCTCCAGTGACTGAGAGCAGGGTCCCTCCGCGAGGGTCATTCGGGGCATCTCCCAAAAGGCCTCGGGGTGGCGGGCCACTAGCAGGTAGAGGTCCACGCTGCATAGGGGCCCTCGGGTCTGGCATGGGCACTGCCAGGGAGACACACAAGAGCTGGTGAGGATCTGCATGACCCGTGCCGTGCCGTGCCTGTCCCCCAGCGCCCTCGGGGCGGCCTCGCTGCTCCCCAGCGCGCGGGCGGGCGAGCCGTGCCGACCACCGGGGACAACAGCCCCGGGCACAAGGCTGGAGCGCACCGAAGCCCCTGCCCTGGCTGCTGATTTCATCCCTCTCTTTCCCTCTCCGGCTCTACCTCAGGCTCCTTACGGCACCGGGTGGCCAAACCAAGCGTGGGTGCCCCCGTGGCCATCCCTACAAGCATGGGCATCAACACCCTGCTGATGGGGGGCCAGGAGCAAAGCAAGACCTGGAAGGCTCCTGGTAGCGAGGTGTCAAAGGGGACTGGATCCAAGGCAAAGGCCCTCTCTGAGCCCGCTTCTCCTTTTCCACTGGTGGCTCCCTGTGCGCAGCGCTAACGTTCCCTCCTCTGACCCTGGAAAAAATCCTGCCTCCTCCTAACCCTGAGCGATAGGCCAGTCCCCATCCCTGAGCACAAGGGGGGGTGAAATCTGCCTCTCTGCACACTCCACAACGAGCTCCGCGGGAGGAGGGAGCTGGCGGGTGCCGGGATACCTTGAACGCGTTCGATAGACGCAGGCCTGGCAGGTCCCACGGGCGAGAGCTGCAGGTTCCCTGGGCAAGCAGCAGGAAAAGAGGGAGAAGAGCAGACACGTAAATAGTGTATGCACACATGCACTCAGCCTCGGGGACAGGGCTGCCTGCAGGAACGCCTCCACTCCCTCAAGTCCCCTGGAAAACCTACGGAGAAGATGCTGCCTGCTGCGGGTCTGGCTTTATCAGCCTCTTCCACTAACGCCACCTCTGCCACCCCAGGCGTGACAGCCAGCTTGGCACGGCCCTTCCTTCACTCACGCAGGGCAGGAGAAGATCCTGCTAGGAGAATTGGCCTTCCCTGGGGCCACGCTGTGCCCCACAACACATGGCCAGTCACCTCCTGGCCCTGCCTGCAGCTTCCCATGGCGCTCCCCGGCGCCAGCTTTCCGACTGCTCTCCAAAACCTTCCGGGTGCCAAGAGCTACCAGTTTGCTCTCAGGAAGACGGAGCCCACCCCAAAGAAAATGCAAGTCAGCTGCCCCCTAAGTACCTAAAAAAACCAGAGGATCTCAGAACTGGCTTGCTGTGTTCCCGGTACAAGGCCTAGGATACGAGTCAAGGCAATATGGGCGCCAACTGCCTGTGTGTGCCTTATTACTGGGAGGACAGGAACGCCTTGGCTGTGCTAACCCCGGCGCGCGGCAACACGTGAAGGGTAAGGAATCCGGCTCCGGGGCTGGGCCGTACAGACCGTGCCTGCAGAGGGAAAGCCAAGCCATCACTCCCTGGGAAATTCCCTGCCGAGCCTCCTCCGACTCGCTGTGGCAAGCAAAAAGCAAAGACCCGGCTCCCTCTGCCGGGCACGGAGCGGGGAGACACGGCGGCGGCGGCGGCACAAGCTGCTTCCCCAGCACCCAGGCAGCAAAGGAGCAGGACAGGGACCCGAGAAGAGCAAGCTCTGCCTGCCCGCACAAGCACACACAGGAACAGACAGGGGCCCAGAGAGATGGAAAACAGCACATCCCACCCGCTGGGGCTCTGCAGGGACCAGCAGCTCTCCCCACTTCCAGGGCACCTCTGCACAAACAGGGAGCAGAAGAAGGTGGGAGCAAACTGGTGTGTGGGTTTGGGGCTCTGGGAAGAAGGAGAGCTGCCGCCACAACCTCGCGCCTAAGCGAACAAACCCGGGCACATCCCCGGATCCGGGGATGGCAAAGCTGCAGGGAGCTGGCAGGGGCTCTGGGGGCACAGCACCGCTCAGCACCCACGGCCTGGGCCCCTGCTGGAGAGAGGCTGAGGCAACACAGAGCGCTAACCCACGGCTCTTTTACCTTGTCCACGCTCCAAGGGGACAGGCCCTCCGCCTGGCATCCCAACCTGCGGCTGCATCCCACCTGAGAGGGAAGGGGCAGAGATCAGAGCCCTCCTCGGCCATCTCTGCACCCATTCCTTTGGCCCCAAATACTGCACCCCCTCCCAGGTGGTTAATTTTCTTAATTTCCCCCCATAGAGGTAAGTCACCTTTCTGGACCACCACTGGCAGCAGCCACAACCACAACACACGGTACAGGACTACGAGAGCTCCCACGGGCCAAACCCTCTGATTTTAGGGGGAAGTTGGAAGGGGAGGTGTCTCCAGAACACACCAAAAGCCACACACTCACCTCCTGGAGCCATGGGGCCGGGGCCTGGGCCCTGCACGGGGGCAGCCATCTGTCCCGGAGCCGGCACTCCTCCCTGCATGGGGGGCTGCATCAGCGGAGGAGCGCCGTTCACGTGCATCCCACCCTGCCCAGGAGAGAAACCAGACCTCAGGGAAGCCCCACCACCTGGCCACACACACCCCAACTGGGAGAGCTGGAGCCAGGGACGCCCATCTCTCCCCCCCTCAGCACGTGTGACGTGTCAGCTCTTACTATGGGCTGTGGCTGGGACGAGGGGGTATTCTGTGGGTTCAGCTGGGCGTTTGGCCCTGGCCCAGGCCCCGGTCCCGGTCCAGGCCCCGGCCCTGGCACTGCCTGCTGGTTGCCTGGGATCAGAGGAGGAACACTGGTCTGGCGATGCAGGATTTTCTAGGGGCAGAAGAAGGAGAAAGGAGTTCTTTTTCCACCCTCCCCTCCACAACAGGCTGCCACCGATAGCCTACCGACCCCCGATGAGGCAGGAAGGGACAAACCAGGGCGATCTCCGGGTCGACGATCCTCATGACCACCTGGGCCTGCAGCAGGGCGTAAGCCAGCTGGGGGTTCTGGAGCAGCATGTTCCTGGCTTCCTGGGGGCTATTCTGGACACACAACTGAGAAGACACAGGCAGATCAGAGCCCTGGTGAGGCACAACAGGGGCTGCGAGGACACGGGCAACGGTGGTAGAAGCCGTGCGCAGGCAGAGAGCGCAGCTCCCCCCTTCACTCACCTTCATCTGCTTCATCAGCTCAAACATCTGCTCGGGTGGCAAGCTGGCTACTGCCCGGCTGATGGACTCGGGGGCATCTTCAGGACTGACAGGGTCCCCGTAGGGTGACTCTATGATGGGTGCACCCGTGCCCAAGCCTGAAACAGAGTTTGTCACCTCGTACGGCAACATGAACCAGCCGTTTTTAACAGGCTCAGCAGAATCACTGACAAAAATAGACACCCACACAACAAACAAGGAGCATCATCACTAAACCATACCTCCCAGCACTACATCAACCCGTCTTTTGAACACCTCCAGGGATGGGGCCTCAACCACCTCCCTGGGCAGCCCATTCCAATGGCTGATGACCCTTTCAGTGAAAAAATTTTTCCTAATATCCAGCCTGAACCTCCCCTGGCACAACTTGAGGCCATTTCCTCTTGTCCTGTCGCCTGTGACTTGAGAGACCGACCCCCATCTCTCTACACCCTCCTTTCAAGGAGTTGTAGAGAGCAATAAGGTCTCCCCTCAGCCTCCTCTTCTCCAGGCTGAATAACCCCAGTTCCCTCAGCCTCTCCTCACAAGACTTGTGCTCCAGACCCCTCACCATCTTTGTCGCCCTTCTCTGGACCCGCTCCAGCACCTCAATGCCTTTTTTATGGTAGGGGGCCCAAAACTGGACACAGTACTCAAGGTGAGGCCTCACCAGTGCCAAGTACCAGACCATTACAGGGAGAGGGAGGCAGTGAAAAAAGGGAGATCATCTGGGAGAGACAACACAGAGCTGAGCCCACCCACGGCTCTGCAAAACTGCTTGCTCTGCGAGGTCTCCACCTCGCCAGCCTCGCGGAAGGAAGAGGGATGCTTTGTAACACTGAAAAGGCTGGGCCCAGCACAACATCAGCTTGCTCTCCGCCACAAAATTCAGACTCACTCTTCAGCTCCTCCTTGTTCTTCTCGCTGGCCGCGTTGTCGACGCGCAGGGCCCTCCCGCTGAACTCTCGCCCGTTGAGGTTCCGCATGGCGCTGAGGGCCGTCTCCTGGTCTTGGTACTCACAGAACCCATAGCCCTTTGGTTTTCCTGTCTCCCTGTCATACACCAGCCTGCACAGCGGGGAGGAGAGAACCGCCACTGCTCAGGGCAGTGCAGGCATTGAGCAGCGCCCACAGCTCCCCATTGCTCAGGCTACTGGGGGACACCACACAGGAGCAGAGTGAAGGCACCAGGGTCAGGTCAAAGCACACAACAGCCAGTCAAAAGGCCTCCTGGACTCAGGCTGAAGGGTATTCCCACACCTCTGGTGTCCAGGAAGGCCACCAATGCCACGCTGTGCCTCCCGTGACCCCATGAAGGCAGCCCCTGGGGACACAGGACTGGACTGGCTGCTCCTGCAGCTCCTAAGCCCTTAACTGAGACTCTCTGAAGCCTGGTGCCAAGTCAGGGAAAGAGCCCTGCGGAGCCACTGGGATGGGAGTGCTCCACACCCCCCTTCTCTCCACACAGAGCCTGATCAGGACCCGAGGACTCATCCACCCCAGCTCTACAGCAGGGCAGCTGCCTCCAGCCTGGAGCACTCTGCCTGCATTCAGGCTTGACCCATTAAGCCCTACACCTCCAGGCCACCTCAGTGCCTGCAAGCCCTAGCCCAGCTGCCACAGCCTCACAAATCCCCCCCCTCAGAAACTGCCCTGCTCGATGCTGTTCGGTGGAAGGCTGGCCCTGCAACAGCACAACCTGACACGGCCCCACACCATCCTTAGGGCTTAGGGTGAGACTCCCCTGGGGAACTGGGGAGGTGGAGTCCTCCCCATACAGAATGATGGCGGTTGGAAGGGACTTTTGGAAACCATCTACTCCACCCCCCCTGGCCAGAGCAGGTCACCCAGAGCAGGCAGGTTTGGGATACAGATGGAGACTCCACACCCTCTCTGAGCAGCCTGTTCCAGGGCTCTGCCACCCTCAAAGTGAAGAAGTTTTGATTCATGCTGAGAAGGAATTCCCCACACTCCAGTTTGCACCCGTTGCCCCTTGTCCCGCCGCCGGGCAACACCGAGAAGAGCCTGACCCCATCCTCCTCCTTCCCCCTAGGTCTGCTCTCCCCCAAGCCTCGCAGCCCTTCCCCAGCAGAGAGATGCCCCAGTCCCTTCTCACCTAAAGCTGACCACGGGTCCGACCTCCGAGAAAATATCCTTCAGCTGCTCCTCGGTGGCTTCGTAGGGGATGTTCCCCACTGTGAGAGAGAGACGGCGGCGGCCGCCGGTCAGCGCGGAGGCCGAGGGCTGCGCCGACACCGGTTCCCCCCCCCCCCCGCGGCGGGGAGAGCTCGTCCCACTCGTCCCGCCCGTCCCCCGCCCCTCTCCCGTCCCTCCCCCGCGGCTCTCACCGAAGACGGAGCGCAGGGAGCGGTCCACGGCGGGGTCCCGCACCGACAGCCCCGCCATCCCGCCGCCCGGGCCTCGCCGCCGCCGCCACTGCCACTGCCACTTCCGGTCCCTCACTCCACGCGACCCCCCCACTTCCGCTTCCGCCCACAACAAACATGGCGGCGGCGCGGCCCGGAGGGGAAGGCGCTCCGGCGGGAAACAAGGACCCGCACCGCTGCAGCCGGCGGGCCGCGGTCGGTAGGAGCGGGGAGAGGGACGGGAGGGGCGGCCGGGGGGCGCCGGGTCTTTGGGGAGCCCTTCCTGGCACAGCTGGCCGTGGGGTGCCGGCTGCCGCGGCCTCAGGGGTGCGGCCCCGGGCACCGGCCCTGAGGCACAATCCTCCCGGTGTGCCGTTCCCCCCACCCGGGCAGCCCTTCCCCCGGGCACCCCGTCCCCTGGGGCACCCCACCACTGGGACATTCCCTGGGGTACTGCATCCCCAGCCCTCACCCCAGAGTACCCCATTGCCTCAGGCACCCCATCCCAGGGACACCCGTCCTCCTAATCCCCTGGGGCACCCTATCCCTAGGGCACCCCATTCTGTGGGGTACCCCATCCCCAGGAACACCCCATCATCCCCATCCCCTGAGATACCCCACCTCTAGGGCACCCCATCCCCTGGGCTACCCCATCACCAGGCATCCCATTCCGTGGAGTGCCCCAGTCCCCACCCCAGAGTACTCCATCTCCTGAGGACACCCCAGTCCCTCGGGGTATCCCCCCCAGGGCACCACAATCCCCTAGGACACTCCATCTTCCAGGGTATCTCACCCGTGGGCACCTCAGTTCCCCAGGGCACCACAATCCCCCAGGACACCCCACCTTCCAGGGTATCTCCCCCGAGGGCACCTCAGTTCCCCAGGGCATCCCATCCTCTAGGCACTGCATCCCCCAGGGTACCCCACCTCCCCGGTCACCCCATCCCCATGGCAGTGCCAAGGCAGCCAGCCCCCTGCCCTGGGGTGCACCCAGGGCTCTGATGCACCCAGCGTGGTGGTGCCCCATCAGCCCCAGCTTCCTCCTGTCCCTTGCGAGCCTGACACCCTGTTCCCTCCTGGCAGGTGGCTGTGTCCCTGCTAAATGGTGATGTCCCCCGCCCTGGGGATGGAGGCAAGGGGTGTCCCCGGCCCCGTCCCTGCACTGGCCACGGAGCCACGGTTCGCCCAGCGCCTCAGGTGAGCCTGGAAGGGGGAACAGGAGCCCTGTGGCTGCTCCAGCAGGGTGCAGGCATGGCTGGTGGGGAGGAGAGCTCAGAGGGCCAGCCCCATAGCCGGGGGGGGTGGGAGGAGGCTTTCTTCCTTGTGGTGGGGTGGGCTGGGGAGGGCCTGACCATGCCTTGGCCTTGCAGGGAGCATTTGGAAGAGGAGCAGCTCCTGGATGGGCGCTACCGGCTGCAGGAGGTGCCAGGAGGCCGGGTGGCCCTGCCTGTGCTGGAGGAGAAGCTTGACCAGCTGCAGCTGCCCCAGGAGATGCCCTGTGAGCTGCTCCACATCCAGGTTGGGAGAGATCCCCCCAACCCTGATCCCTGCCCTGGGGTGGTGGGGGGGTCTCAGGACCAGCTGCAGCTGCCCCAGGAGATGCCCTGTGAGCTGCTCCACATCCAGGTTGGGAGAGATCCCCCCAACCCTGATCCCTGCCCTGAGGTGGTGGTGGGGTCTCAGCCCCACATAGAATCATAGAATGGTTTGGGTTGGAAGGGACCTCAAAGATCATCTAGCTCCAACCCCCTGCCATGGGCAGGGACATCTCCCACTAGAGCAGGTTGCTCAAGGCCCCATCCAGCCTGGCCTTGAACCCCTCCAGGGATGGGGCAGCCACAACTTCCCTGGGCAACCTGTTCCAGGCTCTCACCACCCTCATGGAAAAAAATTTCTTCCCGAGATCTAATCTGAATCTTTTTTCTTCCAATTTAAAACCGTTTCCCCTTGTCCTATCATTACCCTTCCTGGCAAAGAGTCCCTCCCCAGCTCTTCTATAGACACCCTTCAGGTATTGAAAGGCCGCTATAAGGTCTCCCCGGAGCCTCCTCTTCTCCAGGTTGAACAATGCCAGCTCCCTCAGCCTGTCTTCATGGGAGAGGTGCTCCATCCCTCTGATCATCTTTGTGGCCCTCCGCTGTACCTGTTCCAGCTGGTCCATGTCCTTTCTGTGTTGAGGACTCCAAAGCTGGACACAGAGCTCCAGGTGGGGTCTCACGAGTGCAGAGTAGAGGGGCAGAATCACCTCCCTTGCCCTGCTGGCCACACTTCTCCTGATGCAGCCCAGGACACAGTGGGCTCTCTGGGCTGCCAGCGCGCGCTGCCGGCTCATGTTGAGCTTCTCATCCATAAGCACTCCCAGGGCTGCTCTCCAGCCAATCTCCACCCAACCTGTATTTGTGCCTGGGGTTGTCACATGCCATGTCCCTCCCACAGGACCCCGTCCCCTCCAGGGCAGCCCGCAGGCAGACACCCCCCAGGAAGCTGCGGGACGAGCTGCGGCGGCTGCTGGGCGAGAGCTGGTGGGAGGAGCTGGAGCGTGATGTGCCACGCGCCTGGCAGCGCCACGGGGACCTGGTCCTGCTGAGCGAGGACAGCTTCAGGGCTGCCCCCTGGGAGAAGCTGGGTAAGGGGGAGTGGGGTCTGCCTGCCCAGATCCTGCCCACGCGGATGGCACGGCCTTTCCCAAAGCTCCTGGGATGGGGGGTACGTTGCAGGTCCGGAGCTCTGGGAGACAGTGGCCTCGGCTCTGGGTGCCCGGCGGCTGGCCAGGCGAGGACGGGTGTTGCCAGATGGCATGCGTTCCCCCAGTGTCACCCTGCTGCTGGGCCAGGATGGCTGGGTGGAGCACGTGGACAACGGGATCAGGTAGGCAGGAGCCACGGTGCAAGAGGCGGGCGGTGTGGGGAAGGGGCCTGCCCTCATCGGGCCGGTGGTGTCTCCCAGGTACACGTTCGACGTGACCAAGTGCATGTTCTCGCCGGGCAACATCACGGAGAAGCTGCGGGTGGCCTCCCTGCCCTGCTCCGGGGAGGTCCTGGTGGATCTCTACGCAGGTAACGAGGATGGTGGAAGGGTTTGCCGGGCAGGCAGGCAGGCAGAGAGTACCTATGGCATCCAGATGGTTTTCAAACATCACTTCCAGCCTGGACTTTAAAAATAGCCAGGTTTAGCTCCTGCTCTTTGTGTGATCCCTCAGCCAACCTGGCACTGCTGTCCCTCCTGTGTCCCTCCTGCATTTAGACACCTTACAGTCAGGCTCTGCAGAGCACTGCTCTGTACCCGGATCATTTGGATCCATGGAAAAGATTTGCCCTTGATATTGTTTGTGAAAAGCTGCCACAGATGTCCTGAGCCTGTTCTGATGCACTTCCATGATGAGCTGGCACTAACTGAAGTGTCTGTGCTGTGGGATGAGTGGGGAGATCACATTGGGTGTTTGTGTGTCAAGAGAGCCGCTGTTTTTGTGCTTGGGGAAGGTCGTGCTTCCAGTTTGTACCTCATAGAAAATATGTGGCACTCAAAAAAACCTCTGCATTAATAAAAACGTATGGCAGTCTGGGCACTTCTGCACAGAGTCAAAGTGGAGCAGGGCAGGTCTGGGAGCTGATGGCCAAAGACTGAAGGTAAAATAAGCTCCTCTGTAAACATTTTTCAAGATAGATTTTGCTTTTAGGGAGGAGGTGTGTGTGTGTGTGGGTGAATTTCCATTTTCCCAGTGTCTGGGCTTGTTCTGACCTAGAGCAAAGCAGACACAGAGGGCCAGGGCTGCAATCTGCATCCTGCCCTGCCCCCCCGGTGGTGCCCACCCCCTGCCCTCAGCCCCTGCCACTTCTCCTTCCCCCCAGGCATTGGCTACTTCACGCTGCCCTACCTGGTCCACGCGGCGGCCGCCTTCGCCCACGCCTGCGAGTGGAACGGCCACGCCGTGGAGGCCCTGCAGAGGAACCTGGCTCTGAACGGCGTGCAGGACCGCTGCCGTGTCCACCACGGGGACAGCCGGCAGGTGAGCCGTGCCCACGGGCTGCGGTCCCTCCGGCCCCACGCGGCGTTCCTCTCACCTCCCCTCTCCTTCCAGCTGGAGCTGCGGGACGTGGCCGACCGGGTGAACCTGGGGCTGATTCCCAGCTCGGAGGAAGGCTGGCCGGTGGCCTGTCGTGTCCTGAAGAAGAGCACGGGTGGGGTTCTCCACATCCACCACAACGTGGAGAGTCCCCCGGCACCGGCCCCAACGCAGAGCCCGGTCCTGCGGGCTGAGACAGGGTCTGCAGAAGGAGCTGGCTCCGATGGAGAGGTGCGGCGGCCAACGGAGGACAGCGGGAAGGTGCCCCCGGGGGCCAGGATCAGGCCTGAGTGGCAGAGGTGGGCTGAAGCCACGGCGTCACGGATCCGGGGGCTGCTGGCAGAGCTGCACGGGCAGCCGTGGCGCACCAGCGTCCTGCACGTCGAGGCGGTGAAGTCCTACGCGCCCCACGTGCATCACCTCGTGCTGGACCTGGAGTGCCGGCCCACCTTGCCCACCTAGGTGGCCACGGGCCCTGGTGTGGCTCCAGCTCCCACAAAATGCTGGCCGTTGGAGCATCCGTGGCCAGGAGATGGTACCATGTCCTGCTGCCAGCCTGGCTGTGCTTTTACATCCCCTCGTTCCTGCGTGCCTTCCAGTTCCCAGGGCACCGAGGGGTGTGCTCCCATGGGAGATCCCATGGCCTGGCATGGAGCCCGAAGCTCTGCCTGTTGCTGCCCAGATCATGGACACAGTGGTGGCACCTTCAGCCCCATTTTCACAGGGGGCTGAATAAACCTCCAATTCCTGCCAGGCTTCCTTTCAGTGGGACAGAGTTTGTGGTTACATTCACCAGTGTGGTGGAAACAGGTCTGTTCCTCTCGGTTTCTTCTCCCCTTTTTTGCAGAAATAGAGATGTTTCCCACCTCTCTTGTTGGCGTCCAGTTAAAACACAGACACCAGTGCGAGCAGAGGGGGGGTCTTGCTTGGGGGGATCAAAGCAGTGCCATGGAGGGGCTTGGGGAGAAAAGCCTCTGCCTGCGAGCCCAAAGCCCTCCTGTCGCGTGTGTACCCCCTTAGCAGGGGCACCCCTGCCCCAGGAGGGGTGTCTACCCCTTTGGTGTCACCGGGGGGGTCTCCCCCATGTCCGTGTCCCCTCTCCTCCCGCAGAGCGAGGAACCTCGAGGGCAGGGCCGCGTCCCCGTGTTGGCTGGTGTTCTGGCCCCGTCCTGCGTGGCCAGAAGCCACTTTCCCGTGGCGGCGAGCCCCACGCCTCATCCTGCCACGTCCGGGGG
>NW_015090995.1:18271266-18287562 GCF_001431845.1 Calidris pugnax | reverse complement strand
GCCGGGCTCGGCGGCGGCCGCCACCCATCCGTCCCCCCCGGGTGGCCGGTGCCCCGGGCGGGGAGCGGGGGGAGCCCTGCGGGTTGCGGGAGGGCGGCTCTGCCCGGCTCCCAGTCGCCACGGTTGCCCGGGGTCCGGCTGTCATCGCCCCCCGACGGCTCCGGGACGGATCCTGCTCCCGTCGCTCTGCGGGAAGGGGGGGGAACCGGCACTTTCCGATCCCGGGGTGCGTTTGGAGGTGCGGCAGCCTGGGGCTTCTCCTTCCTCCCCCTGGGGGTGCCCCGGTGGCGCTGGGCGTTAGCCCCGGTCCCGGAGAACCGGCTGAGGTCAGCGGGGCTGGCAGGCGGCCGGCGGGGCGGGTGCGGGCGTCTGGGGTGCGGGGATGCGGGATGCGGGGGGGAATGGGGGTAGTGGGGTACCCAGCAGAGCCGGGGCTACCAGCCCGTGGGTTGTGGTTGCCCTTCACCGCCTGGCTCGCCCCACGGCAGGGACGCGTCTGGCTGCTTCTGGCCAGAGATTCCCGGGTGGAAAAGATGTCGGAAGGCGTGGATCTGTCCTTCCTGTCCGAGGTGGAGAGGGATCTGATCCTGCAGGTCCTGCAGCGCGATGAGGAGCTGCGCAAAGCAGAGGAGAGGAGAATCAGGTGGGAGCCCGGGCAGGGGGCTGGGGTCTTGGCTTTGCTCTAGAAGCAGCCGGAGAGGGGTGAGGGTGCGGGTGGTGGGGCTGGGGTGGCCGTGGGGTCTCAGGGTGGCTCTGATGGCTCCTGGTGTTGGTGTCCAAGCAGACGTCTGAAGAACGAGCTGCTGGAGATCCGGCGCAAGGGGGCCAAACGTGGCAGCCAGCGCTACAGCGAGCGGACCTGCGCCCGCTGCCAGCAGAGCCTGGGCCGCATCAGCCCCAAGGCCAACACTTGCCGGGGCTGCAACCACTTGGTGTGCCGGGACTGCCGGGCCTACGGCCCAAACAGCTCCTGGCGCTGCAAAGTCTGCTCCAAGGAGGCGTGAGTACCTTGGGGACAAGTGGCAGGGACCTTCTACACGCTCCTCCCGTCCCCTCCCTCTTCCCAACCTTTCCTAGCCCAGCTGGTCTTCTTCAGAGCAGGGATGCTGTGGCTTCCTAGGGTGGGCACCCATGGTTGGGTGATGGAGGACTGGGTCGTGCCCTACTCTTGGGTCTTCTTCATGCCCATCCTGCTCCTTTTCCGACATTACTTGATTCTGGCATCCCCCCACACCCCTTGCACAGCCTGTGCACCCCAGTTTTCCACCCTCTTGGCCTCCCCTGTCCTACAAACCCCATTTCACTTGGGATGTAGCTGGGCCCGTGGTCTCGTCTCTGCCCAGCCACCTGGTGAATGTGTCTATGGTGTCCATGTTCTCCTTGGCCATGGTAGCACCGAGGGTGGCTGTGGGGCAGAGGGAGCCCCCCGTTGCCCCTCACTGCCCACCACTGCCCTGTAGTGAGCTGAAGAAGACGACGGGGGACTGGTTCTACGACCAGAGGGTCAACCGCTTTGCCAACCGGCTGGGCAGCGACATGGTGCGTCTGTCCCTGCGGCACAGGTCGGCAGGTAGGGGAGCTGCACCGATGCCCTCTCCCCTAGCCCATCCCACCTGGATGCTCCAGCTTTCCCTGGCACTCCTCTGCCCCGTGCTGAGTGGGCTGGGGGCAGCTCCTGCCCCACCAGTGGCCTTGGAGCGATGGTCCTCCTCATGCCTCTCTCCTTCCAGCCAGCAAAAGAGAGACTGTGGGACAAACCCTCCTCCAGAAAGCCCAGCTCGGCGAGTCCAAAAGCTCCTCCCCAGCCCGGCAGCAGAGCCCCCCTGCACCCCGAGAAGGGTCCAGGTAAGGATCCCTGCTGTCCCCTCTGCTCTAGGTGCCAGCTCTCATCTTCTGCAGGTTTGGGAGGGACGCTGCCGCCCTGTTTGGATCCTTGGTGGCGCAGAAGCTCTCTCTCCAACCAGCCTCCTCGCCAAACAGGACATACCTGTGGTTTTGTTTGTCTGCAGTTTGTTTCCAGATGCCTCAGACCCTCGGGATGGGAAAAGCGACACGGAGTCCATGGAAAACATGAGCCTGGATGGCCACAAACCTAGTCCTGCTGGCACCAGGGGCAGGTGAGGGGCTTCCTGGGTGGGTTGTCCTTGGCAAGGCTGGCTTGGCAAAGGATGAGGACCTTGTGTCAAGCGCTTTTTTCTCGGTATAGCGAGGGGGAGCTGGTTCCTCTGGGCTGAAACCTGTCCCTAGGCAGGCAGGTCCTCTGCTCCCCAGGCTGGGGTGCTCTGGGGAGCTTGTGGGGAGATGGCACTTCCCAGCCAGCGCTTGCTCTCCCAGCCGTGCTCTTGGCTGAGGACAGACCTTTCTGTGTCCCCTGCAGGAGTAACTCCCTGGAGCGAGCTGCCCCTCTCAGAGATGGAAAACAGGTCTCTGTGCCGGCAGGACCTGCCACCTCCAGCATGACCCTCCCTCTCCGCTCCAAAACCCAGCCCTCTGACGGACGGGTACGTGCTGCTGCTCCACTGGGCTCAGCCCTGGCCTGGGACGTGGGGCTGGGACCCCCCGTGGGGTGCCCGCTCTGCCCTCCTCTGAAGGGACCCTTCCTCCCCAGGCTGCCACCGCGGGAAGCCGCAGCAGTGCCCTGGTCGACGAGCACGAAACCATCTTCAAGAAGAATCCCCGGCGGGTGGTGCGGCCTGCGGGTGAGCACTCATGGGTGCGGGGGGTTTTGGGTGCCATTTTCAGCTGGGTAGGGAAGAGTGTGGCCAGGAGGTGGAGGGAGGTCATTCTCCCCCTCTGCTCTGCACTGGGGAGGCCACAACTGGAATCCTGCCTCCAGTGCTGGGATCCCTAGATCAAGAGGGACAGTGAATTGCTGGAGACAGTCCAGTGAAGGGCAACAAAGATGATTAAGGGATTGGAGCATCTCCCTTACGAGGAAAGGCTCAAAGAGCTGGGGCTCTTTAGCCTGGAGAAGAGAAGGCTGAGGGGAGACCTTATCTACATTTAAAAGTATCTAAAGGGTGGGCTGAAGTATGATGGAGCCAGACTCTTTTCAGTGGTTTCCAGTGATAGGAGGAGGGGCAACGGGCACAAGCTGGACCATGGGAAGTTCCACTCAAATACAAGGAAGAACTTATTTGGGGTGAGGGTGGCAGAGCCCTGGAACAGGCTGCTCAGGGAGGGTGTGGAGTCCCCTTCTCTGGAGATCTTCAAGCCCCGCCTGGATGCCATCCTGAGTGATGTGCTCTGGGCAACCCTGCTTTGGCAGGGGGGTTGGACTAGATGATCTCTAGAGGTCCCTTTCAACTCTAACAATTCTGTGATTCCATGACATGGCAGGGGGTGGGCAGCTGGTTCGCCCTGGGCTGTGGTGGGCTCTTGGTGCAGATGGCAGAGGCTGGGGAGGGAGAGGGGGAACAGCAGGGCTCTGCCAGTCCTGCACTGTGCCACCATCTCTCATGCAGATTACACCAAGTCGGTGATCGACCTGCGCCCGGAGGACTTCGTAGGGGATGGTGGCTCCTTGGGGGACAGGAGCAAGTCAGTCCCCGGCCTCAACACGGAGCTGGTGAGACCCTCGGCGTGCCGCTGAGCTGGCTACCCAGGTGGAGGGTCTGGCTACCTGGCTGGCTGTGCCCTGCCGCTCCCCACGCAGGTGGCTTGTCTCTCTCCTCGCAGGAGGAGGAGGAGGAGGACATTGATAACCTGGTGGAGATCCATCGGCAGAGGGTGGCCCGGGGCAGCATGCGCAGTGGCACCTCCTCGGTGAGTCCCCGTGGCCCCTGTGCTCTGCTCTGCAGGGAAAAATGATGGGTGGGGTGGGAGGGAGGGAGGGTGGGCAACTCCTGGGGTGAGGGGGCTTCCTCCCCTTCAAGGCCATCAAAAAGCAGAGCCCCAGCTTTCTTCTAGGGAGCCTGCATGTGGGTGGGAGGCACTGGGTGGCCGTCCCCAGCCGCAGAGCGGGTGCGAGGGGCTGTGCCGTGGTGAGTAGCCTCGCTGAGGATGAAGAGGGACCATCAAGTGATCTTAGATTCATCTAGGTTGGAAGGGACCTGATGCTCCCCCCAGCTCAGCCCTGCTGGTGTCTTCCAGAGCACGCTGGGGAGCATGGTCAGCATTTACAGCGAGGCGGGCGACTTCGGCAACGTGGCGGTCACCGGGGGAATCTCCTTCTCCCTGAGCTACGAGGAGAAGACACAGACCTTGTTCATTCACGTGAAGGAGTGTCGCCAGCTGGCCTACGGGGACGAGGGCAAGAAGCGCTCCAACCCGTGAGACCTGGGGACACACACACACACGATGGCTGGTGGGGTTGTGGGAGCTGTAAGTGGGGGTGGTTTGGTGAGGCAGGAGGCCTGGGCTTGCCCTAGAGGGGACATGGGGGGCTAGCTGTGGGGAGATGGGTGAAATGTTGCCTGCTCCTCCCTTCAGGTACGTGAAGACCTACCTCCTGCCCGACAAGTCCCGGCAAGGGAAGCGCAAGACGACCATCAAACGCAACACCATCAACCCCCTGTACAATGAGCTGCTGAAGGTGGGCAGGGGTGGGCTGGTGGGGCCGGGCAGGCACTCGGCCCTGGGGATGCTGCTGGAACAAACCCGGGGAGGGGTGGGCTCCGAGCCCTGAGGTGGGGGCTCTGCAGAGGCCCCGTGTCCAGACAGGGCACCCTACAAGCTGGAAAACCCCACTCCCAGGCTGTGGTGTTGTGGTTTTGGCCGAATTTACCAAAACCAGACTGGCAGATGGCCCTCTCCCCCGCAAAAAAAGAGAGGAGAGGAAGAGATAAGGAAGATAAGCCCTGGTGGGACTGGGGTGCCAAGCCCTGGTGGGGCTGGAGTGCCAAGTCCTGGGTGCCGTGTTGGGGTGCACAGCTGTAGATGTGAACGTGTGTCACAGCCCATGTTCCTGGCTTCTCTGGCACCCCCCAGAGCTGGGGCCTTCTTATCCTGGATG
This sequence comes from Calidris pugnax, assembly GCF_001431845.1. Taxonomy (NCBI): domain Eukaryota; kingdom Metazoa; phylum Chordata; class Aves; order Charadriiformes; family Scolopacidae; genus Calidris; species Calidris pugnax. The sequence goes on along the minus strand of NW_015090995.1, from coordinate 18,282,608 downwards.
TTGCTTTCCATGGAGAAGGCTCCTGGGCCACTGCAGGCAGGTTACAGCAGCAGGAGGGTGGGCAGCATGGCTGCAGAGGCAGAGATAAGGCAGTTCTGGGCCCCAGGGCAGAAGCACTTGGTGCTGCCCTTCACAGCCCCCACTGTGACCACTGTGGTGGCGGGAAGGGCTGGCTCCGTCCCCAGGCCAGCAGCACATCGCTGAGGCCAAGTGCCCTCTGGATGGGAGGGAGATGGGAACTGTGGTTGTGTTTCCAGACTCCCACAGCCCTGTGTTTGCTGAGCTCTCTCCCTCTGACCACCTGAGGCTCGCTGGGCTGGCAGAGCTTCGCTTGTGGTGGGACTGGGTGGGGTGGCCGGCTGCCACGAGTCCTAGCCCTGGCTCTGTGTGGGCTCTGAGGACCGCTTGCCTGGAGAGCACGGGCTCCTGCACCACTGCCCCCAGGGCTTTGAGGTTTCAGCAGGCTTGGAAAGGAAGAGAGTCTCCTGCGTGCGTCCATTGCTCCTCAAACCTGCCTCCTCTCCTGCTGGAGAGTTGTGGTGGATGGTGGAAACCAAGCCCATCCCCTGCCTGGCGCTGCCTGCTCACTGGTGGTTTTCCCTTCTCTCTTCTTAGTACGAGATCAGCAAGTCCCTCCTGCTTGCGAGGACGCTGCAGTTCTCCGTCTGGCACCACGACCGCTTTGGCCGCAACACCTTCCTGGGGGAGGTGGAGGTCCCGCTGGACGCCTGGAACTTCGAGAGCCACCTGGAGGAGTTTCTGCCCCTGCACGGCAAGGTGCTGGCCCTGCCACCCCAGCCCTGCTGCCCGCAGCACCCTCCCTTGTCCTCGGGGGTGGCCCTCGTGGGCAGAGGGGCACAGAGACCTCATCTGAGAGCTGCTCAAAAGCTTGTGCCGAGTCAGATCTTTGGAGAAAAGAAGACCCCAGAAGCAGATACCAGGGCTGTCTTAGTGAAAAAAGGGCAGATATTCTGTCTTGAGCCTTGCTTCCCTACGAAGTCCCCTTTGGGATGCAGTGGGACATGTCTCTGCCCCCGTCAGGTGTTTTCATTCTGCTTGCTCCATTGCTCCCAGAGAGCAGATCTTCCCAGTTCCCGGCCGGGAGTGATTGGAGCCAAATTCAGGGAAACAAATGGGGGAAATTGGCTGGGACATCCTGCTGCAGAGCGGCCAGTGAGGGCCTTTGTGCAGCTTGATGGCAACAGCAGATGCTGTTGCTGATGGACTGAAACTTAGTCCAAACTTAGAGCCAAAGTGGGATCCTGAAGGGATCCTGTCTGAGTCTGACCTGGTGATGCTGGGGAGGGTCTGCAGGCTTTTGTGCTGGCTAAACCAGCTCTAGGAGAAGCCAAGCCCTTTGGCCCAGCATGGGGAGGTGCTGCTTGCAAGACCAGGTCATCACCATGTCCGCTTTGGCCTCTTTAGCAGTGTTTGATAAGTCTTGTTGCTTTGCAGATCGGGGCGGATGCTGCTGGTCTCCACCAGTACAAGGGGGAGCTGGTCGTCTCCATGAAGTACATCCCGTCTTCCAAGCACCCTGGAGCTGGGAACGGCAGGAAGGGTGAGTGCTGGAGCTCCAGGATCTCTGTGTAGCCTCTGGGACCTGCTCGTGGCCACACAAGCTGGGTCTGGGTGGGTTTCTTGGGTGGTGCCACTGCAGCCTTCTGCTCTGCAGCTCTGGGTTGGGGCAGACCTGGCTGTCCTCGGGCTGGCTGAGTGGTCCCAGTGCTCTCCTAGGGCTGGACTAGGCTGGACCATCGGGTCCCGTGTGGAGCAATTGTCTGCTGTAACCTTAGCAGGTAGGGCCAGCAAGGGAAGAGTCAGGAGAAGATACCAGCTGGGGACCGGTACCTGCCTCTGCCATGAAAGCTGTTCAGCAGGACCCTTCCAGAAGTCAGCAGTGCTGGAAATTAAGGTTGATTAATTCTTGCCTTGTTGCGTTTTTCCCAGGCAAAACAGGGGAAGGCGGCGAGCTCCAGGTCTGGATCAAAGAAGCCAAGAACCTCACGGCTGCCAAATCCGGGGGGACCTCAGACAGCTTCGTCAAGGGGTGAGTGTGGATCCCAGGGTGGTTGGACTGACCTCCCTGTCTGTGTCCCAGAGCCACCCTGGGGAGGGACAGGTCTCTCTGCTAGCTGCTCTCTGTGGTACCATGAACGTCACTGTCTGCCCCTCTCTGCCTGGAGATGAGATGCTCCTGATGCAAACGCTCTCCTGGGTTTTGGCTGGCTGAGAGGGCACAGTGTGGGATCCTCCAGCTGCCATCAAATTGTCTTCCCCGAGGTGCCCAAGCCACGGGGCAGCCTGGCTGGGGGTGAGCAGGCTGTGGTCCTTGCCCTCTCCTTTTCTTAGACCACCTGCAGTCTGCTGAGTGGAGTTGGTGCAGAGACCCAGCCCCTTGCAGACCATCCTGGGGAAGGTGGGGCTCCAGCCCAGGTCCTGGGGTGCTGAGGTGCCCCAGCCCGTGGGGCAGATGGCGGTTGCACACGTGGCCCTAACCCAAGGGGCTGCTTCCCCCAGCTACCTCCTGCCCCACAAAAACAAAGCCTCCAAGCGGAAGACGCCGGTGGTGAAGAAGACCCTGAACCCTCATTACAACCACACCTTCGTCTACAACGGCATCAACCCTGAGGACCTGCAGCACATCTGCCTGGAGCTGACGGTCTGGGACCGGGAGCCACTCTCCAGCAACGACTTCCTCGGGGGTGTCCGCCTGGGGGTGGGCAATGGTGAGGAGCCCTTGGGGTCCCAGCAAAGCCTGGGGACAAGCAGCCTTGCTTGGGGGCTGCCTGGGTGAGGGCAGGAGGCTGCTCCAGCAGTGAGTGACTTCTGCCCGCGTCCATCCTTTCTCCCAGGCATGAGCAACGGGCAGGCTGTGGACTGGATGGACTCCACGGGTGAGGAGCTGAACCTGTGGCAGAAGATGCGTCAGTACCCAGGCTCCTGGGCCGAGGGGACGCTCCAGCTCCGCTCCACCATGGCCAAGCTGAGGCCCTAAGCTCCAGCCCTGGCACCGGGGCTCGCTGCTCGGGAGCCACCCTTCCCGCGTGGCTCTGCAAGGCTGACACACCTGGTTATTATTTTATTTTGCTTATACTTTAATAAACATGACTCTCCTTGAAACAGGCTGGGGCAGAAAGTCTTCTTGGCCCAGCTTCGTTTGAAGGGTTTTCCTTTTGTCTTAGGCTCTGCACCAAATTTCAGGCTGAACCGGAGTCCTTGTGGGCCCTCCCTTTTTCCCCTCCTCGGGCAAAATGCTTTGAAATGTGGTTGGTTTTTTTTTTTTCCTTCTTTCCATTCGTCTTCCTCCCAACCCTTCTGTTCCACAGTCTTGCTCCCTCCTCCCTCCTTCTTTTCCCCGCTCTCCTCCCGCAGGATGCTGCCAGCTCCGGGACGGAGGCAGCCCTGGGTGTGGGGCTGGGATGGAGCCGTGTGGGGTCATCCTTGGGGGGCTGGGGGTCCCCAGGAAGGATGCATTTCCCGGGCCTCTCTGCGACACACCTTCTGCCAGCGCTGACTTTTATACAAATGTTTTTATTTTGAGTTAAGGTTCTACTGCCAAAGCAGTTTCCAGGAGGGGTGCCCCGTGGCTGGTGGAAGGGGAAGGGAGGGGTAGATGGGAGCTGGAGCTGAGCTACTGGTTTTGCTGAGCTTTTACTGGAGGCTTTCTGGCTGCCCTGGGTGGGGAGGGAAGGGGGTTCAGGTTGTGGGGGGGGGGGGTGAGGAGGGCTGTGGGGAGGGTGAAGCTGCTGCATTAGAGGCTGTCGCCCTGCCCTGTCCACTCTCCTCTGCTCTGGCACCCCAGTTGCCTGGGTCCCCATGTCCCCCTTGACCTGAAGGGGGGCACTCAGATGTCTCCCACCATGGTCCTGGCTGGGCTGAGCCATCCCACCCCACAGCTGGACACTGCTGCTGGGCAGGGGGGACGCTGCCGGCACGTGGCCCCTGTCCCCATCCCCTGGAGGTCCTCGGCACCCTAGTTCTCCTCTACAGTGGGCGACTAGAAAAGCAGAAAGGAATGTGTCCGTCCCCCGAGGCCAGCGGTGGTGGAGCGTAGAGGGGTTGGGGGTCTCCCCCAACACTGCCCTCCTCACTCGCAGGGGTCCCCGCTCTGCGCCCGCCGTGCCGCCTCCCGCTCGCTCAGCAGGTAGGTGTCGATGAAGAGGAAGAGCTCGTCGGGGCTGATGGGGGAGATGTAGCGCTCCCGGTCGATGCCATCCTTGTCCAGCAGCACGGCGTTGAAGTGGGAGCGGGTGAGGTGCAGGAACTGCCTGGGGGGACAAGGGGGAGACGCCGCTCAGGGCTTGTGGGGGTGGGCTGTGGTTGGGGTTGAGCCTGCCCAACCCAGGACAACCGCGCTCAGGTCCTCCTGGGGTGGTGGCGCCCATCTCTTCACAGAATCACAGAATCTTCTAGGTTGGAAGGGACCTTAAAGATCATCTTGTCCAACTGTCAACCTAACTGACAAAAATAGACACCCACACAACAAACAAGGAGCATCATCACTAAACCATACCTCCCAGCACCACATCAACCCGTCTTTTGAACACCTCCAGGGATGGTGCCTCTACCCCTTCCCTGGGCAGCCCATTCCAATACCTGATAACCCTTTCAGTGAAAAAATTTTTCCTAATATCCAGCCTGAACCTCCCCTGGCGCAACTTCAAGCCATTTCCTCGTCCTGTTGCCTGTGACTTGAGAAAAGAGACCGACCCCCACCTCTCTACACTCTCCTTTCAGGTAGTTGTAGAGAGCAATAAGGTCTCCCCTCAGCCTCCTCTTCTCCAGGCTGAATAACCTCAGCTCCCTCAGCCTCTCCTCATAAGACTTATTCTCCCGCCCCCTCACCATCTTTGTCGCCATTCTCTGGACCTGCTCCAGCACCTCAATGTCTTTTTTATGGTAGGGGGCCCAAAACTGGACACAGTACTCAAGGTGAGGCCTCACCAGTGCCGAGTACAGGGGGACAATCACCTCTCGGGCCCTACTCCCCACACTGTTCCTGATACAGGCTGGGACGGTCTGGGGATGCTGTGTTCAGAATTTCTGGGGGTGTCCCCACATCGCACATGAAGCCAGCTGCAACCTCCCCCTTCATTGTCCCCAGATGTGTCCCCATCCCTTGCACACCACCCTGACTCTGTAGGACAGCCCCCCACCTCCTGTCCCATCCCTTCTCCTTACCTGAGCTCCTCGATGATGCCAAGGGAGAGCTGGTGCTCCCGGATGCGTCCCACCTCCCGTGGGGGCTGCCCCACCAGCTCGACGGTGGTGACGTGTCGCAGGTCCAGCCCGCAGGCAGCTTGCTGTGGACAAGGAGGGGGGTGGTGGTGAGAGGGTTCTGGGGGTAGAGGTGGGAAAAGTGGGGGGCGGGCAGGCAGTGTCCTCACCTGCAGCATGGAGATCTGCATCTTGTAGTAGCGGTTAGAGGGGTCGGGGGCTGAGATGATGAAGAGGCGGCGTTTCTCCTGGAACTGATCTAGCAGGCTGGCAGCCGAGCTCACAGCCGTGTTGATCTGCATGGCTGGGGTGAAAGTAGGGGGGCGGGTGAAAGTAGGGGGGGGACGTGCAAGGAGGTGACATTTTGCCTTTCCTCTCCCCACCACCACCTTCCACACACCCATCACCCCTTTCCATCCCACCAGATGGCAGGTCCTCCCCTGCCCCACACCGCTTACGTGCGCAGAAGGGTTGGGAGCCCGTCCACTGCTGGGTGGACTGGCAGACCCTCAGGGAGGTCCCCTGCCGCTCGTACCCCCCCTCGCACAGGTACTCGCAGGTGGCACCGTAGTTGTTGCCGTCGGAGGTGCAGGAGAGGTAGCTGTTCTGCGGGGGCTTCAGGACGGGGCAGCGCCTCACTGAGAATTTGGGAGATCGAGGAGGGGAGGCTGGGTGAGGGATGGAGGCCATGGGGCATGGAGATGGGGGTCGGGGACAGCCAGCAGCCCCAGGGCTTCACCTTGGACGCGGACGGTGAACTTGCAGCTGGCTCGGTTGTAGGCCTGGTCGTGGGCCGTGTAGCGGATGACGTGCTCCCCCTCGGGGAATTCGGAGCCGGGCTCCGGGCCCCGCAGCATCACCCTGTGCCCAGCAAAGGGGTGTCTCCATCAGGGCTCTGGGAGGGGACACCCGGCACGGACCTCCCCCAGCGCCTCTGCCCTGACCTCTTGATGATGCCATCAGCGGAGTCCTTCACCCGGGGGGGGTCCCAGTAGACGGTGGCCGTCAGCTTGCCTGGCTCGGCTATCCGCTCCCGGGAGTCCGGGCAACGGATCTTGGGGGGCTCCAGATCTGCCCAGGGGGAGGAAAGGGAGTCGGGGAACCTGCGGGTGCCAGGATGGGGCTACGAGAGCCTGGCCCTGGTGCTCAGCCACCCCCCCGGGGATGCTGTGAGCAGCCCGGGCACCCCAGAGCCAGCACAACCTGCTGTAACACCAGCACGACCTGCTGTAACGCCAGCGCTGGGTGCCACCACCCTAAACCCGTGCTTTGGGGCTAAATGGCACCTCAGGGACCAGCAGGGACAGGGGGGCCAGAGCCGGGAGGGCAGGAGCCAGCACCCGGCAGTGGCCAGGATGGAGGTGGGGGTGCCACTCACAGGCACCCCAGGGATGGAGGGTGGTCTCCCAGCGGCGTGGGGCTGGGAGGATGGCGGCAGGGTGGGAATTTACCTACACAGATCGGCTCGGTCCCGCTCCAGCGCCCGTCCTCCATGCAGAGGCGGCTGCGGTCGCCCTCCAGCTGGTAGCCGGGCAGGCAGGTGTAGTGGCAGCGGGAGTCCATCTGCACACCGGCCGAGCACACGTAGGAGCCCCGCGGCACCGCCGGCAGCACGTGGCACCGGATTTCTGGGGACGGGGAGAGAAAGCAAAGAGGGGAGGGAATGGGGCTGCCCGGCCGCGTTAGCGGGCACAGCCCCCGGGACTGGCCACCGGGGATGCGGGCAAGCAGGCGGCTGGGTGAGACTCACGTCGGCAGTACGCCATCCCGGACCAGTGGCGGCTGGGCAAGCACTGGACGGCGCTGGGCCCCACCAGCCGGTAGCCACGGGCACAGCTCAGCTCACAGCGTGTGCCCAGGCTGCTGCGGTAGGTGGCACCCCGGGGCGAGTAGCAGGTGGCCTCTCCACGGTAGATGTTGAGCGTGGCACACCACTGGGGCACTGGGGGAGAGGAAGGAGGTAAGTGGTGGGAGCACCTGGTCCCACCGTGCCTCGGTTTCCCCACAAGGAGCTGAGGGATGGGTTTGGGTTGCCGGTACCTCGGCGGTAGTCCAGGGCGGGCTCAGGGGGGGCTTCTTCCACGTACACTTCATTGGTGTGACTCTCGGCAGCGTAGTAGCCAGACCCTGGGGAGGAGGAAAGAGATGAGGGGGCTCCGTGATGGTTCATCATGCCCGGGGCATGACGTCTCTCCGGGCAGCTGCACCCCCCGGCCCCAAAACATAGAAAAATAGAATGGTTTGGGTTGGAAGGGAACTTAAAGATCATCCAGTTCCACCCCCTGCCCTGGGCAGGGACACCTCCCACCAGACCAGGTTGCTCCAAGCCCCATCCAGCCTGGCCTTGAACCCCTCCAGAGATGGGGCAGCCACAGCTTCTCTGGGCAACCTGGGCCAGGCTCTCACCACCCTCACAGCAAAGAATTTCTTCCCGAGATCTCATCTCAATCTCCCCTCTTTGAGTTTAAAACTGTTCTCCCTTGTCCTATGGCTCTCCTCCCTGATCTAGAGTTCCCTCCCCAGCTTTCCTGGAGCCCCTTTAGGGACTGGAAGGGGCTTTAAGGTCTCCCTGGAGCTTCTCTTCTCCAGGCTGAACAACCACAACTCTCAGCCTGTCCTCACAGCAGAGGTGCTCCAGCCCTTGGAGCATCTCCATGGCCTCCTCTGGACCCTCTCCAACAGATCCATGTCCTTCCTGTGCTGAGGGCTCCAGAGCTGGAGGGGGTACTCCAGGTGGGGTCTCACATCCCAGCAAGCGACCCCATCCCTGGTCAAACCCTCTCCTGCCCTCCCTGGGGCTGCCATCAAGGGTTAAACTGGGCAGACAGAGCCCAGTCCCCAGCTGGCACCAGCCCGCAGACTAAACATGGCCAGCAGCAGCCGTGGTTAGGGCAGGAAACGGGGGCTGGCACCCACCCCCAGCTTCGTGCTGCCGGGAAGTCCTCCTTCCACCCGCTCCCCTGGCACTGTCCTGACCACTGACAGTCCCCAGGGAAAGAAACCAATTCTCTCCTGCCCAAGACGAGGGAGGAGAGGCACGTACTCGGCTGTGGGGGGGCTGGCAGGGATGTACCCCCTCACTCAGGGAGGGATGAAGCTGCTGGAGGAGCCTGGCTGGAGCTGCTGGCCCCACACCACCCATGCTGTGCGCATGGAGCCCTGGCCCCATGGACGGGGCACGGGGACAGCCTTGTGGGTCACCCTCGCCCTGTGCTCCCATGGGCAAGGGACCATGGAGGGAGCCGTGCAGGGGGAGAGGGATGGCTCCTTCCCCTCGGCCGGCCGCGGCATTCCCCAGCACTGAGCTCACGTTTCCGCCGCATTTCCGCAGGCCCCCGCCAGCCATTGCCCCCTCCTCGCCTCCAGCCCACCCCACCGCAGCCCCCACTCCGGCATGGCGGGGATGCTCAGCCCGGGAAGGGACCCCTGGGGCTGCAGCCATCTCCCCCTTCCCTTTGCTCCGGGTTTTGGGAAGGGGATATCCGCCGAGGGCAGTCCAAGCAGCAGCCCCGCCGGCACGGGGAGGAAACTCCATTACAAATCTTTCCCACATGAACTTTACTACAGAGCGACTGGCTCCTCGCGGCTCCCCACAGAGCTTCGTTAAGTCGCCCACTCCTTTCCACAAAGCCTTTGATCCCCACCCTGCCCCGGGGAGCAGAGGGGCTCAGGGCAAGCGCAGGGCTGGCATCTGTGGGGCTGGCGGTGGCCTGGCGAGCAGGGCTGCTTCCCGGGGAAGGGGGAATGTGTGTGGGGGTGGGTTGCTGAGCCCCTGGTGCGCTGTGTTAGATGTGCCATGTTCCCTTTTCGTGCCTTCTCCTTCTCACCTGGGGCCAGCTGCACCGGGCAGGAGCATCCCCATGCTGGCAGCGGGGCAAGGGGATGGGAGCAGGGAAGGGGGAATCCTTCCCCCCAGAAACAGGGCAAGGGCTTTTAATCCTTGACCCGGCTGCCTGGCCGGAGGAGCAGGACGGGGGGGCTGGATCCGAGCATTCCATCCAGGCAAACATCTGCCGGCCGATGGCCCCCGTGGGAAGGAGGCGTCAGCAGGAAAGCTGCGCTCCCGCAGGCAGGGGTGTGATGGAGAGACTGCATTTCTTTTCCTCTCTGGATGCCCCCCCAGCACCCCCCCCCTCCTCTCTGCGCCCCACAGCACCCTCCAGCAGGGACCCCATACCCCGCAGGCACCGATGCTCTCCCCAGCATCACCATACCAGGGGTCTCCTCCCTCCCTCCCTCCCCACCGCAACCCCCCTGGAGGGGAGCAGGACCCTGCAGGCTGCCATCTCCCCCCCCTGAGGGGGTCCCCGCACACCTTAGCACTCACCTTCATGCCACGTGGATGACACCAGCCTGGCGAGGACAACCAGCAGGACGGGGGCTGCCTCCTGTGCCATGCTGGGGGGCCAGCCCCCGTGCCGTGTCGGGTCCGGGGGCGGCCGCGAGCCCCGGCGAGGATGGAGAGGGGCTGGGAACAGGGCGACGCACACCCCCCCCGCGGCGCCTTGTCCCTGCACAAGACAACCCGACCCTCCTGCTTTGTGCTGAGCAAACCTACTTTTCCCCGCTGCTGCCCGTCCCAAACATTCAAAAGCCGTGAGTCAGGCCCAAAACGATGAGATTGTCAAAAAGAAAAAAAAAAAAGTAAATCCCAGGATCACCCGTTTTCCAGTGTACCTCCTGCTTCTCCGAGGCTCTAAAAGGTTGTCAGATTTTTTTTTTTTTTTTTCTATTTTCTTTGCAAGCAGAAGAGCCAGGAGCTTGTTTTGGCCGAGAGGTGAGGGCAGCCGAGCCTGTGCCAGCCCTGCCAGGCTCCGGGAATGGGGGGATCCTGGGGAGACCGAGGACAAAACAGCCGGAGCCAGGACCCTTTTCCCACCTCCTGCAGGAGGGAGGGAGGGAGGGAGAGACCTCGCTGCAGACGGCGGGCTCCGAAACCGCTCCAGAGGCAAGTGCTTCCAGCTGGGGTCTGTTTTCCAGCTGAAGTTCGGCCCCCGCGAGGCAGCGGTAACGAAGCACGTTCGTTAGGACCCGCCGCCCCACATCCCATGGGGTCAGGCAGGAGCTGCCTGGGATTTTGGCTCCAGAGCACAGGACAGCCTGGGCAAGGAGAGCCAAGGGACGAGCCTGGCATGGACAGGTAGGAGAGCTGGCACGGGCCATGGCGGGGGGGGGACATGCTGCCTGAATGCACTAATTATATGGTGGCCAGGTCAGTAAGCACACTAATTATTAACACAGCTGTCCTGAGCAGGAGAGGGCTGCCAGGAGGCCACTGTGAGGGCTGCTTGCTGCAGGGGGACCCCCCCAGCCCCCCGTACCCACCCCTGCAGCCCGGGGACATCCTCAAGGAGGGGACATGCCCATGGTGGCCATGCCATGAGCTGCAGTGTGAGGTGGCTGCCCCGGCTGGTCCTTGCTCTGCTGGGGGGACACCTGGACAGGGAAAGGGGGGGCCCACATTGGGGCTGGGGCTGCATCGCGCAGGGCTGGGGCAGGAGGGTAGGGACTGGGTGGCACAAGGCAGGCGGGAAGTGGCACTGTGTGGGTAGGACGTGGCACAGGGCTCACAGGAGGGGGCATAAGGCAGGCACAGGTGGCACTGCCAGGTGGGACGTGGCATGGGGCAGGCAGAAAGGGGCATGGAGCAGGCGGCAGTGGCACAGAGGAGGCAGGAGGGAACATGGGACAAGCAGAAGGGGCCCGGAGCCAGCAGGAGGGGACATGACACAGGCAGGGGCAGCCGGGTGCAAGCAGGAGGGGACATAACACGGGAAGGGGTGGCCGAGTGGAAGCTGGAGGGGACATGGGACAGGGAGGAGGGGACGTGGGACAGACAGGGGTGGCCCGGAGCCAGCAGGCGGGGACATGGGACAGGCAGGAAGGGACATGGGACAGGCAGGAGGGGACATGACACAGGCAGGAGTGGCCCGGAGCCAGCAGGAGGGGACATGGGACAGGCGGGAGGGGACATGACACAGGCAGGAGTGGCCCGGATCACGTAGGAGCCGCCCCGCCGGGGAGACTCGTCCCACCTTCGGGCGCGCTCGGACATTTCCGTGAGCCCTCGGCCACCTCCGCCACTGCTCGGTAAAGGGGGCGGGGCGGGGCCTGCGCGGGGC
>NW_015090995.1:18247490-18271110 GCF_001431845.1 Calidris pugnax | reverse complement strand
TGATCCCAACACGGCCTTCCCCATCCCAACCCCATCTCATCCCGTCCCACTCTGTCCCACCCTTCCCCATCCCACCTCAACCCTATCCCATCCTACCCCATCTGATCCCAACACATCCTGACCCATCCCAACCCCATCTCATCCCGTCCCACCTTTCCCCATCCCACCCCAACCTCATCTCATCCCATCCCGTCCTACCCCATCTGATCCCAACACATCCCATCCCAACCCATCTGTCCCTTCCCATCCTCCTCCAGCTGATCCCAACACATCCTGACCCATCCCACCCAATCCCAACTGCATCTCATGTCATCCCACCCTTTCCTATCCCATCCCAACCCCATCTTATCCTATCCTCCCCCTTCTGATCCCAACACATCCCATCCCAACCCCATCCTTCCCCATCTGATCCCAACACATCCTTCTCCATCCCACTCCTTCCCAACCCCGTCCCATCCCATCCATCTCATCCTACCCCATCCCATTGACCCCATCCCATCCACCCTGTCCCATCCGGCCCTTTCTGCCCGCAGTATGCCATGCTCCTGTCCCTCATCTTCCTCATCGTCCTGGTGGCCGCCGTTGTGGGGTTCGTCTTCAGGCACGAGGTGAGTCTGGGGGGGCCGCTGTCATATCCCAGTGCTGCAGAGTGCCAACCCCATCCCAACCGCATCTTATCCTGTCTTCCCTTCTGATCCCAACACATCCCATCCCAACCCCGTCTTTCCCCATCTCTCCCATCCCATCCTTTCCCATCTGATCCCAACACATCCTGACCCATCCCAACCCCATCTCATCCCGTCCCACCCTTCCCCATCCCACTCCAACCCCATCCCAACCGCATCTTATCCTGTCTTACACATCCTGACCCATCCCACCCAATCCCAACTGCATCTCATGTCATCCCACCCTTTCCTATCCCATCCCAACCCCATCTTATCCTATCCTCCCCCTTCTGATCCCAACACATCCCATCCCAACCCCATCCTTCCCCATCTGATCCCAACACATCCTTCTCCATCCCACTCCTTCCCATCCCATCCTGTCCCATCCATCTCATCCTACCCCATCCCATTGACCCCATCCCATCCACCCTGTCCCATCCGGCCCTTTCTGCCCGCAGTATGCCATGCTCCTGTCCCTCATCTTCCTCATCGTCCTGGTGGCCGCCGTTGTGGGGTTCGTCTTCAGGCACGAGGTGAGTCTGGGGGGGCCGCTGTCATATCCCAGTGCTGCAGAGTGAGTTTGGTGCTGGTTTTCACCCAAGTACAGTCGCAGATGTCACTGGAGGGACAGAGATGCAACTGGGAGTGATGCTTAGTGTGGCTAAAACGGGGTTAAAACAGCCCAAAGAGCAGCTTGGTCCCTGTAAGGACTCACAATGTCCCCGTAAGGACGAGGCTGGGCGCAGGGTCTGTCTTTGGTCTGTCTTCTCCAATAATTTCTGTAAATGGGGTTAAAACAGCCCAAAGAGCAGCTTGGTCCCTGTAAGGACTCACAATGTCCCCGTAAGGACGAGGCTGGGCGCAGGGTCTGTCTTTGGTCTGTCTTCTCCAATAATTTCTGTAATTAAAGCTCCTCTGAGGGTTCCCGTGCCGCTGAGGGAAGGGGGGGGACAGTTGTCACCGTGTCGGTCCTTGTTATTACGTGCAGCATCCTGGCCTGCCCTTTAATCCAGCCTCTAATTGCCCGGGTGGCCGGGGGAGTGTCTGCTGGCCACGGCCGGAGTCATTCCCGCCGTCGCCCAGAGGTGACTTAACGTGGGACCATGGGGTCCTGAAGGCCCGGGAGGGGGATGGCACCACCGCAGAGACCTCTCTCTTGCAGATTAAGACAAACTTTGAGAGTAACCTCGACCTGGCCTTGAGGGACTACAACGTGACCGCGGATCGGCACAGCGAGGCCGTCGACACCATCCAGAGAACCGTGAGTGCTGGCGGCTGGCTCCTCTCAGGGAAGCTGGGCGGGACACTTGTTTCACCCCAGAGTGTCCCCTAGGACCCCCTGGGTGTCACCATGCTTTCTGCTCCAGGGGATTTTGAGTTTGGGAGGAGATGCTGGGTGAGGTGGAGGCAGTCTCTAGAGAGGCAAGGGCAGGGGAGCTGTGGGGGTGGTGGTAGGACTTGGGGTGAGGGTCCATACCTTGGTGTGACCGTGCTTCTCAAATGTTCTCCCTCCTCCAGCTGCACTGCTGTGGGGTACAGAACTACTCGGACTGGGAGAGGACCGAGTACTTCACCCAGAGGGGCTTCCCCCGGAGCTGCTGCAAGAGCCAGGACGACTGCTCGGAGGCGGATCTGAAAGACCCGAGCAAAGCCAAGCAGAAAGTGTTTGTGGATGTAAGTTAAGCTCAGAAAAAGCCCTCTGCCAGTCCTGGAGGTGGGGAGGGCAGAGCTGGGTGTGTGGAGAAGGACTTGCCCTTCCCTCAGAGGCTGGTAAGGAGAACTGCTTTCTTCATGCAGTCACCCTGTGGCCCAGGGACTCCCCTGGGCTGGAGCTAGAATCATAGAATGGTTCGGGTTGGAAGGGACCTTAAAGATCATCTCATTCCACCCTCCTGCCATGGGCAGGGACACCTCCCACCAGACCAGGTTGCTCCAAGCCCCATCCAGCCTGGCCTTGAACCCCTCCAGAGATGGAGTAGGGGAAGAGTTTGGAGGAACAAGCCCTCCTTCATGTCCAGGGTCTCCCCTGCTCCTTCCATGGAGGCCACGGACCAGCCAGACCCGAGTATTTGTGTTTAGGGCTGTGTGTTTGGGAGAACAGATGAACAAGGGGGTAATTTCCTGCTAAAGTTAGTTTTGGTGGCGCTGACATCTCTCGATGGCCGTGCAAAGTCCCAAGCCGGTGGCGAGCGTGGGTGACCTCATCCGGCGGGGACGGCTGGGTGATGCAAGGGACATGCCTCTGGTGAGTCACCTTGCTCAGCCCAACGTTCCCTCTGGGAGCAGCCCAAGGGCAACGCTCCCCGTGATAAGGCAGTGGGTCTGGGAGGCTGCGGCGCTGATAGGGAAATGACTTTGCCGAGGTCAGGCAGGGAGGGTGGCAGCCAGAAGCTCTCGGCCACCCACCCGGGAGCATCTTCCCCTGGAGGGGCTGGTTTTTGCTCCTGGGGGGGGTGTGAAAAGCTCCAGACCCACCTACTCACTTTCCCTCCTCTGCAGGGTTGTTTTTTCCTGGTAACGTCAACGATGGAGTCAAAAATGAGCGTGGTGGCTGGGATCTCCTTTGGCATCGCATGCTTCCAGGTAAGGCTCCCTTGCTGGCCAGCAGAGGAGGGGTGCAGAGCAGAGCAGAGCTAGCGTGTCTCCAGAGGTGTTTAATTTCTGTGCAAAGCCCAGTGTGTGTACAAAAGGCACGGCCTCTTCCAACCAGGGAGGGGCAGCTGTTCTGCAGATTCCCCCTGGGTTTAATCTCGCCGCTGAGCAGCTTCTGGTCCCTTCAAGCCTGGGCTGAGGCACCAGCTCTGTTTCCGTGAGCCCAGCTTGTTTGAGAGTAGCTGCTGTCCGAAACCACTGACTTAGGGAAAACCCAAGGGGAGCCTGTTCCGTGCTGAGTGAACTCCCTGCTCTTGGCAGGGGTGGAATTTGCGCTTTTCCTTTTCCTAACCACTGACCTCCCTTTCCATCCGGGAGGTGTTTTGGCGTCACTTCTGCGGGGCTGGGTCTCCCTGCGAGCGGCTCCTACCCCTACCCCTGCCATCGATCCCTCTCCCTCCCGCTCTCCTTTACTTTATCCTGCAGGATGCTTCCTGCAGGAGCTGTAGCGAGCTCCTGCTGCTCTGTCGGGCTTTATCCCGGCAGGAAATGAGAGGCCCCTTCCCCCCAGCTCCGCTGCCCTGGGCACGATCAGCCGCCGTGGGGCTTCCCGAGGTGCCGAGGGTTTTCCGATGCTGCTGTGGGATTTGCAGCCGGCCCCTCCATAGCTGGTTTGGGGAAGCTTTGCTGGGCCTCGGGGGGTGGGCTTGAGTTCACCCTCCTTTTGATCCGGCACGCAGACGCCGTGGCATTAGCCAGGACCACGGCTCCAGCGTGGGGAGAGGGAACCCTGCCAAGATGTTTCCCCCCGTAAGGAGTGACTCGCCGTGTGTTTCCCGTAAGGGATGGCCCGAGCTGGGGGAAGAGGCAGGAGCCAACACCCCCCGGCTGCCCTTGGTGCTTCCCAGCACTTTCGGTCACCGCTGGGAGAGCCGGAGTCGCTGTGCCCAGCCCCTCACCCCCCTCTCCTCCTTCGCTCGCCGTGGGGTCACCAAGATGTGACCAACACTCAAACGAGGAGCCACACGCTCCCAGCTGCGAAATTAGCTTGGCTGATGCCAGGCTTGGGAATTTTATTTGGTTTTTATTGCCCTTTCAGCAAGCCGTGCTGTGTTGTGTGGCCAGCAGGGACCCATCATCCTAATGTGCCTCTCGCTTTGCTTGTGTAGGTCAGAGTCCTGCAGGATCTGGCCTTAGATGTCTGCACAGGGGCTGGGAGGCCACGTGGTGATAACAGCAGCGTGTCCTTCAGATGCTGACGCGAAAATGGCAGCCTTGCTGCCCTGCTGTCCTTGCCATAGGGAGAGGTGGCGGCTGTTCTCTGGTTGGCCGTGTAATGGGCTGTGACGCTCCTGATATCTGTGTAATCACCACAAGAACTGTAAAACAGTAGATGCTTCATGAAGCAAAAACGTAACGGGACGGGACAAGGAGCATCTCCTGTGAGGAGCTTGTTTGGCTGATGCCTGCCAGGATCTTCCACTTCAGCCTCTCTCCATTACTCCCAAGCAGGGCACGGCAGCCCCTCTTGTCATTTGTAAATCCCGCTGTTCTCTGGAATTTATAAAACCGATGCTCTGGAGGAACTTGTCAGGCTTTTCTCCTAAAAAACTGCTGGTTTTGGCTACCTCTGATATGTTGGGGTTTTTTTTTTTCTCTCTTTTTCAGTTGATTGGCATCATTCTTGCCTGCTGCCTGTCCCAGTACATCACGAACAATCAGTACGAGATGGTGTAGCTGGCCCCCAGCACTCTGTGGCCGTGGCCAGGTATGTCTGTCCAGTGGTGAAAGCTTGGTGGGCCACCTCAGCGTCCCTGTCTGCCACCTGGTCCCCCCTGGGGACCTTTGGCAGGGTGGCAGGTACCACTTTTGGGGCATGTGATGACCAAGAGCAACTGCAGGACCGTGTCTGCTACATTGTTTTAAGATGTGTATAAATCCAGCCTTATCTGGATTTATACTTATCTGGATTTATATTTAACATAAGGACATCCAGCCTTATGTTAACACTTTGTGTTGTGCCTTGCAGGGTGTGCTCTCCGTGAGCGGGGAGGATGCCACCACCTCCAGTTTTCCTCTGGACGCCATTCTGTGAAATCTTGCTTTGAACTGACTGATCTTCTTCTCAACTAGTTCGTAGAAAAGAGCGCGGCAGCCGTCCTGGTGCGCTCAGGGACTTGTCCTAACACTACTCTGCTGTGCCACCGCCTGGGATAATTAGTGTAGCTGTGGTGGTTACAGCACACTGCCTCCTCTGGGCTCTCTATTCAGCCAGCAGTGTGCTCCAGTGCCGTGCTGAAGCCCACCATGGGGCTCCCAGTGCTCCTTTTCGGTGCCTCCGTGGGGCAAGCGATGCTTCCCCTCATCTCTGGCAGCCCTTTGATGTCCCCTCGCCCTCTGGACATGGCTGCTCTCGAGATGGGGCTGTTGCCCTGGTGAAACATCACCCTGTGTGCCTGAAAGCTCGGCAAGGTCTCGGCTTGTTGCCAAGCTCTCTTTCATCCCTGGGTTTTATATACTTTTTTTTTTTTTTTTTTTATAGTTGTACTTTTTAAAGTACGGGCTGTAGTGATTCTTCATAAGCTGTAGCGAGGTTTGGTGATGTAGCTCCTGGTGCCTTTACCTTGGTAGGTGTCCTTGCACCGAGTCAGCTGTGACTTGATTGTCAGTATTATATGCTGCTTATCTCATTTTGTGTATTGAGTAGAACTCTTTTGTCCCGAGACACAATAAATATTAAGATATTTTACTCTATGCAACCTCCGTGGCTTTGCTTTTCATCTCCTGGGAAAATTCCTCTGCTCGAGTGGCTGCAATGAGCAGCAACCCCCCCGGGAGGTAATCCGCTCGCCCCGGGCCAGCTGATAACCTCTGGACCACTGCAGCTCGTGTTTTCCTGATGCTGCTGCATTTGTGCTTGCAAATAACTTCTGTAATTGAATTTTCTTCGTAACAGCGGTTGTGTAACAGTGCTGAAGCAGAATGCCTGGAGCATCCCAGCCCATCCCGGGCAAATGAGCATCCTCCGCCAGCCACCGCTTGGAGACAAGGGCAGGGCAGTGCTGCTGGAGCCACCTGCGTCCCCAGCCTCTCCCTGGGGCAAGAAATGTGGATTTAAGCTTTTATGTTCGTTTGGTAGTGCTCGTCTTTTGGGCTGTGTTGTCAGCAAGCCTTTGCTCTGGCTGGGCGTGATGCCACAGTGGTGCAGAGAAGCTCCTCTCCCACCCAGTTTGGGGGATTTTGGGGTCCCAAACACAAAACATGCTCTGACAAGCTCTAGGCAATTCTGCTTTAGCAGAAGAGTTGGAGTAGATGATCTCTATGGTCCCTTTCAACTCTAAAAATTCAGTGAAATTCAGTGAAAACTCACAAGGGCTGTGGCTTGGAGCAGCCATCTGGGGCTGGAGGCAACTGTAAAAGGGGGGGGTTAAGCCACAGGTAGGAGTGGTGGCTCTTCATCAGCCTTCTGGCAAAGGCTTCTCCGTGGTGCAGTAAATGACCAGGTATGGGGCAATCTGGCTGCTGATGGAGGAGCCTGATGGGGAACACCTGAAACCCTTTTGCTGGGTTTAATCCAGGTGAGTAAATCGCTGTCGTCAGCATCTGTCTGACCAAAAGCCTCCTGCATCAGGAGAGCCAGGCAGAGCTCAGAAACCAGGGTGGAGAGATCGGCCGGTGGCAATTAATGGGTGGATGGAGACAGGGCAGGAATATGGGAGAAGCAGAGCCAGGTTTGGGTAAAGCCATCCCCATCAGAAAGCCCCTGCACTGGTCCATGTCCCTGCACTGGTCCATGTCCCTGCCTCCGCAGGGGACAGGGGCAGCAGAGGTGATGCCGGGTGGGCAGGGATGGTGCTGGCAGAGGATGGCACGGGGAACCCAGAGATTAAGCTGCTGCAGCAAAACCAGCACTATCTGTGCCAACCTGGGGAGCATGGAGGGCTCGTCCAACCTGCTTGTCCCCACGGCCACCAACAGGCACCGTGGCCATCAGAGGGTGCAGATCTTACCTAGTTAATTAGTGCTTGCGCAAGACACCTGGCTTTAATTTGGAGAGGCAGCAGTGGTGTCCTGCAGGTACGGGTGTGTGCTGCCAGGTGGATTTGGGACACCGCTGTCCTGGCAAAGGCATTGGATGCACCTTGGTGACCCACAGGGACCCACAGAGCTGGGACAAGCACTGCTGGGCTCTGGTTCCCTGCAGCAGCTGTGGCCAGGTGGGCTTTACACACCTCTGCTTGCATTTGAACCTTGGCGATTAATGTCTCAGGGGACTTGCCAGAAGCACCTGGTGTCCCCAGGACTGGCTGGCATCCCTTGGGAGGCCATGTGGGGAGCTCCCAATGTTCTAACCGTGTGGCCATGAGCAGGGATGGAGGGAACTGCCCTTAAAATGTGCTCATGTCCCCACAGGAGCCACAGGGATGTGGGGAGGGCCTGGCAGCCCCGGGGACACCACAGCTGGCACCCAGCAAAGTGGGGGTGAGCAGAGCCTGCCCCCCTGCTCCCTCCCCTACATGCACGGCCGGGCAGGCTTGTCCATCCAGGTGTTTCCCTGGAAAGCCCCATCTGTCACCCTGGGTGACACCAAAGGGGTTTCACCCAGTGACACCCAAGGGATGGCAAAGCTGCTCAGAGAGATGAGAGCTGGCCCCTGGGCTCTGGCATGAGCCCCAAGGCCACGAGTGGGGGACAGCTGCACGGGGGGTCAATAGGGGTTCTGGCCATTAGCCCCCAGCACTGTCCTGCTCAGGACAACTGCAGTGCCAAGGACTTTTTTTGCCTCCTACAGCTCGAGTTCTGCTGATTTGTTGGTCACAGGGCTGGGGACAGTGGATGGCACCTTGGAGTCCTCCCTGCTGCTGCTCCCTCAGGCTTTGGCCCCCCCATTTCCCGGGGGCTCCGTTGTACCCACTCCAGCCTCCACCTTGCCCACACGCTGTCCTGCTGCCCGTCGCTCCCAGGGGACTGGTGCCACCCCAGAGCTGTCACCAGCAACTGCTGAGCACATCCACGCTGGAACAGAGGGTTGGGACGTGCTGAACAACCACCAGGGCCATCAGGGAGCAAATTAGGGACCTCCGCACGTTCCCGGCGAGGCGAGCGCCGGTACCTGAGTTATGGATGCTGGTGACGAGGCAGCCGAGCAATTAGATCACTTCTCAGACCCATTAACCATCACAGACTGAGGCTAAACGACTTTCCATTTTCTTTGCAATCGCTCATACAAGACGTTTATTGTTTGCCTCTTGCCGCTCAGCGTGGTCGACGATGCGCTGGAGCACGGCCTCCTCCAGCAGCGCGGGATGCCAGGGGGACCGGCGGGGGGAGGGTGCCCGCGGCCGGTGGGATCCCAGGCTCATGGGCAATTAAGCAGGTAACGACCATCAGGATGCATCCGGCGACGCCGCAGGTGGGTGCAGGACAGGACCCCAGCGCTGGGGGCTACACCCTGCCCAGCATCCGCGCGATCCACCAGTTGCAGGGCATGATGATGCGGCAGATGACCCTCCCGCCCTGGTAGCAGTAGGGGTAGGGGTAGTAGCCCAGGAGGGGCTCGCAGACCCGCCGGCAGTAGCGGTTGGCGCGGCGGCACTGGGCACAGCAGTAGCCTCGCTCGTCCCACAGCGGGTGGAACTCCAGCCCGTTCTCCGACTGTGCGCTGGGGGCTACACCCTGCCCAGCATCCGCGCGATCCACCAGTTGCAGGGCATGATGATGCGGCAGATGACCCTCCCGCCCTGGTAGCAGTAGGGGTAGGGGTAGTAGCCCAGGAGGGGCTCGCAGACCCGCCGGCAGTAGCGGTTGGCGCGGCGGCACTGGGCACAGCAGTAGCCTCGCTCGTCCCACAGCGGGTGGAACTCCAGCCCGTTCTCCGACTGTCGGGAAGAGCCAGTGTCAGCACAGCCAGGATGTCCCACACATCCCACATGTGGGACACCCCAGGAACACAGAGAAGGCACCTTGGGAAAGCAGTCAGGATGTCGGGAAGAGCCAGTGTCAGCACAGCCAGGGTGTCCCACACATCCCGCATATGGGACACCCCAGGAACACAGAGAGGGCACCTCGGGAAGGCAGCCAGGACACCCCAGGAGCATGGACAGGTCACCATAGGAACATGGCAAGGACATCCCAGGAGTGTGACCAGGACACCTTGGGAGGGCAGCCAGGGGACCTCAGGAGCATGGACAGGACACCTTTGGAGGGCAACGAGGACACCCCAGGCTCATGGACAGGACACCTTTGGAGGGCAGCCAGGACACCCCAGGAGCATGGACAGGGCACCATAGGAACATGGCAAGGACATCCCAGGAGTGTGACCAGGACCCCTTGGGAGGGCAGCCAGGGGACCTCAGGAGCATGGACAGGACACCTTTGGAGGGCAGCCAGGACACCCCAGGAGCATGGACAGGGCACCATAGGAACATGGCAAGGACATCCCAGGAGTGTGACCAGGACCCCTTGGGAGGGCAGCCAGGGGACCTCAGGAGCATGGACAGGACACCTTTGGAGGGCAGCCAGGACACCCCAGGAGCATGGACAGGGCACCATAGGAACATGGCAAGGACATCCCAGGAGTGTGACCAGGACCCCTTGGGAGGGCAGCCAGGGGACCTCAGGAGCATGGACAGGACACCTTTGGAGGGCAGCCAGGACACCCCAGGAGCATGGACAGGGCACCATAGGAACATGGCAAGGACATCCCAGGAGTGTGACCAGGACACCTTGGGAGGGCAGCCAGGGGACCTCAGGAGCATGGACAGGACACCTTTGGAGGGCAACCAGGACACCCCAGGCTCATGGACAGGACACCTTTGGAGGGCAGCCAGGACACCCCAGGAGCATAGACAGGTCACCCTAGGAACATTGCCAGGGCACTCCAGAAGCATAAACAGAACATCCCAAGGAGCACAGCCAGGAAACCCCAGAAGCATGGACAGGTAACCCTAGGAATATGGCCAGGACACCCCAGGAGCATGGACAGGATACCCCGGGACCATGGCCAGGGCACCCCAGGATGTGATTCCCCACACTCACGTAGTCGTTGACAGGTAGGTCCTCCTCAGTGAGCTGTCGTGCCCGGCGTTTGGGCCCCGGCTGCGCATCCTTCTCCACCTCGTGTTCACTTCCCCCATCCAACCAGCTCTGGTTGTCCATGAGCAGCTCAGGATCCTCTTCTTCTACCCCTTCAAGGTCAGCAGGCTCAGGAGCTACGGGAAGAGCCCAAACATTGCTGTCAAGAACCACGGGTGACCAGGACACCTTGGGAGGGCAGCCAGGACACCCCAAGAGCATGGACAGGTCACCCTAGGATATGGCCAGGACACCCCAGAAACATGGACAGGTAACCCTAGGAATATGGCCAGGACACCCCAGGAGCATGGACAGGATACCCCGGGACCATGGCCAGGGCACCCCAGGATGTGATTCCCCACACTCACGTAGTCGTTGACAGGTAGGTCCTCCTCAGTGAGCTGTCGTGCCCGGCGTTTGGGCCCCGGCTGCGCATCCTTCTCCACCTCGTGTTCACTTCCCCCATCCAACCAGCTCTGGTTGTCCATGAGCAGCTCAGGATCCTCTTCTTCTACCCCTTCAAGGTCAGCAGGCTCAGGAGCTATGGGAAGAGCCCAAACATTGCTGTCACTAACCAGGAAGCAGGTGTTAATGTCTCTACCAAAATTTGGTGCCATGGTACAAGTGGAGGAGGAAAGTGCTCTGACCTACAGCCTTACCAGCAAACCATCTCTACTCCATTGCCTCCTGCTCATACTAAGCCTGAGAGAAGGGCTGGAGGAGACAATATGGCAGGAGGAGAGGGTGGAGAAGACATGGCTCATCCCCTCCGTGTGCTCACGGGTGGTGGGTGCCCGTGGGTGGTGTTGGCATCCCCTGTACAGGTCTGCGGGTGCGGGGAAGCACATCCTGGTGGTGGGCTCTGCTGCTGTGGAGGGGCAGTTTGTAGATCCCTAGCGAAGCAACATGATTTGAGGCAGATTATACTCAGCTACAGCACCTCTTGGTGGCTTAGGTAAGACCTGCAGTGACAATTTTCTTTGCAATTTGAGAAAGCAGAAAGGGTCAGAAAGCACCCTCCCTCCATATCGGGGACCTCTGATGCCCACTTGCTCCTGGGACCACCGATGGCCGTGAGGTGACTGGTCCCCTTGGGGGACAGGACGTTCCTCTGCAGCTCTGCGGCTGCTGAGCAGATGGAGTTTTCTTGGTAGGAGTTTTTAAACTAGCTCATTCGGAGAGAAGTGGGTTAGAGAGAGCGGGTAATTACACCGGCGGATCTCAGAGGCCACAACCTCTGCGAGGGCTGTGTGGCGAGCAGCTGGAGGTGGCAACCCCGTGGTGTGATTTAGATGCAGGTGTCTGCTCACGCTCTGATGTTCATGCGGCGACGGGAATTTAGGCGTCCCAGTTTCCAGCAGCGCTGTCTTCTTTGGCTCATCCCCTCCGTGTGCTCACGGGTGGTGGGTGCCCGTGGGTGGTGTTGGCATCCCCTGTACAGGTCTGCGGGTGCGGGGAAGCACATCCTGGTGGTGGGCTCTGCTGCTGTGGAGGGGCAGTTTGTAGATCCTTAGCGAAGCAACATGATTTGAGGCAGATTATACTCAGCTACAGCACCTCTTGGTGGCTTAGGTAAGACCTGCAGTGACAATTTTCTTTGCAATTTGAGAAAGCAGAAAGGGTCAGAAAGCACCCTCCCTCCATATCGGGGACCTCTGATGCCCACTTGCTCCTGGGACCACCGATGGCCGTGAGGTGACTGGTCCCCCTGGGGGACAGGACGTTCCTCTGCAGCTCTGCGGCTGCTGAGCAGATGGAGTTTTCTTGGTAGGAGTTTTTAAACTAGCTCATTCGGAGAGAAGTGGGTTAGAGAGAGCGGGTAATTACACCGGCGGATCTCAGAGGCCACAACCTCTGCGAGGGCTGTGTGGCGAGCAGCTGGAGGTGGCAACCCCGTGGTGTGATTTAGATGCAGGTGTCTGCTCACGCTCTGATGTTCATGCGGCGACGGGAATTTAGGCGTCCCAGTTTCCAGCAGCGCTGTCTTCTTTGCCAGGTACAAAGGGGTTTGGTTTTTTGGGTTTTTTTTACCTTGTGGGGTTTGGTTTTTTGGTTTTTTTTTTTTTTACCTTGCTACGAGGAGGGTGGCCACTCTGCAAAGCGCAGGGAGGTGGGGACCCCACAGAGACGAGCACTTTGCAGAGAGAAACTTCAGCCCCAGCTATTACAGTGGCCAGGTTCTCTTGCAGTCGTGGCCAACATTGTGCTGATGTGCAACGGGGCTGTGGACATGGGTTCCCACCACGTTGCACGGGGGCAAATGGCAGAGGGGACACGGGGCTGCTCCCAGCGAGGGGGCTCGTTAGCACTTTGGGGAGGAGATGGCTCCTTGTACCTGCTATTGGCGTGGGGTGGATCCAGTAGATGGTCACGTTTCTGCAGATGTCAAAAATTTTGGAGCTCTTCAGGAACTCCTTGTTCTGAATGGGCTTTTCCCCAGGCACCCAGACCACAGACTGCTCAAAGTAGGTGGTGGTGATTTCTTCTCCCTGGAAGAAGAGTGAGATTTCACCCCAAGGTGGTGAGACGCCCTCTCCCCACCACTGGCTGCTTCTCCTCCCCCTGGCTTACCCTCTCCCATCCCTGACAGTAGATGGACTTCATCTACTTTGGCTTGTGGTGCTCAGTGGGTTCACACTCAGAACCTTGCTGGTCCTCACACAGAAAGACCCATCATAAACCTTATCTTTCCTGCCTGCTCTCAGCCAACACCACCCCACGCTCTCCCCCCTCCACCATTCATCGTGCTTCAAGAGCCTTCTCCTGTGCAGTCCCCACCATCTGGAAGAGCCTTCTGGAGCGCCCCAGCTCATTTCCAACCCAAGATTAAAACATCTCCTCTCTGCTTTGCTCTTACTACTTAATTTCTCTCTCCTTCTGCTACTGATTTTGTGATCGAAGACTTTAATTTATTCCTCACAGAAATTCTTTGCGCGGCCGTGCTCTGTAATTTATACCACATGTCTCTGCCGTTGCATTAGTCCATGGTGTGTTTTGGCAGACGCTTAGGGAGGGAGATATATAAAGATTATTGGATGGGGCTGCGCCGAGCTATCTGCCAAGGCAGCGTTGTCTGTGTCGGTGGTGGTAGCCCATAGAGCAAGCTGGCAAATGGAGTTTTTTTTTCTCTCCAGAAGGCGTCTGGAGCCGTATTTCTCCTTTATAGAGGTTTTTCCTTATGGCTTTGGGAAGTCTTAGGCAAGCGCCAGCACAACCTGACCCAGCCTGAGTGGTTTTTTGGAGTCTTTGCTGAAAGCCGTGGGGCTGGTGGGGGGGGAGTGCTGCCTGCGGGGGTGCTGCCTGCTCTGGGAAGAGACGACTACATCTTAAATCTACATTTATCTCATTGGGTTTTACATCCCAGCTCTCTACCTGGGGCTACGTTCTGCTAAAGCCTGGGAAGTCGTATCCCTTTTACGAGGGTAGCCGAAAAGATCTATTAGCTTCTTACGGCGTAATCAAAGAACCAGTGTCTGGGAATTTGGGTCATGATTCAGGGAAATGTTTCTGCCCACGCTTCGTTTCAAACATGTGTCCTGCTGGCATTTTATCTGCAGCGGGTTGTTCCTTGCGGGGGGGGACTCAATCTGCTAACACCCCGTGTCTTGCAAACGGGGAGGTGGGAGGGCTGTGCCACCACCGGGGGCTTGGGGATGGGGGACGACTGCTTTCAAGGGATGGAGCCATCACCCCAGGGTTACACTGTCAGAGAGGGGTGAAAATATGGAGTCAAATGCTTTTTCCTCACAGCGTCCAAAGCGGGTGATTCCTCAGAGCAGGATGCAGAGGGGGATGTGATTCCCCACACTCACGTAGTCGTTGACAGGTAGGTCCTCCTCAGTGAGCTGTCGTGCCCGGCGTTTGGGCCCCGGCTGCGCATCCTTCTCCACCTCGTGTTCACTTCCCCCATCCAACCAGCTCTGGTTGTCCATGAGCAGCTCAGGATCCTCTTCTTCTACCCCATGGGTGGGAGGGAGGTCCATGCAGGACGGGGAGGTGGCCCCAGCCCGTCACTCCCCACCTCCCAGGGCTGCACGCCAAGAGCTCTCTCAAATCCCATTTCTTAAACACGGCTGCTCTTTTAAATTCATTACTTCTGCCTCATTCTGCTGGAGAACACGGGGCTCAGTTCTTGGAGAAAAACAATTTGATTGACTTTTTGGTGCCTGCTAATCCTGAGCTGCCTTGCGACCTTCTGACTACAACAGGATTATTGTTCTTGATCTCCGGTATTGTGCCGGGAGGGTTTTTGTCTGTCGGCTCTCTAATCCCGTCTCTTTCCACTTGTTGTTTTTAGAAGCAATCCTCTGAAACAAGATTGTTTTATGAAGCGATCACAACTCATTATTTCTTTATTGCAGCATCCCTGGGAAGGCTGGAGCAGATGGGAGGGCGGTGGGGACGGTGGCCGCGCTCCCAACGCCGGGGACAGGAGAGGGTTTCATTGGGGATGGAGGGGTCTCCTGCTTTATTCACTTACCTCAAGCTCAGGGATCTTGGCCTCTGTCGTCTCAGGTAGGACTTTAGTCTGAGTTTTGATGAAACATTTTTGTAGTCCCACAAAGAAGATGCCGGTTATTCCCTACAGCATCAAAAACAAACACCAAAAAAAAAAAAAAAAA
The DNA here is from genome assembly GCF_001431845.1 of Calidris pugnax. Classification (NCBI taxonomy): domain Eukaryota; kingdom Metazoa; phylum Chordata; class Aves; order Charadriiformes; family Scolopacidae; genus Calidris; species Calidris pugnax. The sequence continues at coordinate 18,256,157 of NW_015090995.1, read as the reverse complement.
AAAAAAGAAAAACAAGCAGTCAGGGCAAAGCAGGAGGATAAATAACCCCATCACAAGGAGGGTACAGATGGATGAGGGCTCAGTCGTATTCTTCCTGTGGATGTTTTTGTGCAAACTCTGTTGAGGGGCAGGGCTAAGATGTACTAACAAGTTCTCCTAAGGGATATTGCATTTTATGGTTTGGGAGAATTGGGCTTTTTAGAAATATTTTAAGGCAGATAGTCATAAAATTTTTACTTCTCTCCCTTTCTCCTTATAACTACCACAAGCTCTAGTTATCATAAATAAAAATATGCAGAATAGCATCTGACCGTTATGGTTATATGAACATTCAGCCCCCAGTTCCTGCTAGGCTATTAGCTGAAAATTTTGCCATATGTCACTGCACAGGGTATTTCCCTACAAATTTTAATTAGGTTTCAGAGAGAGCCTACAATGTTGTCATGAGGTTTTAATGCTCTCCAGACAGACAAATGTACTGGGCTCGGATAGATTTATGATGATTGCGTTCCTTTGCAAGGGTATATCTAATAACTAGGTCTTGCTTTTAAGATGTATTTTGTTGGAACTGAACCACGCCACTATTAAATGCCGGTGGAAGCTTACGTAGATACACATCTCCTGTCCTTTGAGAGCATCCCTAGAGAGGCTGCATCTGGGCGTTGCTTGCCCTGATCACCCTCGGGGTTGGAGCAACCCCATGGTGTCCTAAGGGATCTCACCGGTCCTTCTGCAAGGTGGCAGGAGTGCTCCGGGGGACAAACCCTGCTCCACTCACGTTTTTGAAGTCATGGATCTCCAGGATTTCCTCACTGCCGTTCCCGCTCCTGAAGGTCTCTGTCCTGGCCAGTGGGTCGATCTCCATCACAATCTTCTTCTTCTCGCCGTGGCTGAAGAACGTGTGCTCCATGTCATAAACCTGTGAGGGCCAAAACCGTATAGGGGTTGACTCAACCCCCACCTGATTTCCCATGCTGGCTGGGGGGCGAGCAGGCTGGTGCTGGGCACCTCATGCTTGGTGTTGGGTACCCTGCCATGGGGCCAGCTCCTTTTCCAGCCCCGGCTCTTAGCCAGGATGATCATCTGGATTGTGCAAGGAGAGGCAGCTCCAGGGCTTGGAAGAGGGGCAGGATGGGGCCAGGCTGTGGAGGAACATGTGTGTCAAGCCTGAGAGAAGACGTTCATCCCACACTTGCACCAGGAGCTTTACCACGGCCCAACCTTTGCTGGTGCTTTATGTGGCACAAGCCTGTTTATGTCCCAGGCTGGACTCAACTTCTGAGCTCCAGAGACCTTGCTTTCCCCTCTCCCTGGCTTCCTTGCTCTGTCATCGCATCCCTGTCTTATTTATTCCGTGACTCTGTCTGTCTTTTTTGCTCCATCACTGCATCCCCGGCTCACTTGCTCCATCACTGTCCCCCTCTTTCTTGCTCCATCACTGTGTCCCCATCTTACTTGCTCCATTCCTGCATCTCTGGCTTGCTTGCTCCATCTCTGCATCCCTGTCCTTTTTGCTCCGTCACTGCATCTCTGGCTTGCTGTTTATGTCCCAGGCTGGACTCAACTTCTGAGCTCCAGAGACCTTGCTTTCCCCTCTCCCTGGCTTCCTTGCTCTGTCATCGCATCCCTGTCTTATTTATTCTGTGACTCTGTCTGTCTTTTTTGCTCCATCACTGCATCCCCGGCTCACTTGCTCCATCACTGTCCCCCTCTTTCTTGCTCCATCACTGTGTCCCCATCTTACTTGCTCCATTCCTGCATCTCTGGCTTGCTTGCTCCATCTCTGCATCCCTGTCCTTTCTGCTCCATCACTGCATCTCTGGCTCGCTTGCTCCACCACTGTGTCCCCAGGTCACTTGCTCCACCACTGTGCCCGCAGGTCACTTGCTCCATCATTGTGTTCCCATCTTGCTTGCTCCATCACTGTGTCCCTAGGTTGCCTGCTCCATCATTGTGTCCCCATCTTTCTTGCTCCACCACTGTGTCCCCAGGTCACTTGCTCCATCATTGTGTTCCCATCTTGTTCCCATCTTTCTTGCTCAATCGCAGTGTCCCCAGGTTACTTGCTCCATCATTGTGTCCCCATCTTTCTTGCTCCATCGCTGTGTCCCCAGGTCACTTGCTCCATCATTGTGTCCCCATCTTTCTTGCTCCATCTCTGTGTCCCCAGGTCACTTGCTCCATCATTGTGTCCCCATCTTTCTTGCTCCATCACTGTGTCCCCAGGTCACTTGCTCCATCATTGTGTTCCCATCTTTCTTGCTCCATCTCTGTGTCCCCAGGTCACTTGCTCCATCATTGTGTCCCCATCTTTCTTGCTCCATCACTGTGTTCCCAGGTCACTTGCTCCATCATTGTGTTCCCATCTTTCTTGCTCCATCTCTGTGTCCCCAGGTCATTTGCTCCATCATTGTGTCCCCATCTTTCTTGCTCCATTGCTGTGTCCTCAGGTCGTTTGCTCCACCACTGTGTCCCCATCTTTCTTGCTCCACCACTGTGCCCGCAGGTCACTTGCTCCATCATTGTGTCCCCATCTTTCTTACTCCATCACTGTGTCCCCAGGTCACTTGCTCCATTGTGTCCCCATCTTTCTTGCTCCACCACTGTGCCCCCAGGTCACTTGCTCCATCATTGTGTTCCCATCTTTCTTGCTCCATCTCTGTGTCCCCAGGTCACTTGCTCCATCATTGTGTCCCCATCTTGCTTGCTCCACCACTGTGTCCCCAGGTCACTTGCTCCATCATTGTGTCCCCATCTTGCTTGCTCCACCACTGTGTCCCCAGGTCACTTGCTCCATCATTGTGTTCCCATCTTTCTTGCTCCATCTCTGTGTCCCCAGGTCACTTGCTCCATCATTGTGTCCCCATCTTTCTTGCTCCATCACTGTGTTCCCAGGTCACTTGCTCCATCATTGTGTTCCCATCTTTCTTGCTCCATCGCTGCGTCCCCATCTTTCTCATTCCATCCCTGCATCCCTGCCTCACTTGCACCATCTCTGTGCCTTCTGTTTTTCCTGGAAAGGCAGAGGTAGAAGCCTCTCTCTGCCTGGAGGGGATCAGGGATTGCCTGCGGATCAAAGCCCTCCTCCAGGGCTGCTGAAGAGCTTCGGGGCGTAGCAGCCGGCTTCCCGGCGGCACTCATCCCGGCGGGGAGCCGGGGGGAGCAGCCCTCTCCTCCTCGCAGGTGCTCGCCGCGCTCAGCCAGCCCGGCAGCCCTCCAGTCTCCGCGGATGCCTGACCCTTCAAGGATGAGTGGTGGCAGATGCTATTTGAAGCACAAGAACGATTCTGCTGGCGCGGCGAGAGCCGGTGAGCCTCGGGGAGTCTCCTTCCCCAAATCAAACGGTGCCGTGCGGAAGAAAAAGGGCATGTGGAAAAACTCCTCAGGTCCACGGGGTGGAGGGGGGTGATGGAGGCACAGGGATGGGAAAGCTCTGCTTGTCACCTGGCACGGCCGTGGAAGGAGCATCCTGGCCCTGCAGTGATGCCCGGGTGAGGGGCATCCCTGCACCCCTATTCACAGCCCCCTGGTTCTTGCACATCCCTCCCCGTCAGGGGGTTCAAAACCTCCTGCGTCCCCATCTTTCTCATTCCATCCCTGGCTCACTCGCACCATCTCTGCGCCTTCTGTTTTTCCTGGAAAGGCAGAGGTAGAAGCCTCTCTCTGCCTGGAGGGGATCAGGGATTGCCTGCGGATCAAAGCCCTCCTCCAGGGCTGCTGAAGAGCTTCGGGGCGTAGCAGCCGGCTTCCCGGCGGCACTCATCCCGGCGGGGAGCCGGGGGGAGCAGCCCTCTCCTCCTCGCAGGTGCTCGCCGCGCTCAGCCAGCCCGGCAGCCCTCCAGTCTCCGCGGATGCCTGACCCTTCAAGGATGAGTGGTGGCAGATGCTATTTGAAGCACAAGAACGATTCTGCTGGCGCGGCGAGAGCCGGTGAGCCTCGGGGAGTCTCCTTCCCCAAATCAAACGGTGCCGTGCGGAAGAAAAAGGGCATGTGGAAAAACTCCTCAGGTCCACGGGGTGGAGGGGGGTGATGGAGGCACAGGGATGGGAAAGCTCTGCTTGTCACCTGGCACGGCCGTGGAAGGAGCATCCTGGCCCTGCAGTGATGCCCGGGTGAGGGGCATCCCTGCACCCCTATTCACAGCCCCCTGGTTCTTGCACATCCCTCCCCGTCAGGGGGTTCAAAACCTCTTAGCAACGTTTTCAGCATCAGCATCCCCTCTTCTGCAGCCTCCAGAGGAATCCTGGGCGCAGAACTGCTGGGTACCTTTGCCCCCGCTCAGAAGAGCGATGTGAGCCTCAGCAGCCACCAGCATCTCCTGGTAGTCAGCGGGAGGCTTTTATAAAGATATATGGCTCTCAACGGATTTTATGGTATGGTAAAAATAGTCTGAAGCCTCAAATGGCTGGAGGGCCGCTGGTTTTGACTGACAAAATGCGCAGGGTGCCATAAATCAGTTGTAGGAGGGCAGGATCCCGGGTGGCACCTTACCTTCGAGTGCCTCTCCATTTAGGAAGAATTACTTCAGCCAGTGGCCAGCTGACCCATTTGGGCTCGGCTGGCTCCGTGCTGCTCAGAGAGCTGCGAGATGTTTTATGGGGCTCAAAATGACACTCGTTGAAATACGTCCCCCTGCGAGGCCGCCACGAGCCCCTCGTTAGCTGACTCATCGCCGGCGGGGATGCTGCCGTGCAGAGGGCAGCGCCGTGTCCAAGGCCACCCCTCGGAGGAAGAAGTCTTCTTTAAAGATTTTTTTCCACTCTCCGCTTGCATGAAGGGAGCTGGAAGGGGGTTTTTTTGTACTTTAAAGGGTTTAATTCCCCCTGGTTTATATTTTTTGAGCGTTAGGAACTTCCAGCCTCCCCCATCCTGCTGTTCCTGGAGGAATCCCAGGCCAGGAGGAGAAGCTGCTGCAGAAGATGCGGTGATGCTGGACATCTGGACCATCCATGTGGAGCAGGAACATCTTTTCCTGCTCTCCTGCCACCTCTTGCTTCACTTGCTCACCCATCAGACGTTGTGAAGGGCTTTCAGAAACACCAAAGGACTCCACCTTCCACCGGTGAGGATGTTGAACCCTTCCCAGGCTGTGGCAATGGCTTTGCACTACCAGCTCGGAGAAAACCTCCCCTCCAGGGGTTAACAGCCTCTTCCCCCCGCTGCTGGCACACACCCTGTTTTTCGAGGAACAGTAGAGACTTTATAACCATCTTGGCAGGAGCCTGGAGGCACATATGGCTTTTATTTCTTTTTCTTTTATTTTTTTGGGGGGTATTTATTTCTATTTGCTGATAAGAAGAGAGAGTTTCCGGTGAGCAGGGTGCTTCCTCTGCCTGGCGGGAGGGCAACCTGGCCGGGCGGGCAGGGAGAAGAGAGGAGATGCCACCACAGGGAAGAGGCCACCGTGGCTGCACAAGGGAATTTTGGAGACGTTCTTGAGAGTCAACAAAACCCAGGTGCGAAGCGGGGCCTCCTGGACGAGCGTGGAAACTCAAAGGGGAGGAGGATGAGGAGCACCAGGCACTGTTGGATTCAAGGTTAAGCAATTTGCTCGGGGTATGGGACCAAAAAAAAAAGAAGGTTTTGGGCAGAATTGCCAAGATCTTGGCCGGAATAGGTAGAGATGCCACCCCCGGCACGCTCAGCACTTACGGCACTGTCCGTCTGGGGAGCTGGGGATAAACGAGCACAATCCAGTTAGCAGGAGCTCCTCCAAAAGCTAATCCGTCTCACCGTCCCCTCACATTGCAGACACATTAAAGTAAGAAATATAATCCATGACAATCAATCACTGCTGCGTCCTGGCTTTCTCCCCTCTTTATGCGGTGGCATAATGACTTTTCCACCAGTTTCTGGCAAGATAATTGAAATGAAATGGAAAATATTTTCTTACTTGTCATAAAATTTGCTGCCGGTGAAATAGGAGTAACTTTAACTCTTCGTGGCGTAGCTCCCATCCCCTGTAATTGTCAGTTAGGGAAGGAATGTGGTGACAGAGGAAAAAAAACCCAGCCTGTATAAAGTAAAAGCTAGTTATGAATAATACAAAGATTTTTAAAAGTCTCATGAATACTTGTGGTCTAAGAAAATGCATTTTGTAAAGTTGCCTGGGTTTGGGGACGTAGTTAAAACTTTCGGCGAGTCAAGGAAGGGGGGGGACGGCTCTGTCTGGGGAAGTGGCACTCAGAAACACTGGATCACAAGAGTTTTTACTTACTTTTCTGGGTGCTGGGCTCCAGAGGTATTTGACACCAAAAAAAATCAGAATAAGGGAGACGAGCAGCACGCTGAAGAGCAGCCCGCAGATCTGGTATCTGGTGCAGGTCTTCTTTCGCCCCTTGGATGCTTCTGCCTAATTAATGATGGGACAGGGAGAGGCAGAGGTTGGCTGGTGGTGGGAGGAGGGAGGGGTACACATGCACCTCGGATATTTGTCATGCTGTCAGGCTGCAGGGTGGCAAAGCAAACCACCAACTTACGTCCAGAAAGCGGCAATCCTCCGGGCTCTCCCGAGCCGTCCCTCCCATGGTCTCGGCCGTGTGCGAGGACGCCAGCCCTCTCTCTCCGAGGTGGAGTTAGGGAGGCTCTGGGCTGTGGGGAAGGGAGGGCTGGGTGGCTGCCGCCCCCGTGACGGCACCAGCCAGCTTTTTCCCCGCAGCTGACGGCCCCGGGTGCTCCCGCAGCGCTCGCTCTTTGCAGGGGGTGAAAAAAATTCCCATGAAAATTGGAAAGGAGCCCGCAGGAAGCTCTGCTGCACTGTGTCCATCGGTCACACCTATTTTTCCCTTTAATCTCGGCCCCTGTGCTGATGGCTGGGGGGTGCCTGGGCTGTGCGAGGGCTCCCAGGCTCTCCCGGGGGCTCTGGGGATGAGGGTACTGATGCTCTCGGGGGCTGCTCCTCTCTGCTCGGGTGTGCAGGGGGGATTCTGTGCAGGGGGTTACGCCAGGGGAGGGTCAGGCTGGATATTAGGAAAACTTTTTTTCACCGAAAGGGTTCTCAGCCATTGGAATGGGCTGCCCAGGGAGGTGGTTGAGGCACCATCCCTGGAGGTGTTCAAAAGACGGGTTGATGTAGTGCTGGGAGGTATGGTTTAGTGATGGTGATGCTTCTTGTTTGTTGTGTGGGTGTCTATTTTTGTCAAAATTAGGTTGATGGTTGGACAAGATGATCTTTAAGGTCCCTTCCAACCTAGAAGATTCTGTGATTCTGCAGCAGGGATGACCTGGGAGCTGCAGCGGGGTGTCTGTGTGGCAGGGGGACACGGGGACAGTGGTGGGGGACAAGTGTGTGTGATGGGAAGGGATGTGCATGTGTGTGAATGCGCGTGTGCGCGTGTGCCTATGCGTGCATGCCCGTGTGCCTGTGTGTGTGTAAGTGCTGTTATGGTTTTAGAAACCGACAGGGGTTTATTGTCATTTAGACAATTATTCTGTCACCCAATGACCCCTCCCCACCCGTGAAAGGGGAATCAGGAAAAACAAGGAAAGCTGGGAGATGAAATATAAACAGATTGAACAGAATAAGCCTAGGTAATTAACATTAATAATATTAAAAAAACAATATTGATCCTGATACCAATATAAAATACACAAGGACCATCCCCAGCCCGTTCCATGAGGAAGAAGCCGTGCACTCCCAGCAGGGACAGGCAATGTGGACACAGCGAGCAACGCGGCTTCAGGAGGAAGGGAAGGGCTCAGGATCCCAGCCATTAAGAAAGGGGAATCAGGAAAAACAAGGAAAGCTGGGAGATGAAATATAAACAGATTGAACAGAATAAGCCTAGGTAATTAACATTAATAATATTAAAAAAACAATATTGATCCTGATACCAATATAAAATACACAAGGACCATCCCCAGCCCGTTCCATGAGGAAGAAGCCGTGCACTCCCAGCAGGGACAGGCAATGTGGACACAGCGAGCAACGCGGCTTCAGGAGGAAGGGAAGGGCTCAGGATCCCAGCCATTAAGGAAGAGAGAACTCCTCAGCAAACTTTCTAATTTATATTGAGTGTGACATTCATGGTATGAAACAGCAGCCTTCCAGTCCCTAAAGGGGCTCCAGGAAAGATGGAGAGGGACTCTGGATCAGGGAGTGGAGCCATAGGACAAGGGGGAACTGTCTTAAACTGGAAGAGGGGAGATTTAGATGAGATCTTAGGAAGAAATTCTTTGCTGTGAGGGTGGTGAGAGCCTGGCCCAGGTTGCCCAGAGAAGCTGTGGCTGCCCCATCCCTGGAGGGGTTCAAGGCCAGGCTGGATGGGGCTTGGAGCAACCTGGTCTGGTGGGAGGTGTCCCTGCCCAGGGCAGGGGGTGGCACTGGATAATCTTTAAGGTCCCTTCCAACCCAAACCATTCCATGATTACACTAAACAACCCTGTTGGCAGCTTAGGTCAAGTGCCTGGATCTCCTCCTCCTCATCATCCTCACACCTGGGGAGCTCGGAAACACTGAGACCTTGAAACCCACACCCCAGAGCTGGCGATAAAGTAAACATTCTCATAAATTCTGACACTAGAGTCTTCTAGAAGTGCAGTTTTCCCAGGCATTAGAAGAGACCTTACTGAAAAGTAAAATTACTGAAAGAGGAATTAGTCCCATGTCGCTCAAACCGGGAGACAGTACTGTAGCACTGCCCTTGTGGGAGGAACCTCTGCCATGG
>NW_015090995.1:18215755-18246954 GCF_001431845.1 Calidris pugnax | reverse complement strand
CCGCTTACCCCACCGCCCGCGGCATCCTCCGGCGGGGGCTCCTCCGGCTCCCTGCGTGGGTAACGCCGTAGTGAAAAGTGCCGCCCCCAGGAAATGATTCAGAGTTTCAGAATATTTTGAGGGGAAACTAGTTATGTGCGTTTCGTAGGAAAAAAAAAAAAAAAAAAAAAAAAAAAAAGGGGGGGGGGGGGGGGGGGGGGAATCGAGGGGGGTCCCGCCGTGGGGCTGGAGACCTCATTTTGCTGCAGCCCAGGAGCCAGCTCAGCTCTGTGCGCCCTGGTCCTCGTGGGGGCAGGGGGAAGGAAGGGACCCCTCCTCACCACCGCTCTCCATAGAGAGCCTTATCAATACCCATAAATACGGATATTGAACCGGGGGGGGAGGCTGATGGCAGCAAAACCCCATGCAACCCAAATTCTCCTTCCCCTCAGCAGCTGTGGGCTGTGTGACAGCTGCTGCGTCCCAATGGGGAGATGGAAATTCGGGATGCAGAGAGACAGAAACCATGGGTTGATGTGGGTGAGGAATGAGGTTTCTTCCCCACCCCCCATTCCTCAGTGCTCTGGTTTCAGACAAAGAAATAAAATGAATTTTCCATGGAAAAAACCAACAATTTGGGGGAAAGAAAAACCTTCAAACTCTTTAAGATGACAATCAGCTTCTCAGTATAAAAAGCAGTTCCGCTGGAAATCTCCCATCAGTGCCAATGAAGAGGGAACAATCACTAATTTTCCTTGAAGCTAATGAGCGCGAGTCTGTAGGACAGGGGAGAATTTAATCTGATGTGAACTGAGGAAGAGAAGCAATACTGATATTAATGTGTGACTAATTGATACCCAGAAGAACATTTGAAATGATTAAAAGGCATTTGATTTTTGTACAGGACAATATGAGGCTCATTGGCTGCGAAAGGTGCATCCTTTCAGTTTTCTACTTCTTGCTCCAATTTGCCCCCCAAAAAAATCTATCATATCCGCAGCGTGGCTTGACTGCTGCATACAATTTCTCTGCCTAGAAATGTTATACCAAGAAATTCCTCCCGGAGAGTGTGAAGGTTTGCACATGCTGTGAGCGGGGGCGAGAAGCCCAGCAGAAATAAAATAGGTCCCCAAACTGCTAAAAAGCAGCTCCCCAAAGCCAACAGGGCTCGGGCAGCAACCTCCAGCCGAAAACCCCATGGTGATTAATATGGTGCTCCTTGTTATAATGAAAAACCCATTAAGGTCAGTGGCAGCATCTCTGAGCAGCACTAAATTGGAACGATGGAGACAGTAAAGTTAAAAATGAGCCATAATATTAATGTGGATAGTGAATTAATTGGGCAATTCCATAGGTAGTAAGTAAATCATATCGTTTGCTGTGGGACATGGTGCCTTGCGGCTCTCGCTGCGGGGTGGCAGTGGTGGCACCCACTCCTGGATGGGAGTGACATAGACCTGAGGTATCTGGGGGGATGCCACTGCGTACAGCCCCCACATACATCCAGAGGGCTGGCTTACAGACTGTCTGGGGGCTGCAGCCACAGTCCCAGATGTTTGTCCCCTGGTCCTGCAGGTGTCTGTCCCCTGGTCCTCAGCCATAGTCCAAGGTGTCCCTTTGTCCTCAGCTGTGGTCCAAGGTGTCTTCTCCTTGGTCCTGCAGCCACAGTCCAAAGTGTCTGTCCCCTGGTCCTGCAGCCATGGTTCAAGGTGTCTGTCCCTCAGTCCTCAGCTGTGGTCCTGCAGATGTCTGTCCCCTGGTCCTCAGCTGTGGTCCAAGGTGTCTGTCCCCTTGTCCTGCAGCCACCATCCAAGGTGTCCCTTGGTCCTCAGCTATGGTCCAAGGTGTCTGTTCCTTGGTCCTGCAGCCACAGTCCAGGGTGTCCCTTTGTCCTCAGCTGTGGTCCAAGGTGTCTGCTCCTTGGTCCTGCAGCCACAGTGCAAAGTGTCTGTCCCCTGGTCCTGCAGCCACAGTCTAAGGTGTCTGTCCCTTGGTCCTGCAGCCACAGTCCAAGGGGTCCCTTGGTCCTCAGCTGTGGTCCAAGGTGTCTGCTCCTCAGTCCTCAGCTGTGGTCCTGCAGGTGTCTGTTCCCTGGTCCTGCAGCCACAGTCCAAGGTGTCTGCCCTCCTTTTCTGCTGCACACACGAAGCTTTGAGCAAGCTGCCAGTAGATTTCCAGCTGGTCTTCCCCCCTGGTTTTGGATGGGTCTCTCAGGAAAGACTTCCTCACCTTCAGGAGACACATGCAGTACCGTCACACAGCCCTGAGCCATCTCCTGCTGCTTTTGTGTCCCAGATGGGGACCTGCAGAGGGGGCAGAGGGCAGTGATTTATCCCATAGCGAAGGCATTTACACATATGTCAGCCAGGCTGCTGGCTCCCTCCCCGCTTCCAACATTCCGGACAGCAAACAGAGAAAAGGAAAAGTCATATAAAAGGAAATTTCTCATTAGCCAGTGGCTGATTACGCAGAAGCCGTTTCTGCTTCAAACCATCCCATTTTCTGTAACATTTGCCAGATGAGGGGATGCACACCTCCCTTTATCAACTAGCCACATATGGCCTCAGCTGAAGGGAGGTTTTGGTAATTGGCCTATTCATCATTCATTGTTTATCTTAAGTTCACGCTGTCGTAGGGAACTCCAGAGACATACTTGATTTAAGTTAAGAAACTTAATCATTATGATAAAACTGCTTGGCAAATTGGACTTCGTGTTGGAGCCGCAGGTGGCCACGTGGCAATCTGTAGCCACAGCAGATTATTCAAAGCTGACAAAGCTTTTGGAGAGAATAGAAGAAGATAAATTCGTGGTGGCTGTTCCGATGGAGCCGCTCAGAAAGTTATTACCGACGACACACGCTTCCCCTTGCCCGCAGCCCGTGAAAAATACCGCTCCTCCGAGCTCGGGGGGACATCTACCTCATTGCTGCTGTGGTGGCTCCCTCGTCAACAGAAGTTATTAACAGCGCTGGAGAATTTTATCCAAATGCTGGTTTCATCTTGATAAATAACAATTTCAGGTCTGTGTTCTACTAGATGGCTACACGGTTTTATTTCAAACGCTTAACTTCTTCAGAGACGCTTCCCCACGCACAAGGCTTAGCTCATCTACGGAATATGTGCTGAGCAGGTTTTATTTTCACCAGGCTTTGAATATCTGTAATGCAAAGACCAAAGCCATAATCTTGCACTATCATAAGTCATTTCTCCCAATAAAGAGCCACTTCCAACTGGGAGCGCTAAAATGTAATTGAAAGCTACGTGCGCGTTGGTGTCACGCCGAAAAGCACTTTATTAAAAATAGTTTAAGGGTTGTTAAGATCTGAAGGAATGTTGTAAAGCTCCTCTTGGAGGCAAGGGAGGAAACCAAAAGGATAAATTGGGGAGTGAAGGATCGATGTCTCCCTCTGCCCCACAGTTATCACCACCCATCACCCAAATCTGCCCAAAATCTGCCCAAACAGCACCAAAAATGGGTGCTGTTATGGGGTCCCTCCTTTGTGGCAGCCAGTGGATGCTCAGGGTGATGCAGGAGCTCTGCCCCATCCCTGGAGGGGTTCAAGGCCAGGCTGGATGGGGCTTGGAGCAACCTGGTCTGGTGGGAGGTGTCCCTGCCCAGGGCAGGGGGTGGCACTGGATAATCTTTAAGGTCCCTTCCAACCCAAACCATTCCATGATTACACTAAACAACCCTGTTGGCAGCTTAGGTCAAGTGCCTGGATCTCCTCCTCCTCATCATCCTCACACCTGGGGAGCTCGGAAACACTGAGACCTTGAAACCCACACACTATAAAGTAGCTATAAAGTAAATATTGTCACGAATTCAGACACTAGAGTCTTCTAAAAGTGCAGTTTTCCCAAGCAGGAGGAGAGAAATCAGTGCTGTGTCACTCAAAGCGGGACACATGCACATGGATGTGTGTGCTCTGGCTGCCAGCCCTCAGCAACGCGGTGCGGAGCCCCATCTCCCCCCGGGGAGGGCTCTGGCACCCCCACCTCCTTTGTGTGCAGCCTTGCCCCAAAGTCAGCCTAGCCAGGAATTTCCTGACTGGTTTCTTTTTGTTTTTTTTTTTTTTTTTCCTTCGACGTTCAAAAATTTCCATTTGTTGAAATCTTACTGTTCCTACATGGAAATGAACCCCCCTTAAGAAAGGCTTCCAGAAATCCAGCGTGAAGTTTCTGGTCTGAACAGGATGAGACTCCCTGGTGTAGAGGAGCTGGCACGCACTCTTCTTCCAAGCTGTTTGAGCTCATAAAAACCCAGAGTGCATCATGCACTAATTAAAATTGCGCTGCAAAGAAGAAAAAGCCGATGTCGAGTTTTGCTCAGGGTGAGAAATGGGGAAAAAAAAAAAAATGGGGTGAGGGTGTTGGGGCATTGCCAGCTGAAAACTGGGGGTAAATCCAGGCGGGATGGAAGCGGAGCTGCCAAAATTGGGGAAAATGCTGTGCATGTGTGTATCAGTGTTGTGTGTGTGTGTGTCCCGGTGTGTATCGACTCCCTGCAAAGGGGTTTGGGGCCCCTTGGTTCTGTCCCCCCACGGCAACCCTGGGGGCAGCTCCCCTTCCCTTCCCTCCCACAGCCATCCCTCGGGGATGCAGAACACACCCAGGGGGTGGTGTTAATATTTAAGAAGCCGATAACTGAAGGGAATTATATCGACGAGTGAAAGGCAGCAGGTTACTCGGAGGAGAAAAATCGCTTTTCAATGGGAAGCAAATCACAGGCAGCCTTTGAAAACATCTGAAAGATTTTGGAAATCGAAATTGCAGCAAACCTGTGCAGGCACCAGGTTTGGTTTGGCTTCCCCCACTTCTCTACCAGAAAGTTTCACCTCCGAAGCCTTTGTCATTCACTGGGAACTGAAGTACCTGAAAACATTTGCTTTTCCTGTCAAAATTACAGTTTCAAAGGAAAACTTTGGAGCAGCTCTGCTGCGAGACGCTTATGATTACAGGAAAGAATTACAGCAGCGCCGCTAAGCAGACATAATTGATCAGCGATCTTCACAATATCCCCCACTCCAGGCACAGGAAACACTGCAAATACCACTCGTAAACCAAATTAGGCATTATTATTTTATTACTGTTGTAAGGTAAATGTCAAGCTTTTTAATGGCAATCACTGTAACTGCGGCAGGAGTCGGGCGTCTGAATTAGCTGGAAGAGGTGAGAACCTCCCAGGGCTGGGAGTTAATAAAACTCAATAAATATCAGCGGTCCCTTCCAGCGCTTGGCGAGTGCTGGGGATGGAGAGGGGGGGGGAATCGAGGGGGGTCCCGCCGTGGGGCTGGAGACCTCATTTTGCTGCAGCCCAGGAGCCAGCTCAGCTCTGTGCGCCCTGGTCCTCGTGGGGGCAGGGGGAAGGAAGGGACCCCTCCTCACCACCGCTCTCCATAGAGAGCCTTATCAATACCCATAAATACGGATATTGAACCGGGGGGGGAGGCTGATGGCAGCAAAACCCCATGCAACCCAAATTCTCCTTCCCCTCAGCAGCTGTGGGCTGTGTGACAGCTGCTGCGTCCCAATGGGGAGATGGAAATTTGGGATGCAGAGAGACAGAAACCATGGGTTGATGTGGGTGAGGAATGAGGTTTCTTCCCCACCCCCCATTCCTCAGTGCTCTGGTTTCAGACAAAGAAATAAAATGAATTTTCCATGGAAAAAACCAACAATTTGGGGGAAAGAAAAACCTTCAAACTCTTTAAGATGACAATCAGCTTCTCAGTATAAAAAGCAGTTCCGCTGGAAATCTCCCATCAGTGCCAATGAAGAGGGAACAATCACTAATTTTCCTTGAAGCTAATGAGCGCGAGTCTGTAGGACAGGGGAGAATTTAATCTGATGTGAACTGAGGAAGAGAAGCAATACTGATATTAATGTGTGACTAATTGATACCCAGAAGAACATTTGAAATGATTAAAAGGCATTTGATTTTTGTACAGGACAATATGAGGCTCATTGGCTGCGAAAGGTGCATCCTTTCAGTTTTCTACTTCTTGCTCCAATTTGCCCCCCAAAAAAATCTATCATATCCGCAGCGTGGCTTGACTGCTGCATACAATTTCTCTGCCTAGAAATGTTATACCAAGAAATTCCTCCCGGAGAGTGTGAAGGTTTGCACATGCTGTGAGCGGGGGCGAGAAGCCCAGCAGAAATAAAATAGGTCCCCAAACTGCTAAAAAGCAGCTCCCCAAAGTCAACAGGGCTCGGGCAGCAACCTCCAGCCGAAAACCCCATGGTGATTAATATGGTGCTCCTTGTTATAATGAAAAACCCATTAAGGTCAGTGGCAGCATCTCTGAGCAGCACTAAATTGGAACGATGGAGACAGTAAAGTTAAAAATGAGCCATAATATTAATGTGGATAGTGAATTAATTGGGCAATTCCATAGGTAGTAAGTAAATCATATCGTTTGCTGTGGGACATGGTGCCTCGCGGCTCTCGCTGCGGGGTGGCAGTGGTGGCACCCACTCCTGGATGGGAGTGACATAGACCTGAGGTATCTGGGGGGATGCCACTGCGTACAGCCCCCACATACATCCAGAGGGCTGGCTTACAGACTGTCTGGGGGCTGCAGCCACAGTCCCAGATGTTTGTCCCCTGGTCCTGCAGGTGTCTGTCCCCTGGTCCTCAGCCATAGTCCAAGGTGTCCCTTTGTCCTCAGCTGTGGTCCAAGGTGTCTTCTCCTTGGTCCTGCAGCCACAGTCCAAAGTGTCTGTCCCCTGGTCCTGCAGCCATGGTTCAAGGTGTCTGTCCCTCAGTCCTCAGCTGTGGTCCTGCTGATGTCTGTCCCCTGGTCCTCAGCTGTGGTCCAAGGTGTCTGTCCCCTTGTCCTGCAGCCACCATCCAAGGTGTCCCTTGGTCCTCAGCTATGGTCCAAGGTGTCTGTTCCTTGGTCCTGCAGCCACAGTCCAGGGTGTCCCTTTGTCCTCAGCTGTGGTCCAAGGTGTCTGCTCCTTGGTCCTGCAGCCACAGTGCAAAGTGTCTGTCCCCTTGTCCTGCAGCCACAGTCTAAGGTGTCTGTCCCTTGGTCCTGCAGCCACAGTCCAAGCTGTCTGTCCTCCTTTGCTGCCGCGCACACAAAGCTTTGAGCAAGCTGCCAGTAGATTTCCAGCTGGTCTCTCCCCTTGGTTTTGGATGGGTCTCTCAGGAAAGTCTTCCTCACCTTCAGGAGACACATGCAGTACCGTCACACAGCCCTGAGCCATCTCCTGCTGCTTTTGTGTCCCAGATGGGGACCTGCAGAGGGGGCAGAGGGCAGTGATTTATCCCATAGCGAAGGCATTTACACATAGCCAGGCTGCTGGCTCCCTCCCTGCTTCCAACATCCCGGACAGCAAACAGAGAAAAGGAAAAGTCATATAAAAGGAAATTTCTCATTAGCCAGTGGCTAATTACGCAGAAACCATTTCTGCTTCAAACCATCCCATTTTCTGTAACATTTGCCAGATGAGGGGATGCACACCTCCCTTTATCAACTAGCCACATATGGCCTCAGCTGAAGGGAGGTTTTGGTAATTGGCCTATTCATCATTCATTGTTTATCTTAAGTTCACGCTGTCGTAGGGAACTCCAGAGACATACTTGATTTAAGTTAAGAAACTTAATCATTATGATAAAACTGCTTGGCAAATTGGACTTCGTGTTGGAGCCGCAGGTGGCCACGTGGCAATCTGTAGCCACAGCAGATTATTCAAAGCTGACAAAGCCTTTGGAGAGAATAGAAGAAGATAAATTCGTGGTGGCTGTTCCGATGGAGCCGCTCAGAAAGTTATTACCGACGACACACGCTTCCCCTTGCCCGCAGCCCGTGAAAAATACCGCTCCTCCGAGCTCGGGGGGACATCTACCTCATTGCTGCTGTGGTGGCTCCCTCGTCAACAGAAGTTATTAACAGCGCTGGAGAATTTTATCCAAATGCTGGTTTCATCTTGATAAATAACAATTTCAGGTCTGTGTTCTACTAGATGGCTACACGGTTTTATTTCAAACGCTTAACTTCTTCAGAGACGCTTCCCCACGCACAAGGCTTAGCTCATCTACGGAATATGTGCTGAGCAGGTATCACCCCCCACCACCCAAATCTGCCCAAAATCTGCCCAAACAGCACCAAAAATGGGCGCTGTTATGGGGTCCCTCCTTTGTGGCAGCCAGTGGATGCTGAGGGTGATGCAGGAGCTCTGCTGGCAGCCATTAATTGCCAGCCTGCTTAATCAGAAGTGGGTAATTTTGTGATAATGGCACATGGATGAATGGGTGGATGGATGGATGAACAGACGGTTGGATGGACGGACAGAAGGAAGGAAGGATGAGCACATGGATGAATGGGTGGATGGATGGATGGGTGAACAGACGTTTGGATGGACGGATGGAAGGAAGGAAGGAAGGAAGGATGGAAGGAAGAAAGGATGGATGGACGGATGGATGGATGGATGGAAGAATGGACAGATGTGGATGAATGGGTGGATGGATGGATGGGTGAACAGACGTTTGGATGGACGGATGGAAGGAAGGAAGGAAGGAAGGATGGAAGGAAGAAAGGATGGATGGACGGATGGAAGGAAGGAAGGATGGAAGGAAGGAAGGATGGAAGGAAGGAAGAAAGGATGGAAGGATGGATGGATGGATGGTTGGATGGATGGATGGATAGATAGATGGATGGAAGAACGGACGGATTGATGCTCTGGGTTTCTCCAGCAGCAGCAATAAGCCCCTCGGCACAGGGAGAGGCACCAGGTCCCCCTTTGAGGGACTGCAAGGTCCAGATGTCACCATGGCCGTGAACTCGACAGTGGGAAACCCACAGGGAGAAGAAAATTCTTTGTGAAAATGGCTGCATGGTGCTGGGGTTGCGTGAAGAGAATAATCAGTGTATTATCACTGCTTAGTAAACCTAAAATATTTAATATTAACATATTAAACATTTCCTGCTGAATCAATTCCGCTCAGCACCACATACGCTCTTGCATTATTTTACTGCCACCTGATATACACATTAATGTTGTTTACTTACTAAAGCAAGTACAGATAGAATTGAGATTACTCCTGAAAGCGATTAATCAAGAAGGAATCCATTAAACTGAAGAATTCCAACACAGTTAATTTTTCTCTGATTGTCATTAAATCTCCCATTGATGGCCCTTGCAATTAATCGTGCTGTGATGCTGCGAGCATCATTTTCCCTCATCCTCTGAGAGCACATACAGCATCCCAGCGCCGGGAGGATGAATGGCCTGGGCTCCCGGGAGAGCTGAGGTTTTTGGGGAGATCCTGAGGCTCAGGAGGATAGGGGTTTGCCTGGTCCTTTCCCAGTGATGTCTCCATGCAGCCTTAGCTGCTTCCCCTGTGCCTCCAGCTCTTCCTCAGCACTCACACGCACAGTCAAGCTGTGCACGGCTCCAGGGTCCTTTTGGGAAAAAAAAAGCTGCTATTTTAAAAATCAATAAACTAAATAAAATGAAACCAAAGCCAGCATCTCTGCCCCAAACAGAAAGAAGCAGTGGAAGGCACTGCAAGCCTGTGAATTTTGGGGTTCATCAGCTGGTGCTGCTGGGTCCCCCTGGGGGTCCCCAGGTTGGGGGGGCCCATTCTGACCATCTGTGCTTCCACCTGGGGCACCAGGTGCTCCCCATGAGCAAAGGTGGTGGGAGCCAATGCTGCTCAGCTGCCTGGGAGGGTATATATATAGGGGATGGGTGGGGGATCTTGGTTTCTGCTGCTGGTGGCCCTTGGCTGGCAGAGGGGGGCTCTGGGAGACCAGGGTGCTGAGAGCAGAGGATCCGGAAGAGGAAATTGGGGTAAATACAGAAGAAAAAAGTGGGAAACCAAGAAGAGAGGATGCTCTGGTGTGTGCAGGTGAGGTGGGAGCCATGGGGTCCTGGCTGTGAGCATTAACCAGCCCTGTTGCCACAGGGTAATGGCACCTGGGCCAGGTTAGTGCCCATGCTGTGACGGTGGCAGAGATCTCCTCCTCCTCCTCTGCAGTTTCCTCTCTGCCTCAGCCATGTGTGATGGCAGATGGGCTGCAAAGGGGGTGTGGAGGGAGACGATAAGCATATTGGCAATGATGTGCCGTGGTGGAAGCCTGTGAGGGTGGGCTGGTTGCTGAGGGCCATGGGCGCAGTGCTCCTGCCATGCTGCTGGCATCCCTCCTCTCCAGGCACCCTGTGTGAGTGGCTTTTTGGGGACAGTCATGTCCTGAGGCTGCTACCTGACTGGTGGCAAGCTGGAGGGTCTGCAGTGCCCCAGGTCTGTGTCTAGTGGTGCTGGAAGCTGCTGTGGGTTGTCCTAGGAGCTGGTGTCCCACCATGACTGGGGGCTCTGGTTAATCCAGGTAACTTATTGCTCTCTACAACTCCCTGAAAGGAGGGTGTAGAGAGGTGGGGTTGGTCTCTTCTCCCAAGTCACAGGTGACAGCATGAGAGGAAATGGCCTCAAGTTGCGCCAGGGGAGGTTCAGGCTGGATATTAGGAAAATTTTTTTCACCAAAAGGGTTATCAGACACTGGAATGGGCTGCCCAGGGAGGTGGTTGAGGCACCATCCCTGGAGGTGTTCAAAAGACAGGTTGATGTAGTGCTGGGAGGTATGGTTTGGTGATGGTGTTGCTTTTTGTTTGCTGTGTGAGTGTCTATTTTTGTCAAAATTAGGTTGATGGTTGGACAAGATGATCTTTAAGGTCCCTTCCAACCTAGAAGATTCTGTGATTCTGTGAACTTGGCTATTGCTCTCTTGGGAGGTGGTCGAGCTCCAGTGCACTGACCCCTGGATGGGGCTCTCCTAATGCCCACCCTGGGGTTTGGGGAGGGCTGGCTTGCATCCTAGAGATGCTGGGCCACTGG
This sequence comes from Calidris pugnax, assembly GCF_001431845.1. NCBI lineage: Eukaryota > Metazoa > Chordata > Aves > Charadriiformes > Scolopacidae > Calidris > Calidris pugnax. Next base: position 18,236,129 of record NW_015090995.1, on the reverse strand, counting down.
TGCCATGGCTGGCCCCATCCTGCATCCTATGAACCTGCTGCCTCCTTTGCCCTCAGCTGGGCTGGCTGCAGCTCAGCTCTTCCCTCCACCCTGTGAGCCTTTGGGATTGGGATTGTGGACTTGTGTGGTATGTCTGCCCTCGCCTCCTGCCCCCCATACCCAGCCTGTGCCCCCCAAAGCCCATCTGCAGCAGGCTGAGCCCAGCCCCGTGTGGCTTTCCAGCAGTTTGGGCACACAAAGAGCATCTGCATTGCCTCCCCTCAGGTGACATCTCCCTTCTCCTCTCTCCTTCCCTCCTGCTGAGGCTCTTATGTTTTTTCCTATTTTTTTTTAAGGCTTGAAGCTCCATCTCACCCTCTTGCTCTGCTCTCCCCTTGCTATACCTGGCAGGGATTTTTTTTTTCCCTCCCTCCCTGCCAAGATGTTTCCCTTCAGCTGAATTTTTCTCTCCTCCTTTTCTTTGTTCCTGTTCCCCCTCCCAGTTCCTCCTGCCCCCTCCTTGCTCTTTCTCCCTCGGTGCCACGATCTTCTCCTCCCATTGCACCCCCAGCATCTCCCTGGCTGTCTTGGCTCGGCAGCAGGAGGGGGCTGCAGCCCCTGCCCTGTGCCATGGGCTCTGCACCCCGAGTCTGCCCCTGGCAAGGTCTTGGCTGGCAAGTGGAAATTCTCAGGAGGACCTGCTTAACTTTGCCATCAGCTACGGTGATTGGTTTCTGCCTTTTTAACATTTTTTTATTTTTGTTGTCCTGTGAGAAACTGCTTGCTAGAGAAAGCACATTTTTCTTGCTTACTGGGAGTTCCTGTTTGTCATTTTTATAAATCAGTGTTTATTGGCCTAATTATTGTAAATGCAGAGCCCAATAAAGGTGACTGTGATTGCAATATCTGATAATGAATTTTATAACAAACCTGCTGAGCCTGAAAGCTGCCAGCAGGAAAGACATTATGTCAGGTTAATGACAGAGAGAAGAAATCCTTCCCACTAAGCTTTTTTTCCAAAGCATGAAGGGTCTCTGGTGGAGGCTGCTGGGGGTCCTGCCAGGCTGGAGCATCTCAGCCTGCTGGGGTCTGGCCCTCTAATTCTGCACCCCAAAACTTTTGGGGCTCCTTTGCTGTTTTTTCCAGCCTTGCCCTGATGGGGGGATGCTTTGGGCCAGCAGGATGGGGGGCTGTGAGAGGGCTCACACCCTGCTCTGGGTGTGCAGATGTGGGGCAGCAGAACCCAGGGGTGCTGGTGCCTCTGCTCCTGCTCCCCCCCATCTGACTTAATCCCACCAAGCAAATGCTGAAGGCAAGGCAGAGGGAAAGCAGCTTAAATAGCACCTAAAGCTAGCTCAACTCCAACTGCTGTAAATAGATTAATTTAAAAAATCAATTGAGCTCTGCAGGGGTAGGATTTCCAATGGAGACGCCGGCGCCTGCTCTAACCTCACCCCCTTACATGTGTCCTGGGAGGCAGGGAGAAGATTCTCCCCAACCAGTTCAGGTTGGTGGTGTTTGAGGGGGGGGGAAGAGCAGCTCCCCTGGCCCCTCGGTCACCCTCACCTCCTCCTGCCCATGGTGTCTGCTGAGGTGGTGCAGGTGAGGCATCACTTTGCTGGGGATGGGGATGTTGCTCCTGTAAGGCCCTGGTGAGGGTGTGGGGGATTTATGGGCTCCTCTGAGGGGTTTCTAGGCAGCGTGGTGTGATCCTGTTATTACATGGCATCATGAGTGCCATGGACCTGTCTGATTCTCAAGCAAGGGTGGGGGACCACGGTGTCCCCAGGCTTTTTCTCTGTCTTGGTCTTTCTCGATGCTTGTGATGGTCCCGGGCAGACTCAGTGGCAGCTGCCCATGTGTTTTCTTCCTGGGCATGGCTTTTTTCCCAGATTTTGGACCCGGATCTGCATTTCAAAGCTACAAGTGTTGGGCTCTGGGCTTTGAGTCAATGCGTGGCAGCTGCTGGCTCTGCTGAGCCTGGGTCTGTGCTGCTCCAGGTCCCTCTGATCTGAGAGCCCCCCCTGTCCCACTGCAGGAACCGGGGCCACTTTCTAGACCTGGATCAGACCCAGAGCGTGGCTTCACGCCGCTTTCAAACCTGGGCTTGGAGGGTTTGATACAGTTCACTCGCCACCAGCAGGCATCGAGTGCAAAAGGGAAAGAATAAAGGCTAGAAGAGAACATGTTTTCTCTTAAATAATGCAGAGAAACACAGGGGAGGAGGATGTACAAATGTGATTTAGCCCTTTGCCCCCATGTTATTTGCTGCTGGTGGCCGGCGTACCCCAGCTGTGTCTCAGGGGGCCCAGGGAATTGCTTGCCCTCTGCAATGTGCAGATGCCTGCGCTGAGCCTTCTCTCCCAAACCGCCAGCAAGGGGCTGGAGCTGCCTTTTTTCCTCTTTTTTTATTATTTTTAATATTTGGTTGGCAGCTGCTGCGTTTGACGCTACTCAATGTGAGAGCAAATTGGATTAACTGAAACATATTTACTGGAATAAGCGGGGTGGGGGGGGAAAAACCAACCCACCCGTGCACAGGAGAGATGTTTGTGGAAAGCGGTGTCTGCAGAAGGTGGCTGAGCCCCCGAGGGGCTCCCGCTGCACGGGGCAGGGAAAGCCCAGACCCTGGCCTTGCTCTGAGGCTGGGGTGGAAAGGGGGGGATTGAGGGGGGGCACAAACCCATCACCAGGTGCCCTCTCAGCCCTTCCCTGGCAGGATCTCCCTGGCATCAGTGTGATGCAGTGATTTATCGGTGTTACCTGCCACCCATGTGAGAGCACTTGAATTCAGCTGATAACCCTTTCAACAGTGCCCTTGATAAGAAGGGGGTGTAGGTACCTCGGGAAAACTTGCAGAGGAATTTTAGGGATGGCTTCTGCCTGGATAAATGAGTCCCAAGCACTGGACTCGTCATGCTGCAAACAGAACATCGTTCCAGGCTCTGGAGATGACCCTGCTTTGCCCAGGAGGGATGCAGACAGAAGAAGTCCATGCTGCTGGAGGTAAGAAGTCAGAGGCAGAAGGTCGGCGTCTGTGGTTTCCCCTGCCTGGTGCTCAGCTGGCTGCCAAGAGCTCTGCCAGGGCAACATCCTGCCCTGCTCAGCCCACAAAGCACGATTATTTCATTAATCTCATGTCATCTCCTTGGCTGACCCAGTCACAATATTGCAGAAATAACTTTCTGCTGCTCCCCTGAGGAGGAGCAGACTTCAGAGGCCAGGAGAGCTCTTCCCTCTCCTCCCAGCTCGCAGTGGGCTGCGATCCCCAAAGCTGCCAAGTTTGCAATGTCTTTGATTCCTTCTAACTCTTACAATCAGGGATGCATGAAAAGCAGCTCGTGCAAAAAAAAAAAAAAAGAAAAAAAACACAAACCCAAACTAACCCACCCACAAAACCAAGAAGTTATTATCATCAAACCCTTCCAAATCCCTTCCAAATCCCAGGGTGACTTAACAAGGTCTAGAGGAGAAGTCTTGTCCCTATCCCAGACACCAGAATGTGGTGTGAAAAAAAAAAAAAAAGAAAAAAAACACAAACCCAAACTAACCCACCCACAAAACCAAGAAGTTATTATCATCAAACCCTTCCAAATCCCTTCCAAATCCCAGGGTGACTTAACAAGGTCTAGAGGAGAAGTCTTGTCCCTATCCCAGACACCAGAATGTGGTGTGACATCGGCCAGTGGGTGCTGTCAGGTGAGTGGTGTTGTGAATCATTCCCCATTCTCTTTGTGTGTCTGGGATGCTGGGCTGGCTTCTCCCTGGACCACATACTGCTCCTTCTGCTTCTGCCATCCCGGTGTCATGGTCCCCCTGGCTCTCATCTGGGCAGGAGCCTTCTCTGGGCACTGATTTGTGGAGCCTCATTAGCTGCAGATAAATGAGGAGTCAGGTGAATTCTTACTCCGATTCTTAAAATACCCTTTTAATGCATAATATATGTCCAGGGGTAAATCTCTGTTTCTATTTAAATGTGGGGAAGAGCGTGCTGCTGAATTTTAAGTACGTTATCACAGAAAACAATGGCTATGCTGAGTGAGTGACACGTCTAATGAATATAACGAGGGGAGCAGGGCTGGCATCTCTGGTGCAGCCTCCGTGAGCTGCACGGGGGAGTTTGGTTTGGCTTTTGGTTTGGGGTTTTTTTTCCCCCCCTCTAAGCATTGTAGTGACAAATTATACGATCAATACGGAGGCTGATCCGTGGTCTAATCTTGCTTAGCCCTGGTAAGCCTGGGATTGATCCAGATCTAATCTTGCTTATCCTGGACAAACCCAGGAGCGGATCCAGATCCTGGGGTAACGCATCCCATGCAAATCCAGAATCGTTCTATCCATTTGCTGCCTCGGAGGGGTTTATTGGCGTTATCTGCCCCTTTGATGTGTAGTACAATCAAAGCAATCATCTTGATTAATTGGCTGCGGAGCAATAGGACTCCCCACATAAGATGGGCACAATAGAGGGAGGAGGTTAAATGCTGGCTGGGAACCAAGACACCTTCCCTTCGTGTTCCACCTGGGCTTTGAGAGCTTTCCTTTCACATCAAAGGTGGTCACGGAGCCGTGGTGGATGCCTGCAGAAGGTGCAGTCTGTGTAGGTGAGGCTCCTTCTCCCACCCAGAGCACTCCTTGGTCTCCTTTCAGACCCTGGAGTTCTCCTGACCCTCAACCCATGACTTCGGTGAGCAGGAGGTCTGTGACACCCCATGGTCCCCCTCACTTTGCTGCATTGCCCTGCAGAAGCTGGTCCCTGCAGTCCACCAGCCCCACAACAGCAGGCTCCGGGTCCGCTGCTCCTGCGCTGAGTCAAGGGGCTTTTGATTCAGGGCCTTCTGGCAACTGTAATAACTTCAGGAAAGGGGGGAAAAAAACAAAAAGCAATTACCTTCTGGGGTGGAATTTCTCCAGCCTTTACTCAGCCCACCGGGGAGTTTGTCAGGAACACGGGCTGCAGTTTTATTCAGCTATTCCTGACTTATAACAGCGCGGGGAAAATGGCATGTCTCGCAGCTTGATGTTTTTCTGATGTCTTTCTTCGCTCTCAGGTTTTTTTAAAAAAATAAATAATAAAACACCCGACCCCAAAAACCTCTCTTCAAAACGTAAAGCTTGCCCTTAGCTTGATTCAGCAGAGACTTGAGCAGCTGCTCCTGCATCTCGGAGAAAAGAGGCCCCCGTGCTATTAACATGTCTAAAGAAATTGGATGTAGAAATATGAAGGTCCCCCGTCTTTTAAGAGCTGCGCTTTCTGCCTCCAGCTCCTGGCTTTTGCACACACGGAGGGGAGCTGGGGGGTACAGATGTGCTGTAGGAACTGACCCTGCTGGGTTTAAAGGGGGGGATTTGAGCCCCAGCCACCCCCTCGAGGAGAGGGTCCCGGAGCCAGGAGGAGGTGATGGGGGGGCTTTCTCCCACCCTACAGCTTTTAGGGCCCTGCACAGGTGTATTGTTGGGGGTTTAAGTGCTGGGGGATCAAATCCTGGAGAATTTCAGCCAGAGCTGAGCTACAGCTGCCTCTGCAGCCCGGACCCAGCTTTCACAGAGTGCTTTGAGCTGAAAAGTGCTTTAGCGGCGTAAATATAACCTAGAAGGTTCTCAAACACTCCAGAAACGTTCCCTGAGAAAATACACTGCCTTTCCCCCACCCCTCCTCCCTTCCCTCCAATGGGAAATAATTCCGAATTCATCCGAATGTGCTTTTCTAATCAAAGGGGCCACTTTGTGCTTCTGAATCCAAGGGGAGGGGATTGGAGGGGGCGAGGAAAACAAAACTCCTTCTCAGGGCTGCGTTTGGGAGATGGATCTCCCGTGGCTAAATCCATCTGTGTTTCTCCTTTGGCGTGAGCGGGAGAATCTTCCCCCTGCAGCTGGGCACTTCACTTCACAGGCTTCGCTGCTGCACAGGGAGGAGGAGGAGGAGGATGATGATGATGAGACGCTGGAGTAGCTCAGGTTTCTATGGCAGTGCGTGCGGCAGCCGCTCTCCTTATCTTTCCGACTTGATCGGGAGAAATTGCTTTTGTCAATTTTAATTTCAGCTGAGCCGAGCAGGATAAACAAAGGGAGGTGCAGGCAAAGCAGATGGTTTGTCACAGAGCAGGGAGCAGGCAGGAAGGCTGTGCAGCTTTTTATAGCGTATAATGGCCTTTCCTTGCACCCAGCCATCCATCACCATATAATTCCTGAAATAAACTGGGCTTGTGCGATACATGTGAAATACCCAAATGTTACAGCGGGTCTGGAATATTCAGGCCGCAGACGTTTTGGCAGTGGCAGGAGCATCCACACAAAAGCTTTCTGCTGGTTGGTATGGGCTGCTTGTTTGGAAACCCTCGTGGTGGCTGCTCATCCCGTGGCCACGGCTGGGAAGCTCCCCCATGCCCAGTGTGAGACTTTCTTCTGCAGTTTGGCAGATGTGGCGGAGTCCCTGATGCTCCTCCTTGGTGTAACCAGGATCAACAAGGGGTTTGTGTCTTACCTCATGGTTCTCCCTTATTTTTCCACCAGCTAGAGTCAGGCAGGTGGGTGAAGAAGCAGCAAAAGGAGACATCTCATAGCCCTGCTCTGTATTTCCTTGCCTGCATGGTGGTCTCACACACACAGAGCTTTGCTAGCCATGCAGGCAATGATGGGAGCATGGTGAAGCTGTCCCTGAAACTGTGCTTGGAGCCCACAACCATAGAATCACAGAATGGTTTGGGTTGGAAGAGACCTTAAAGACCACCCAGTCCCACTGCCCTGGGGTGGGACACCTCCCACCAGACCAGGTTGCTCCAAGCCCCCTCCAACCTGGCCTTGAACCCCTCCAGGGATGGGGCAGCCACAGCTTCTCTGGGCAACCTGGGCCAGGTTCTCACCACCCTCAGGATAAAGACTTTCTTCCTGAGATCTCATCTCAATCTCCCCTCTTTCAGTTTAAAGTTGCTACCCTTCATTTTATAGCTCCACTCCCCCATGAAGAGTCCCTCCCCAGCCTTCCTGGAGATCCTTTAGGGACTGGAAGGGGCTCTAAGGTCTCCCCCAGAGCCTTTTCCTCTCCAGGTTGACCCCCCCCAACTGTCTCAGCAGAGGGGCTCCAGGCCATGCAGCATCTTTGTGGCCCTCTGACCTCCCACCTCAGTGTCCAGTTTGGGTGCTTCTACTGTGTGGGACGTTTTGGTGATGGGGTGTCCTCTCATGCCTCCCCTTCTCCCCCAGAATGGTGCCATGGTGGCTGGGCAATGTGCCCCACAGCGTGGGCAGGGCTGGCAGGAGGCTGCCTGTGGCCAGGCGGCTCTGACACCGCCACTGTGTCACCGTGTCCCAACCGGCTGGGGAGACGTGACCTCTCCCAGAGCTGCTGCTCCCCGGGAAGCACGGCACAGACCGGTGGGTATTTGCTTCAATAAGAACCACGCTGGTGTTTGCAAACCCTTTTAAATTGCTCTCAGCAAGCGTTTCTGCGTGTGCAGGGCAGTCTGCTCGCAGAGAGCCTGGGGAAAGGGGAGCTCTGGGGGGAGCGGTGGTGGCAGGAGCCTGAATCTGAGCCAGGTTTCCATCCCACAGAGCGTGTCGGGGCCAGAGCAGAGGACATACCTTTGAATAGCAGGCTGGCAGCACCCCCCCACCCCCCAAAACATCCCCATTAAAGCATCCCTGTGCAATTTCAAATAACAAGCAAATACGGGGAAAGCCAAGTATGTTTGAACTTCGTTAATGAACAGAAAAGAGGGTGAAATGTTTCCAATGAGCTGCTTGGTGTGGATTCACTGAATGCCTCAACCAGCTCCATCCCTTCCAGCGGGTGCCCTGAGCCGTGGAAAGCTTGGTGTGCCTCAGCCAGACCCCAGCGGGCAGAGCTGCTGCTGGCGGCTGTGATTTCTGCAGATAGGTGGCTTTATTCAAAATTAGAATCCAAAAGGCGAGCGTGTCACCTTTCCCCATGCAGGCAGGAATGTCCCCTTGGGGACAGTGGCGGGGGACAGCCACTCCAGAGTGGTGAGGAAAGGCAAGATACGGTCCAGGGCTTGGAAGAAAACAGAGGTTTGGGGGGGAAATCAGCTTGTGTTCGAGAGGACAGTCCCCGTGGCATTTGTGTGCACTGCAAGAGGCTGATTTGGTGTTTATTTCCCTGCATTTGCTGTTCACAGTGATGTTGGTGGCTACATGGGGTCTCCCCATCCAGCTGCGGGGCAAGCCTGGGTTCCTGGTTGGGCAGGCAGGGTTTGTGCAGGCAGGGTTTGTGCAGGCAGGGCAGTGCAGGCAGGGCAGTGCAGGCAGGGTTTATGCAGGCAGGGCTATGCAGGCAGGGTTTGGGCAGGCAGGGCAGTGCAGGCAGGGTCTGTGCAGGCAGGGTCTGTGCAGGCAGGGTCTGTGCAGGCAGGGCAGTGCCGGCAGGGTCTGTGCAGGCAGGATTTGTGCAGGCAGGGTTTGGGCAGGCAGGGCAGTGCAGGCAGTGTTTGTGCAGGCAGGTCTGTGCAGGCAGGGTTTGGGCAGGCAGGGTTTGGGCAGGCAGGGTTTGGGCAGGCAGGGCTGTGCAGGCAGGGTTTGGGCAGGCAGGGTTTGGGCAGGCAAGGTTTGGGCAGGCAGGGCAGTGCAGGCAGGGTTTATGCAGGTAGGGTTTGTGCAGGCATGGTTTGTGCAGGGGTTTGGGCAGGCAGGGTCTGTGCAGGCAGGGTCTGTGCAGGCAAGGTTTGGGCAGGCAGGGTTTGTGCAGGCAGGGTTTGTGCAATCAGAGCTGTGCAGGCAGGGTTTGTGCAGGCAGGGGGTTTGTGAAGGAAGGTTTGGGCAGGCAGGGTTTGGGCAGGCAGGGTCTGGGCAGGCAGGGTTTGTGCTGGCAGGATTATGCAGGCAGGGTTTGTGCAGGCAGGGTTTGTGCAGGCAGGGCTGTGCAGGCAGGGTTAGTGCAATCAGGGCTGTGCAGGCAGGGCTGTGCAGGCAGGGCCAGGGCAGCCAGCCCGGAGGCAGCAGCAGCAGCGTGGGGCTTTGTTTGGGAAGGCAGGCAGAATTTCAACCAGCCGCCTTTTCATTCTTCAGGGCTGGGAACCTGATCTCGGTCACGGGCTGGTTGCTCAGGCCTTTTTCCCCGTGAGCAGACAGACAGACAGACAGACGGAGGGTTGAGGGGGGGTCTGCGGTGCTGAGTCCCCCCGCCCGCCCCCCTCTCACATTAACACAGTCCCAGGGGTGCCCCGAGCAGGGTGTGGGTGATGCCTTTCTCCATCAGGACCCTCAGCCATCACCCAGTGCCAGCCCTGGCTCCACAGCGCCGTCAGCTGATTAGCTTGCTAATTAAAGTGAGTTATGATGGCAGGGTTGGGGTGTATGTTAAATCTCTACCAGGAAGGGTGGGTTATTTTCATGCAGTGCCTCACGTAATCCCGCCACGTGGTCTAGGCTGTAATTGCTGCTTTTCCCTTTGAACGCGGTTCTTTAACTGTAATGATTATTTATTCCCTGGCTGCAGGAGAGCTCGGTGCCCTCAATCACCACCTCGGCTCGGCCACACCAGGGTCTCGGGGAACCAGGGAGGGGATGTTTGAGGAGGAGGTGCCCACAGAGCTACGCTTCGGGTGACCGCTTCCTCCAAGATCCTGATGTGTTCTCCATCAGTCCCCCCAATCCTGGGTCTCTGGTCCTGGTCCTGCAGAACCTCCGGGTGTCTGTCCCCAGGCTGCTGCTGGCACCCACTGCTCGGGGGGTGATGCCAACAGCGTGTCTCCTCATTGCCAAGGCTGGCATGGCACGCTTTGCTGCTCCCGAGCGTGTCTTGCTCAAAAGGCAGCTCCTCTGTCACGCAGGATGCTGTCCCTCCCCAAGAGCCCCCCTCGCTTCCAGGGCTCACTCACCATGGTGGAAATACAGAATTTCCGAAAATGTCCTCGAATAGCAGACGGGTCCCTCGGGGTCACATCGCCTGTAAATAAGACAAACGCAGAGAATAGATGCATCTTCTACTGTTAATAGATTAAAATTATAGATGATCACCAAATAGCAGCGTACAGAATAAATGCTGGGCTGATGTAAATTACTTTTTTCCTCTATTTCCTTCCATTAGCCACCCACCATTTACCCCAGGCAGAGCTGGGTCCCCGGGAAGTGCCCGAGCTGGATGTGGAGCAGGAGGCTGGGTAAGTGCTGGCTAAGATAGCGCTCCTGATGGACTGAGATGAGCTGAAGTGTGAAAATCAGAGGGACTGTGAGATGGAGGATGCTACCTGTCGTATTATCTTCAATTCTTAAAAAGAAAAAAAAAGGCAGAAAGCTCTTCCTGACTTGTGCTCTTTTGTTCTGGGCGTCGCTTGCTCCAGCCAAGGATTTGGCCCGCAGAGCAGAGGAGAGTTTGCCGCATTGGCAGCAGCACTGTGTGATTCAGGAGCCATCCCTTAAACAAGATTATTACTCATTTTACCAGGCACAGCTATCCATTATGGTTAATAAAACACCACGTAAGTGATTCTCAGCCTGATCCAAACAATATATCTCGTGGCCCAGCTGGACTCACTTTTATCCTTAACCTCACACGGGAGGATACCTTGGCATCAGCAGACGCTGAGATGTTTGTACCTGATCGCATGGATGGCCAAGATCTGCCTCTTAACTTTCCACGGTGATGAGCAATGTGAGCTGCTGGACGGGCATGATTGCCACCTCCCTGCCATGTCCTTATGCAAAGGACAGGGTCTGTGTTGGCTGTGGCTGTGGTGACCTGGGGTCCCAGGGGGGAAGGCACCTCGATCCTGGGCTGGGGGCACACTGGCACCCACTCAAGGGACCATGCTTTGTGCTGTCACACTGCTGGGGCTGCGGCTGCAGTGTCAGCTGCCTGGAGAGAGATGTCTCATCACCCCATCCAGCCTGGCCTTGACCCCCTCCAGGGATGGGGCATCCACAACTTCTCTGGGCAACCTGGGCCAGGCTCTCACCACCCTCACAGGAAAGAATTTCTTCTTGAGATCTCATCTCAATCTCCCCTCTTTCAGTTTAAAACTGTTCCTCCTCATCCTATGGCTCCCCTCCTTGATCAAGAGTTCTTCCTCTTCTCTCCCATAGCCGCCTTCAGACACTGGAAGGGGCTCTAAGGTCTCCCCGGAGCCTTCTGTTCTCCAGGCTGAACCTCCCCAACTCTCAGCCTGTCCTCACAGCAGAGGGGCTCCAGCCCTCCCAGCATCTTCGTGGCCTCCTCTGAACCTCCTCCAACAGCTCCATGCCCTTCCTGTGCTGAGGACTCCAGAGCTGGATACAGTGCTCCAGGTGAGGTCTCCCCAGAGCAGAGCAGAGGGGCAGAATCCCCCCCTCACCCTGCTGGGGATGCAGCCCAGGATGCAGGGGGCTTTCTGAGCTGCCAACACATGTTTCCAGCTCATGTTGAGCTTCTCATCCACCAACACCCCGAAGTCCTTCTCCTCAGGGCTGCTCTCAGCCCATTCTCTGCCCAACCTGTACTTGTGCCGGGGATTGCCGTGACCCACCTGCAGGACCTTGCACTTGGCGTGGTTGAACTTCATGAGGTTCACACAGCCTGTTGAGGAATCTGTTGCAGAGATGCCCCCGATGCAGGGATGGCATCAGGGATGGCGCTGAGGCTGCCTTGACGTGCTGGTGCTGCTGGGCAGCCCCTGCCAGCATTGCAGGAGGAGGGGAGCCAGCAATCCTGCCCACAGGCTGCCCTTCCTATCCCCCATCCCTCCTCTGCCGCAGGGCACCAGGAGCAGCTCGAGAAGCAGCAGCAGGAGCCGGGACCCTGCCAAGATGCAGTTACCCTACAAATAAGGAGCAAGCACCGTGTGGCTCGGGGTGGCCACCTGCGCCAGCCCCAGCGTTGCCAGCCCCTGCGCTGTGGTGTGCTTTTGGGGGGGGGAGCCCTGCTCCAGGCCATCCATCTGGCATCTTTCTGAGACACCGCCGCTGGGGTTTTTTTCTGCCATGCCAAAACAAATCCTAGCAGACTATTAATCACTGGCTTGGAACAGCATCCACCCCGGGTTCGGTTATGATAAGCTACGCCAGCCCTTTCCCCCGCGCCGTGTCTGACATCGTGTAGCCATTTGAAGAGGCCATAATTACAGCAATTGTTAGGCATTTTTCTAGCTTTTTCTCCCTTCTCTTGCAGGTAGTGTTATGTGACAAATCACTGCTTTCCCTGACACTTGCGTCTCCGAGCTCTCTGCCCAAACATCCCTGGTAGGGCTGCCGTGCTGCAGCGGGGTGCCACAACGTGCCAATCTCACTTTGGTGGGTGAAAATACCCCACGGGGTGATGCTGGGGGAGAGCTGGTGTTTTGACGGGTGTATTCTGCAATTTCCCTACGTCTGCAGTTGCAGAAGCGGGAGGGGAGGAGGGAATGATGCCGGGATCGGTGCCTGGACCGCTAATTGCCGGGTGTAGGATACAGGCAGGCGGCGTTCGAAACGCCAAACTGGTGGGATGCTGCTCAGTCAATACCAACGGGGAACCAGAGCCACATTCCCTGCTGCAGGCACCTTGGTGGGATGGAGCCAGAGCCCGGTCCCAGTCCCATGGCTGCTCCTCAGCTCGTGCTACCCCTCTCCATCGGCTCTTCCAGAGCCGGGGAAAACTGCGCCAGCTGAGGAGTGCTGCCGAAATCTCCCAGCTGGCGTTCGGCGCTGCGGCAGGAGGCTGTATATCCCAGGAATGCTCTCTCCAGCCTGTTGGCGAGCTGGGCAGGGGGGGATTGTGGCTCAGGCGTAAAAGCGAGTGAATGTTTGGGAGCTGTCAGCCCTCCGGCCAGTGCCAAGTGTCTAATTTCTGCTGGAAGAAGGAAGCGTCGCAGTCTCTTTCCCATCCAGTGGGGTCAGGAGCAGACTAAGTAGCGTGCCAGGAATAAAGCGGGGAGAAAAGAAGAAAGAAAAATGGTAGAATAAGTGATTTAGTTGTATTTGTGACTGTTTTGAAAGATCAAATGGATGTTGTGGATGGATGGAGCAGCTGTGCAGAGTTTGCTAACCTCTGCATGTTAGCCCTGTAGCCCTTCAGACCAGAGACGCTGCTCTGTTCTCTTTCTCTAAACCACTCTCCTTCCCCAGGTGTCTCTATTCCCCCGACCTTCGCAATCTGTTTGTCCGTGCAAGGACCCGGAGCCTAAATTAAGATGTGCTCTTTGTAAGGGGGGTGGGAAGAGCAGAGATTCTCCCATCACCTAGGATAACCCTCGCCGGCAGGCGGACCTCCTGCGGAGAGAAGTTCGGTTGCTTCTTAATTCATCCATGGCATTGCTGTCTTGTAAAACCCTGAGGCCGCCTGTTCCTCACCTGTGTGGGGAACAGCACGCACCGTTTGGCAGCCCAGGCAGGCGGCCAAGGCGCCGTCCTGAAGGTCCACCAGGCAATTGTGCACTGAACTGCATTGCAGCGCTCCCCCGGCTCCGCTCCGCCGCACGCTGACGGCACAGATTGCAATTTCCTCGTGCTGCCTCTCCTCCTCCTCTCCCTCTCCTCTCCCTCTCCTCTCCCTCTCCTCTCCCTCCTCTTTTTCTTTTTCTTTTTCTTTTTCTTTTTCTTTTTCTTTTTCTTTTCTTTTTATTTTCCTTTCCTTTCTCCTCTCCTCTCCTCTCCTCTCCTCTCTTTTAATCTTTGCTTAACTTGTTGTGCCGGCAATTGCCTGGCGTTTAGCACATGGTGATGTGTGTTTGGGGCCCGCGCTGGAAATATGGCTCATTATCTGGAGTGGGTAATATTAAGCACTTTTCTCTGTTGGCCATTTGATCACAAGGTTATCCTGTTGGATGGGTTTATGCGCTGGAATTGATTGCACGGGAAATATTTAGCCAGCGTGGCTGTAAACGTGTGTCTCCCCACGGGCTGCTAGGTGCAGGTGTGCTGCTGTACCTGTGGGGCTGGGGAAGCACCCTGGAGGGTGGCCGGTGGCCCACGCAAGGCTGGTGGCCCCGCTCCCCTCCTGTGTCAGGACCAACACGGGCTTGCAGCATCAGCAAGGCTGATTCTGCCTTCCTTTTACCACTCTCTGAGCGTGCTCCAGGCACTCAACACAGGGCATCTCGATGAAGGTGATCCTCTGTGACGTGGGACACGCCAGCGTGAGTTGCTCTCTACAACTACCTGAAAGGAGGGTGTAGAGAGATGGGGGTCGGTCTCTTTTCTCAAGTCACAGGCGACAGGACAAGAGGAAATGGCCTCAAGTTGCCCCAGGGGAGGGTCAGGCTGGATATTAGGAAAAATTTTTTCACTGAAAGGGTTATCAGGCATTGGAATGGGCTGCCCAGGGAGGTGGTTGAGGCCCCATCCCTGGAGGGGTTCAAAAGACGGGTTGATGTAGTGCTGGGAGGTATGGTTTAGTGATGATGCTCCTTGTTTGTTGTGTGGGTGTCTATTTTTGTCAGTTAGGTTGATGGTTGGACAAGATGATCTTTAAGGTCCCTTCCAACCTAGAAGATTCTGTGATTCTGTGATAAGTGGAGCCAGGATCTGACCTTCCACTGCCATCCCCCCACACAGCCAGATGCTGCTGGCAGACCCCCCAGGACAAACGGAGGGTGTCCAGGGTCCTCCAGGACAAACAGATTGCGAAGGCCGGGGGAATAGAGACACCTGGGGAAGGAGAGAGAGAAAGAGAAGAGAGCAGCATCTCTGGTCTGAAGGGCTGCAGGGCTAACACACAGAGGTTAGCAAACTGCACAGCTGCTGGGGAGGAATCCTGCTGCCACCACCCCGGGGCACAGGCTCTTTTCAGGCCCTGGGGTCAGTTTTCTTGCAGAAGGTGGGATTCAATCGATCAAACCCCATAGTTTTTTGGTGTGACCCCACAGCAGGCAGCAGGCTGGGGGGGGTCACACCTACGAGGATGCTGCCTGGTGCTCGATGCTGCCGTGGGGCTGTGCCACTTGGATTTTGGCAGTAGCTCTTCCTAAGGTGCCCCCAGGGAAGTGGCCTGAGAACCAGTGTGCTCGTTTGCCACAGGTCATTGAGCAGCCGCCGGGTAACGGATGCCGGCAGCGTTCATCCCGGAGAGATGTGAGGGGAAAGGCTGGATCACCTCTAACAGCCCCCCCACAACCCCCCCAAATCACACTGCATTTTTTCTTCACATTTTATCATATTGGAAAGAGAGCAGTGGAGGATGCTGGCTGCTTTTCACCCCGTGCAGGCTACGAAAAGGCAGCTCCTGGCTCTGCCCTGCGCTGCCTTCACCCACACGGGACATGCCCAGGGACCTCCAGAAAGCACCATCCTCTCTTTTTTTCCCTCCCCTCCCCACATTTTGCTCTTGGGCAGGCTGTGGGGATCCAGAGCAGCTCCAGTGGGCTTCCTCTGGACCAACACCAGCGCGGGAGCGGAGAATTAGCCCTGCACCTGCCACTTTTTTTTAATATAGGCTTTAAATCTGATTATAACTGCCTGTCTGGCTCTGCATTATGCGCTTCATGATTATTCAGCATTATGTAATCTTTGATAAAAGATGCTGCATCAGTAAAAGTGAATTAAACTATTGAGTGATAGGAGTTTATCGAATTCCTCGGAGTGATGCTGTCCTCTCTTTGGCACTTTAACCTCTCCTGTGGAAGGAGCGTGCCAGGCGCTGCCCTTGCTAACAGCCAGGAAACCCTGCTGACTTGGGTGGAATTGCAGGAGCACAAATAAAGTTAGATTTCAGCTTAGAAAGACAGTTTTTTATGGCCTAAAGGCTCAATATTTCACAGCGGCGGTCCCTTATCTGCATTACGGGCAAGCAGCTAACAGAGTTACGGGGACGGATGTCTGCACGTCCCGCCGATGCTCGATAAAGTTTGGCTGGTAGAGGGCTGATGGGCAGAGCCAGCCAAGCTGTCCACGCTCCAAAACCTCTTGAGAGTGGACTCTTGAGAATTCCCATCTGACTGGAGAAAAAAGAAAAAAAAAAAAATGCTTTTAATTCTCAGCTGAATATTTTGTCTTATTTCTCCAAACTTCCCCCCTCCTCCCCCCAATATAAAATATTGTCTTTTCCTCCTTTTTAGGTCTTCCCTCTCTCCACGCACAGCAGATGTCTGACGGCTTGAATGGTCTGGGGATTTTGCTCTGAGTTTTCCTATTTCATTTCCTTTTTCTGTGCTACAGGTTTTTGGTTTTTTCTACGTTTCTGTGATATCAGAAACATTGCTAGGGGAAAAAAAAAAGAAAGCACAAACCTAAACTGTAACTCCCGACACCCAGATGCTTTGAAAAGCTTTCAAGTTTTGCAGAACTGGATAAGCAAAGAAAGGAAAAAATAAACCTACATCATTTATTTTACTTCACCTAGTAGCTAAAAGGGAAAGGTGCCGGAAAGGGGAAAAACAACACTTCAGGAATGTGAAATTAAAAGAAAGGTTCTGAAAAATTAAAAAGATAAAGTTCGTCTTTGATGTTTAAAACAAATTTCAAATGATTTTTGGGCATGTTTTCTCCAGTTCTGGAGAAATGGGGTGCTGGGGGAGCTGGGTGAGAGTGGGCTTTGCCTCCCCCTTTTGCTGTAGAAGAGGATGCGAGTGGTGGCTTGGGTACCACCAGCATCATGGGGGCAGGGTACCAGCACCAGGGCAGGGTACCAGCATCATCGGGGCAGGGTACCAGCACCAGGGCAGGGTACCAGCATCACCAGGGCAGGATACCAGCATCGGGGCAGGGTACCAGCACCAGAGCAGGGTAACAGCATCATTGGGGCAGGGTACCAGCATCACCAGGGCAGGGTACCAGCACCAGGGCAGGATACCAGCATCACTGGGGCAGGATACCAGCATCACTAAGGCAGGATACCAGCACCAGGGCAGGGTACCAGCATCACCAGGACAGGATACCAGCACCAGGGCAGGGTACCAGCATCACCAGGGCAGGATACCAGCACTAGGGCAGGGTAACAGCATCATCGGGGCAGGGTATCAGCATCACCAGGGCAGGGTACCAGCATCACCAGGGCAGGGTACCAGCACCAGGGCAGGGTACCAGCATCACCAAGGCAGGATACCAGCACCACCAAGGCAGGATACCAGCACCAGGGCAAGGTACCAGCAGGAAGCCTTTGCTCTAGAAGGAGGCAGGATGTGTGTCGAGCCCCCGAAGCTGGATGTCCTCTGCAGCAGCACATCCCAGGAAAGCCAGGGGTGCAAGCAGGGGCTGACCAGGCAGGAGGTGAGCCCATCTTGCTGCCCTGTCTGTGGGCAGTGACTTTGCTGGCCTCATCCTGTGCTCGTCCTTTCCCCTCACCCACCACACAAGGAATGTTTAATAAAAAACCCCAGGCTTGACAGCCCCGCTGATACCATAGTTTTAAATATACATGTTTTAGATCCTGAGATTTACTTTTTGACAGGTACAAGAGAGACAGCTATAAATGCTGGGCTGGAAAGGCAAGTCATTCACATTAGTGCTCAAACAAAGGGCTGCAAGCTGCGCCACTTGCTTTTAATTAAAAGCTTTCCTTATTTTACAGCGTGGGCAGAACCAGAACCGATATCTTTGTTACATGCTGCCCCTACCCATCAGTGAGCCAGCTGAGTGACAGGCCATGGTGTCACCCTGTCTCACCAGCTCCCTAGAGGTGGGCAGCTGGAGCTGAGCTGGCCCTGTGGCCACCCCAGGACCCCAGCCAGGTGCCAAAGGGCAGGAAGCTGGCACCAAGAGGGACGATGCACCTTCCCAATGGCAGCACCACTGTAGGAGGGTGCTACAAAATGGGCTGCTGCCTGGCACGGAGTTTGGCCAAGAGGGACATGGGGACCACCATGTCACCTTCCCCCTCCCAACCAAGCCACCATGTGGTGCTGGGGGACACGGGCAGACGCGTCGTGACGGGATTGTTGGGCTTTGGATAAGCTAATTGTGTTGCAAGGAGCGGAGCGAAGCTTTTAGGTTTCAGAGCCAACATGTGGCATCTTTATTAATGTGCCTACTTGAGTTCCCTGGGACGCAATGTTTTCTCCTCACCCTGGCCATCCATCTGAACTGATAATAGGACTATTAATCCATTTTGTTGACAGCACTCGCAGACCTCCAGTGAGGCAGGAGATGGGGAGGGGTGGGGGCTGCAATCGATGCCTGTTTTCCTCCCGAGGGATCCCGTCGCAGCCTCTGGCAAACCAAGGCTCAGCTGGGGGTGAAAGGATGGAGCATTAACCAAGGTTGTGGACTCCTCGCAGCTGGCCAGTGGTGGCCTGGCTTCTCCATGGCCACCTGGAGAGCATCCTGCAGAAAGCCATTGAGATACAGGCTGGGGGCAGAGTGGCTGGAGAGCTGCCAGGCAGAAAAGGACCTGGGGGTGTTGGTCGGCTGAACATGAGCCAGCAGTGTGCCCAGGTGGCCAAGAAAGCCAACAGCATCCTGGCCTGTATCAGGAACTCAGCGTGGCGAGTAGGGCCCGAGAGGTGATTGTCCCCCTGTACTCGGCACTGGTGAGGCCTCACCTTGAGTACTGTGTCCAGTTTTGGGCCCCCTACCATAAAAAAGACATTGAGGTGCTGGAGCGGGTCCAGAGAAGGGCGACAAAGATGGTGAGGGGTCTGGAGAATAAGTCTTATGAGGAGTGGCTGAGGGAGCTGGGGTTGTTCAGCCTGGAGAAGAGGAGGCTGAGGGGAGACCTTATTGCTCTCTACAACTCCCTGAAAGGAGGGTGTAGAGAGGTGGGGGTCGGTCTCTTTTCTCAAGTCACAGGCGACAGGACAAGAGGAAATGACCTCAAGTTGCACCAGGGGAGGTTCAGGCTGGATATTAGGAAAAATTTTTTCACCAAAAGGGTTATCAGACATTGGAATGGGCTGCCCAGGGAGGTGGTTGAGGCACCATCCCTGGAGGTGTTCAAAAGACGGGTTGATGAAGTGCTGGGAGGTCTGGTTTAGTGATGATGCTCCTTGTTTGTTGTGTGGGTGTCTATTTTTGTCAGTTAGGTTGACGGTTGGACAAGATGAACTTTAAGGTCCCTTCCAACCTAGAAGATTCTGTGATTCTGAGATACGAGCTGCTCTACAGAAGCCAAACCTGCAGGAGACCTTGTGCTCCAGGGCATGTCCCACTGTGGGGACACCAACACCATGTTTATACATCACGGGGCCACAGAGCAACCTCATGCCAGTCACTTCACCCCCCCATCTAACCCCCTTCCATGTGCATAGGGAGGCAAAGTGTCTCTGATTTCAGGGCCTTTTTGGCCCGGTGCAGCTCCAAGGTGCCTGGCACAGCATCCATTATGGCAGTGATTTCCTTTACAGCAGCAGAAATGCCTATATGCAATATATATCTTTTCTATACGTGATATAAAAAGAAACGTTTCGGTGGAAAAAGAGCTGGAAAATGAGGAGCGTCCCTGCCCAGCTCCGGCTCCTCCGCACAACCCCTGCCAGTGGCTCATCCCCGGCGCCTTTATATTCAGACTGATCCTGTCTGGTTTTAAATATCTCAAGCCACAGAACTTTCTCCCTCCAGGGAACCACGTCGCAGCCTCATAATTTTCGCTGTCAGCAGAGGGGATTTTTTCCCCTGTGACATTCAACCTAAATGCTCCATTTCTTCATTTCCTGTCATCCCTTCTGGTGATGCCCCTTGTACTCCATTAAATAATTCCTTCCCTCCCTCTCTATTTACACCAACCAGATCTGTAAGGCTCTTAGTTTGTCTCCCCACGGACAGCTCTTAGCCAAGCAATATATATATTTAAGCCTTTTAATCTTCCTTCAGAAATCAGTCTCCCCGTGCCTTTGATCATTCCTGTGCCTTCCCTCTGAACACCCACCAGGGTGTTTGTGCCAAGGGAGCCCCCCGCTCCGCTCCGGCCATACCTGAGCCCCCCAGCACCCCCAGACACCCCCGGACACCAGTGGCTGCTCCCTCCCTGCCATCTCTCGGGTCCCCCTGGTTGTCCCCTGAGCCCCAGGCCCTTCACTGGGGGGTTGCTCCATCTTGGCTTGGCCATCGTTGCCCCTTCTGCCCCTCGGCTCGGGCTGGCATTTCCCTCCCAGCCACACTCACTCGTGTTTGTCCAAGGCACAGCTCCTTTCTATGCTTCCTGCCTGTGTTTCTAATCTCACTAGGCCCTATTTTTTTTTTTTTTCTTCTGCCCCTCGGCTCGGGCTGGCATTTCCCTCCCAGCCACACTCCCTCGTGTTTGTCCAAGGCACAGCTCCTTTCTATGCTTCCTGCCCGTGTTTCTAATCTCACTAGGCCCTTTTTTTTTTGTGTGTGTGTGTTAATTTTCTATGCTTGCTGGAGCCCACAGCACCTCCCAGTATAGCATCATCTGCCAAATTCATTAATGTGTAGTTTACTCCCTCTTTCCAGGCCATTAATGAGGGGATTAAATGAGAGCTAGACCTAACCTAGATCCCTGCAGTACCCCAGAAACACCTCCCCCTGTTTCTAATTACCCTTTGTTTATGATCCTTCAGCCAGGTTTTCAATCCACGTGGCACAGTTCAAGTCATCAGAATTA
>NW_015090995.1:18215245-18215745 GCF_001431845.1 Calidris pugnax | reverse complement strand
GGAAGTGTTGGCAGGGGGGGGGGGGGAGGGTTTGACCGTCCCCACCTGCCACCTCCCCCCGTGGGTCACGGTGACCCCCACACGGCTGCTTTCCAGGAGAGGGGACAAAACGCCTGGCAAAGGTTCTTCTCCCTGGGTGGCTTGTGCTCCCACCCCACAGGGAGCAGGGGGACCCTCCAGTGCCCCCCACCCCCGGAGAAGGAGTGGGGATCCCCTCGGGTGTCCCAGGGGATGGTGTCCCCCGAGGGGGTGGTGTCCCGGGGGATGTTGTCCCTGGATGGGTGTTGTCCATGGATGGGTGGTGTCCCTGGGGGTGGTGTCCCCGAACGGATGGTGTCCCCGGGGGATGGTGTCCCCGGGGGATGGTGTCCCCGGGGGATGATGTCACGGAGGACGGTGCCGGTGGATGGCTGGTGTCGCGGGGGACAGCGTCTCTGGGCGGATGGTGTCGCTGGGGGTGGGTGGTGGCGCTGGCTGGATGTTGTCCCTGGGGGGGGTGG
>NW_015090995.1:18151413-18213787 GCF_001431845.1 Calidris pugnax | reverse complement strand
GGGGCGGTGGCGGCGATGGGGGCTCTCCCGGCGCTGCTGGGGGCCGCCTTGCTGTGGGCCGGCGCCGGGGCCCTCGTCAACCTCAAGTACTCGGTGGAGGAGGAGCAGCGGGCCGGCACGGTGATCGCCAACGTCGCCAAGGACGCCCGGGACGCCGGTTTCGTGCTGGACCCCCGGCAGCCCACCGCCTTCCGCGTGGTCTCCAACTCGGCCCCTCACCTGGTGGACATCAGCCCCGGGTCGGGGTTGCTGGTGACCAAGCAGAAGATCGACCGGGACCTGCTGTGCCGACAGAGCCCCAAGTGCGTTATCTCGCTGGAGGTGATGTCCAGCTCCATGGAGATCTGCGTGATCAAGCTGGAGATCAAGGACCTCAACGACAACGCCCCCAGCTTCCCCACCGACCAGATTGAGCTGGAGATCTCGGAGACGGCCAGCCCCGGCACCCGGGTGCCTCTGGAGAGTGCCTACGACCCAGACTCGGGCAGCTTCGGCGTGCAGAGCTATGAGATCACTCCCAACGACCTCTTTGGGCTGGAGACCAAGACACGAGGTGACGGGTCCCGCTTTGCCGAGCTGGTGGTGGAGAAGAGCCTGGACCGGGAGACCCAGTCCCACTACAGCTACGTGATCACAGCACTGGACGGGGGTGACCCGCCCAACTTCGGCACGGTGGAGCTCAGCATCCGCGTCATCGACTCCAACGACAACAACCCGCTCTTCGAGGAGCCGGCCTACACTGTCAGCGTGCCTGAAAACGCCCCGCCGGGTACGCCGGTCATCCGCCTCAACGCCTCCGACCCGGACGAGGGCACCAACGGCCAGGTCCTCTACTCCTTCCACAGCTACGTCTCCGAACGGGCCCGGGAGCTCTTCCAGATCGACCCCCAGAGCGGCCTCATCACGGTGAGCGGTGCCATCGACTACGAGGAGGGTCACGTCTACGAGTTGGACGTGCAGGCCAAGGACTTGGGGCCTAACTCCATCCCTGCCCATTGCAAAGTGACCATCAGCGTCCAGGATGCCAACGACAACCCGCCCCTCATCAACCTGCTGTCTGTCAACAGCGAGTTGGTGGAGGTGAGCGAGAACGCCCCGCCGGGGTACGTCATCGCCCTGGTGAGGGTCTCGGACCGTGACTCTGGGGCCAATGGACGGGTGCAATGCAAGCTCCTGGGCAACGTGCCTTTCCGGCTTCAGGAGTACGAGAGCTTCTCCACCATCTTGGTGGATGGGAGGCTGGACCGGGAGCAGAGGGACCAGTACAACCTCACCATCCAGGCCAAGGACAACGGCGTTCCCTCCTTGCAGGCCACCAAGTCCTTTACCGTCAAGATCACCGATGAGAATGACAACCATCCCCACTTCTCCAAGCCCTATTACCAGGTCATCGTGCAGGAGAACAACACCCCAGGGGCCTACCTCCTCTCGGTCTCGGCCAGGGACCCTGACCTGGGCCTCAACGGCAGCGTCTCCTACCAGATCGTGCCCTCCCAAGTCAGGGACATGCCTGTCTTCACCTACGTCTCCATCAACCCCAACTCTGGAGATATCTATGCTTTGAGGTCCTTCAATCATGAACAGACGAAGGCCTTTGAGTTCAAGGTCTTGGCAAAAGACGGGGGTAATCCCTCTCTGCAGAGCAATGCCACCGTCAGGGTGATCGTCCTGGACGTCAATGACAACACCCCCGTGATCACGGCCCCGCCGCTGGTCAACGGGACCGCGGAGGTGTACATCCCCAGGAACGCGGGGGTCGGCTACTTGGTGACGGTGGTCAAGGCAGATGACTACGACGAGGGTGAAAATGGCAGGCTCTCCTATGAAATGGTGGAAGGAGACAGAGGATTTTTTGAGATAGACCAGGTCAATGGAGAGATAAGGACCACCAGAGCCTTTGGGGAGAACGCAAAGACAGCCTACGAGCTGATCGTGGTGGCTCACGACCATGGAAAAACATCTCTCTCGGCTTCTGCCTTGATTTTGATCTACCTGTCTCCAGCCCTGGATGCCCAGGAGTCCATAGGATCTGTTAACCTCTCCCTCATTTTCATTATCGCCCTGGGGTCTATCGCAGCCATTCTTTTTGTCACCATGATCTTCGTGGCAGTCAAGTGCAAAAGGGATAACAAGGAAATCAGGACCTACAACTGCAGGTAAAGACGTCTTTGTGTTCTGGGCACCTGCTGTGATTTTTGCTCTCACAGTTACTTTTCCATTTGCGGCTGTGTGCCTGGGGGAGGTGGTGTTGGGGGGGGGAAGGTGTGTGGATTTGCTCTGGGGACAAAAGTGAGGTTCCCGTCTCCTCTAAGCAAATTTCCTGCAAAGCTTTAAAAAAAAAAATAAAATTAAAACATCCCTCTCGGGGAGGAGAAGAGAAATTCCGCGCCGACTAACGGATCGACTTAATTGTGCAGCTTGACAATCTGTTGCAGCATCCCTGATTTTACGCGCTCCCTCGCAGGGAGGGGGGGTGGTGTTGGGGGGAAAGAACAGTTTTCCAGGGACACGGAGGATCGTTCCCATGGGCAGCCCCCCCCTCCGTCCCCGGCTCAGCTCCCGAGGCTGGGGGGAACACCCCTCAACACCACCACCACCCCCCAAAAAAGCCCCCCGCAGCATCCCCGCGGCAGACGGGGCGAGCGGCCGCCCTGGCATCCCTAAGCCCTCGCTGCTCGCCGTTCAAAAGAGCCATTGTGTGGCTGATGGTGGGGGCCAACGGGGGGAAAAACAGCGGCAAAAATAAATAACCACCCTTTTCCACACCCCCCCCCGCCAGGTTTCACCTCTCCGGCACCCGGCTGGGCTGGATGAGCCCTGTGGGGCGAGGGATAGGAATTTTTGTAGAGCTGCCTTATTTATTTTATTTTTTTGGGGGGGTTTTGCCCTGGTTGAACGCCTGTTCCCGGGTCCGAAATGCCGGAGGGGAGGTCAGCCCCGCGCCCCCAGCCCCTGAAAGGCTGATAGGGGGAAAATCCAGTCCCCCTGAATATGTAACAGCCCGGCGATTATTGTCTCTCTTTTACTATTCTCTGTGTTACACAAGTTAGGAGACAAATGCTAACCACACATGAATATCAATCAGATGCCATAAAAGAGCAGCTGCAATGCCTCATAAATGGTTTAATCCTGTTACTGGTGAAATAGCCATGACTTCTCCATTCCTTCGGCACCCAGAGTCGTTTCGGAGGGGAGGGATGGAAATTAATTTTGCTCTACCTTGGAAACGCACGCTGGGCTTCCCCCTCTTTCTTCCCCCCCCCCGACAATTCTGCGGCGCAGGGGGATATGCAGGCTTTAAAGTTTTATTTACACAGAAATAACGCCGGAGAGTTGGGGTTTTGTGCCCCGTTTTGGCGGCGTAGAGGGGGTTGATAAGCCTTTCCTGCTCGATGGAGGAAAAACCATCTGCAAATAAAGGTCGGTCTGTGCTGTATTATGGGATGCCTCGCTCCGAGTGAAAGCTCCTACACCAGATTTCTTGCCAGCTCGGCCCATGGGGTGAGGGTAGGAGCTGAATGGCTAAAAATCACGGCGTGGCACTGCCCCGCACCAGCTTCGCACACATGTATAAGCCCCGGGTTTGACTGTGACGGCTTAGGGATTAATGAAGTGCAGTTTAATTAAATAATTGGTCAATAGAGGAAGGACAGCGAAATGAATGCCCGCAGGAAATAATTGGGCTCTCGCCTTGCCAAACTTAAACATGTAGGTAAACAAAACAATTAAAGCGTCATCAGGCGTCGTTAGAGGAGCCGGCAGCGTATAGACGGCTGGCACCCCAGCAATCTCTGCCTTGCACTGATTTATTTGCACGCTCGGTGGTGGTGGTGATGGGGGGGGGATGCAGGGATGCAGGGGCTGCTATCGGTGCACATCAGGGTGGGCAGGAGAAGAGGTGGAGGAGCTCCAGGTGGGCCGTGGGGGCACCCTCTGCCCCACGCCTGGGTGCCGCGGCCTTTAGGTTCTGCAGACTGCCTGGTTTTAGAGGTTCTTCACGGCAGCTGCTGGAGAGTCTTCGTAAAAACGTGTTAATTTACGAGGCACATAAGGTTATATGAGAGCTGCTCGACTCGGTGGCGTTTTCATGCTCAGGCAATTAGCTTTCTGGAGCAAGAATATTTGGCCAATATTTGCCTTTCTAGATAAACTGTATTATTTATTCATCCCATTATTTCTGTTGCAGCCATGGGATTTTTTTTTTGTCTTGTGGTTTTGTTGTTGGTTTTTTTTTTTTAATGCTGTTACCGTAACAAGAAGAGGAGCCAAGTCCTGACTTTCCAAGGTGTATTTCTGCCTGTGGGGAGCATCTGATGTGCTTCCCTGGGAAATACCGCGCTGCCCAACGCCGGGCACGCACAGATTTATCTGTGGGGCACCAGCTGGGGCTGCGTTGCTCCATGTGGAAAGAGGAGCCACAGCCACCCCGAGCCCAGCACACCCGGTTAACGTGAGGTGCTTTCACACTTGACATTATTTGCCCGGGTGCTGTTTTACGATAACTTCTTCTTTTTTATTTTTTTTCCGGCGGTGTTTTTTGGAAGGCGTTCGAGGCACTTCGTCAGTTGATTCTTTTGGCAGGTGGGAAGCGAGGAGGGCAAGAAAGGCAGAGAAAAAACGAGCTTGCAGTTAAAAAAAAAAAAAAAAAAAAAAGGTCAAAAAGGATCATTTCTCTTTGCAAAACACAGTTGTTGTTCTCCGGTTTCTAGAAGGTGAAAGCATTTCCCAGCAGAAAGGGGGGGGTGTGTCGGGGGGTGAGGGAAGGGTAGGATGCGGTTGTGGAAAAAGATTTCGAGTTATCAGGTATTATCAGGAGATAGTCAAAACACCAGCAATTTGGATGAAGCATTAATAAACAAACAGCCTTTGGAGTGTGAGAGAATGGAGCTTGCCAGCTAGGACTGCTTCTGGGTCTGCTTTATTTACTGCTATGGAAAATGAACTGGGGAAAAAAAAAAATCCGCTATTCATTTTGAATTTTCATTACAGGGGCCAAATTAAATCACTTTTAAAATCCTTATTACGCATGGAAATGAATGCAGGTACCCTTTTCAGTTCATGGATTTTAATGTCTCCATTTTTCTCTTCTGCAGGCTGGACTTTACTCCTAGTAACTAAATATCAGCAATTATAAACGCTAGAGAAAAACAGAGGCATTTCTCCCTTCCCATTATTTTTCATAGTTGACCTGAAAGCGTGATACATGTGAAAATAAGCTAAAGACCGTGTCGTGCCACCAGACCCAGAGCATGACGTAATGTACATGACTAAGAAGCCTACATGGAGATGGGGGTCCAAGCCCTGCGGGTTTCCACACGTGTATTTAGCGGGGCAGGGTTCGGGATGCTCTCAGCTCCTCATTTTCCTTCTGTTCCCCCAGAATCGCAGAATACTCCTACGGGCACCAAAAGAAATCGAGCAAGAAGAAGAAGATCAGCAAGAACGATATCCGCCTGGTACCGCGGGACGTGGAGGAGACGGATAAAATGAACGTTGTGAGCTGCTCCTCTCTCACTTCATCCCTCAACTACTTCGACTACCACCAGCAGACCCTGCCGCTGGGCTGCCGCCGCTCCGAAAGCACCTTCCTCAACGTGGAGAGCCAGAACAACAGGAACGCCGGCTCCAACCACATCTACCATCACACCTTCACGGGGCAGAGCCCCCAGCAGCCCGACCTCATCATCAACGGGATGCCGCTGCCGGAGGTGAGCACCCCTGTGGGCGGCACTAACGGCTCTGCACGTGGACCGGGCACGGGTCTGGTGGTGGAAGGGCCACCAAGAGGTGTCAAGTGAAGAGGAGGTGGTGTTTGCCCTGTGTTGGACACCCCAGGGGCGAGGGAGCCGTGGAGGATGGGCTGTAGGAAGAGTGGCAGGCACTCAGCTGGTGGGTTGTTGACCGCTGGTGGTCGTGGGTGGATGTTTCACCCCCAGGCTCTGCCCAGGCAGGGATGCTGGCGCTCCTGGCATCCAGGAGGATGGATGTGGCTGTTTAGCAAGTGGGTTTGGAGCGTGGTGGTGCTCGAGGGAAGAAACCCACAGAGTCGTGGGTGGGAGCCTCACCTCCAGGCACGGCCGAGACCCCCAGAAGTGCCCGGGCAGGGATGCTGGCACTGCTGGCGTTCAGGAGGATGGATGTGGCTGTTTAGCAAGTGAGTTTGGAGTGTGGTGGTGCTCAAGGGAAGAGACCCACAGAGTCGTGGGTGGAAGTCTCACCTCCAGGCACTGCCAAGACCCCCAGAAGTGCCCGGGCAGGGATGCTGGCACTGCTGGCGTTCAGGAGGATGGATGTGGCTGTTTAGCAAGGGAGTTTGGAGTGTGGGGGTGCTCAAGGGAAGAGACCCCCAGAGTCGTGGGTGGAAGTCTCCCCTCCAGGCACTGCCAAGCCCCCCAGAAGTGCCCGGGCAGGGATGCTGGCACTGCTGGACCGGGCCTCCACGCTGCCGGGAGGATGGACGTGGCTGTTTAGCGACGGGGTTTGGAGTGTGGTGATGCTCGAGGGAAGAGACACCCTCAGAGGAGGTTTTTAAAAGGCTGTTGGAAGTGGCGTTGGTGGCTGTTGCTGTGGAGGATGTTGTGCTGGGGATGCTGGCAGTGCAGGGTGCCCTGGTGTCACCACCGGCACAATGCTGTCCTCTTGCCTCATCGTCCAGGATGGGAGGGACATGTGGGACCGGACCGTAGTCAGGGAAAGGGGCCGCTCCCATCCACGCCATCCTCATCAGGTTCTTCTAATTCATCGGCTTTCCTGCACATCACAGACATCATTTAATGTTGCTTGTTT
This sequence comes from Calidris pugnax, assembly GCF_001431845.1. Classification (NCBI taxonomy): domain Eukaryota; kingdom Metazoa; phylum Chordata; class Aves; order Charadriiformes; family Scolopacidae; genus Calidris; species Calidris pugnax. The sequence continues at coordinate 18,207,001 of NW_015090995.1, read as the reverse complement.
GTCTCTCTTTGAATTATTGTTTGGTATTAAGCAAAACAATCAAAGGTTTGTCATGTTTCCTGCTTTGAACAGGATAACAAAGCTGAAGAAGCAGCTGAAATATTTATGGCTCGCTCAGTTTTGCGTTGGGTGTTGCTGGTGTAAATGCAAAACGATGCTGCTGAAGACAGGGGAGGCTGCTTCAGGTTTATACCTGCTCTATGGCCAGCGTCTGCGGGGCTGCTGGGGAGGGCTGGTGCTGGTGGGACTGATCCTGCAGCCTTTGTGTGGGCAGAACTCCGGGGTTTAACCTCTGCCAAGGCGACAGGACCAGCTCCCGAGACGTCATCTTCCAGTGTCAGCCCAGTGTTGGGGTGCTCCCAGCCCATTTGCCGGTGCCTCGAAGCAGAGGAGCCACTTTTAACGACCAGACGGGTCAGGAGGGGGGGGGTTTGTTGGGGTCTCTGTGACAGCCCGTGGGCCACCTTCTGCCCAGGTGGACTTTTGAGCCCCTCCTGCCCTGGTGGGTGCAGGCCCCTCGCTGTACGGCATTGCCTTTCCCGGGCGACCCGTGGAGATGCTGCCAGGAGGCAACTTCTGGACAGGGTCACCAGCACAGCCCAGTGCAACCACCTACGTGCCTTTGGGAGGGAATAGTTGGGGCAACTCAGCCCTGGTCCCGAGAATTCACGCTCAGTTTAACTTCTGATGCCGGCATAAAAGCTGTAATAGAGTTTTTTAGCCATAACTGAATGGGAATGACCTGGATATAAGCACTCGTATATTCTCCTTGCATGTTTCCAGCCATAGAGCTGGGCAGGCTCCCAGATGCCCTGATAGGGGGAGAGAGGGACTTTGCAGCCGAGTTTGGATGGGAGCAGTTTGGGATAAGCCTGTCTCTGGTCAAATAAGGCAGAAGAGCTGCTACTGAAGCCTGTGCTTGGGCAGGCCAGGGTGGGAAACGCCACCCATCAGGTTCTGAGGGATCCCCATTGATGTGCCAGTGCTCTTCTCTGAGTACCAGCTGGATCTCAGGGTGCCCAGCTGCCTAGGGGGCACATCCCAAGGTTGTGGGTGGCCAAAGCTGTTGGGATGCTGGTGGCAGCGGTCCCTGAGGAATTCCGACCTTCCTGGAGTGGTGTGCTTTGGAGAGGGGTCTGGAGAGCATCTCTGGCCGGTGCCATGCTGTGGGCAGGGAGCAGTGGAGCACCCTGTCAGCCTATGATTCGCAGCCACAGACAAAATTCAGTCGCTTGTTGCTTCTCCCCATGCCTCATTGTTGCTTTTCCCCATTCCTTCTCCCCTCGCCCCGTTTCCCTCTCACTGGTGTGGGTGGGATGCACTGGTACCTCGCCTGGACAAACAACTCTGTCTCTTGCAGGGAGAGCATGTCCTCTCAGGGGTCTGCTCGCTCCCCGGGGATCCTTTTGGACAAAAGGGCAGGTCCAGGGCACGGGGAGGAGAAATCCCAACTGGAAGCTGCGTGGAAGTTTGGTTTAGGGTGGGAACTTTGTTTTTTTGGCAGAAAGCCCCTGTGTTATGCTTCCAGCTGTTGCAAGAGAAGTTATCCCACTGGTGGTGTGGGTTCTACGAGCTCCTAAAAATCCAGGTGACCCCGGAGGGTGAGGAATTTCAGCGAGGACCAGAGTGACAGCCCTGTCCTGGCACACAGGGTGACACAGGAGCTCCATAAAAGATGCTTTCATGGAGGAGCATCACAGCCTGGTACCCACCATCGCCCATCGCTGCCTTAGAAGATGTTACGCTGTGATGTTATCCGTATGCAGGGTGCTACTGGGACATCTCCAGGTGACAGTGATTTAATAAGTTAAATCCCTGCCCAGGGCTGGAGCTTCCAGAGCCAAACCATTCCCTGCAGTGCCTCCAGCAGGACTTTGTCTGGGCTGGTTTGAATCGCCTCCAGTGACGAGGCCGCCGGCGTTTCCCCTCCTGGGAGCCTTTAGGAGGTGTCAGCAGTGGGGAGATATCACTGCTGCTCCACCTGGGAGTGACTTTTCCTGATGGGAAGGCAAAGCATGGGTTGATAAAAGATAAAATCGGGAGGTAGACGTGTCGCTGGCGGTGTCCCTTAGCATATGATGGTTGTGGCTGGGAGTAGGCGATTGCCTCTGCAGACGCGGGCTGTCCTAGCAGCGGTGGCTTTGTAGTGTAGCCAGTCCTTGATGTGAGGCTTGTTTACTTGAACAGTCAGGAACCTTGAAATAAAAGTCCCCAAGGATGGGTTGTTTGTGGAGCTTCAGGAGTCCTTTCCTCCTCCTCCACGGTACGAGCCGGGTGGCTCGTGCCATGTTGTGCCATGGCTTGGTTGGTGCTTCCCCAACTCTCCCTGCTGATCCAGAGAGGATTAAACATCCGTGCCTACGGGGGCTGCAATCCAGCTCCATAAAAAAACAAAGTGTGGGACAACCTTTGGAAAGCTTTTCCCTCCGCTTGTGCCAGGGCACAGCTGCCAAGAGGGCACCGGGGCCCCGCTGGCGTTGGGTGGTCTCTTGGGTGCTGGGGAACCGCTCGGGGACCCTTTGCCCGTGGCCTTTTAGCATCCTGGTGGCTGCAGGCAGGGATGGCAGAAGGCGTTTGCGGGTGGCTGTGCTGAGCGTGGCTGACAGCAGGAGGCTTGGCCCCCGTGAGTGTTGCAGGGGGTTTTGGAGGAGGGAGCGTGGGCCATGCTGGAGCTGCAGGGGCATTGCCGGTCAGAGGCTTCGAGGCCTTTTCTTTCCCTTCCCTTCCCGCTGAGCCGGAGGAGAAGTCAGCTTTGAAACCGAAAGGGCTGGCTGTCAGTTTTTTTCCATGTAAGTTGCTGGAAGTTGGGCCGGGAGACGAAAAATCGAAATGAATGGGAACCATGAGGCGTTTTCCTCGATAAAAACGCTGGTGGCATCGGGGTGGTGTGGAAACCCGTCTGAATGGCAGGCCTTTTAGGATCCCCGGGACGCGGCCTGCATGTAGAGCAGCCACCCTTGGGTAACACTTACTTGCCTGGATTTTGTCTCTGTGGTTTTAACAGAAAGCGGATGTGTGTGTAATGGCTGCGTCGGTGTTTCAGAGGCACTTTTGCATCCAAAATCTGCGCATCTTTAGGAAGCAGTGGCCAAAGCATTGTCTGCTGCCCCAGGACAGGGAGCATCCCCTGGGGCACAGCAGCCCCTCCATCCCACCTGGGGATGCAGCGGTGGCCGGTCCCTGGCAGGACTGAGGTGTGAAATGGGGTCGGGTGAGCCTCTTTGGATGTCCAAAGGTGGAGTTCACATGGAAGTTCAGGCCTGGGGGTCCGGGATGTCCCCGTCACGGTGGTGGCAGGGTAGCAGCAGCACTGCCATTAGGTGTGGATCGGGCATGGCCTTGCTCTGGTCCTGCTTTGGTAGGTCCCGATGGAGAAGGTCAAGGTGGAGCAGTGAGTGGTCCACCAGTCCTCTGGAGACCTCCCAGACCCAGCCCCGGCACCGGGGGGTTGCTCCTGGTGATCCGCCGCCTCCTGAGCTGGTGGCCACCATCAGTAAGATGGGGAATTACTGGTTTTAGTGATAATCCTGGTCTAATCCCCCAACCTTGATACACTCCCGCGTAATCCTCACTCACACTGATTTCGTTTGGGCTCCTGGCGGCAGCGGGGATTATTTGAGCGAGCAACAGTTGCAGGATAAGGCCCCGGTGGTTTCAGATATGCTTTTTACTACCTGGAAAGCCTTCTGCTCGCTGTAGGAAATGGTTTTCTAAGCACAATAGAGCAATTTTCGTTTCAGGCGGCACCGGCAGGTTTTTGCTCTGGCTATCTGGCGGTGTTAACTAAAGCACATTTCTCCAACACACAAAGATTTTTGTTTTGTAAGAAATGAAATCAGCGTGGCTGTTCCTCTTTCTCTGTCATTTCTCTACTTGTCAATTCTTTCTTCCCCTCCAGCTTATCCTCCTCTTCTCCACTAGCCTTAAAAAGCCCCCAAAGTGTCTGTTATAATCACATTTTGTGTGTTACAACCAGAATGAATGTACTCACTTTAATATGCTGGGTTTGAGGAAATCAGTTTCTGTCTGGTATAACAGACAATTTGTTATAAACCATGCCATTTAGAAGTGAAGGGCCTTGCTTTAGTGTAACGCTGGGGAAACGTCATGATACATAATTGGAAGGGATTTGGCTTGCTTCTGAGCAACACTGTGTATAAAGCAGGGGAGGGGGGAGAGAAGGAAAAGGAGATAATTTCCAACCCGGAGAAAGTTTGCGGCGCTGAGGCATGCCAGGCTGTTGAAATGAGGCTTATTTTCAGGCGAGATAATAATTAAAGCGTTATCAGGGATGGTGTTGGAGGAGTGGGAAGGCTGGCTTTGCAGCGAGCGTGCGTTGCCAGTCTTGTTTTCTCCTTGGGAGGTCACTGTAACTCAGCACTTTTTGGTGGCTGCGATGCGCACCGGGCTGGGTAGCACAGGGCAGGGAGCCCGTTTGTGCCTCCACATCCCTCCCCGGGACCCGGAGGCCACCTTTCTTCTTCCTCAGCCTGAGGAAGAGGAGGGATGCTCCCAGCTGCAGGTGATGCCCTGCCTGGGGGAAGCTCTGCGGTCCCTGCTGGGGCACCCCAGACCAGCGGATGGGAACCCCAAACCTTCCCTCCTGCTCTCCCCCCTCACTCCAAATCTGCCCCCAGATCACAACTCCTGGCAAACCCCTCGGGTTAACTGCTCCCCGAAGGGTTTTGTGTGTCGCTGCACGTTCCCTGACCTCTCCCGGCATCCCGGACCGTCATTATGGAAATCAGCAGCTTTTCATTCCATTCCCAGGTCAGCCCGACCAAATTATACCTCCCCTAATGTGATGGCTCCGAGCTCTCCGTTTGGGAAAATTCATTTGAATACCTCACAGCAGAGATAAACACCCCAGCTCCCATTCTTCTTTAACCACGGCTCAGTGGTGGCCACGCTCGCTGCGCCGTGGCTCAGCCCAGCCTGGAATTCAGCAGGCTTTGGCTTTGGGATGGGTGATATGGGGCTGCGACCCCCTCCCAGCACCCTTTTTCCAAGGGTTTTCCAGCCCAAAGTGGGGTCCTGGTTGGCTGGGACCAAAGGGGTTTGCTGGAAGGGTCCGTGGAGGAATTAGGGCCAGTTTGTGGTGTGTGTGGTGGCAGTAGCCAAGCTGTATTTACAGTAAAAACCCTCTCTTTTGATGGCAAAACCTATATATAATGATACAACGATTAGATCATTATATATAACATACTGTATATTATATATCATATATTATCTCTTAAATGCTATATGCTGTATAATATACAGGATGTATTTATAAGCATATAAAAAGTGTGTATATAATTATTATCAATTGTACCTAATTATGTAAATCACAGAATTGTTGGAGTTAGAAGGGACCTTCTAGAGATCTTCTAGTCCAACTCCCCTGCCGAAGCAGGATTGCCTATAGCACGTATATAATATGTCATATAACTATATAGTTATGATTTGTTTTTATGCGGTTGGTTTGGGTTTTTGGATTCATCTTTACTGAAAGTAGAGAGGCTCGTCTTGTTTTCCTTTTGGGAAATTTGAATTTCTGATCCATATTTCTGATACATCTCCTACTTGTCGAGTCTATAAAAAAAGCTCCTGCTACTATATTTACGTGGCGGATAAGAATTTTCCCTTAAATTAGGAAAGATTTATAGTAAGGGTTTGTTGTTGTTTTTTTTTTTTTTAAATTGCATCAAAAGGGTGGTCTTGCACGCTATTTATGGCCTTTCTTATAGTAGCTTCCAAATCGGGTCCTGCTCTATCGAGCGATTTGAACTCTGTGGTTTCTCCCTGCCGTTTGCTTTGCATAAAGCACACACCACACGCAAAGGCAGGGTTGAGACCGAGCGCCCGTCACCTTTGAGTAACCTTATGTGCATCTGCTGGGCTCCTGGGAAGAGCCCTGTTTCCCAGCTGCCCTCACCGAGGGTGCCCTGCTTGGCTTTTCCCTAAATTCCCATCATCCAGGGAATTCCCATCATCTGCCTGTCCTTCATCCCCTGCCCACCTCCATCCTCGGGCTCTGCCGGTAGACTCTCTGGCCAGGAGCCCCACCATCCCTCCAGGGACACCTCTCCAGCAGCTTCTGCTCTCCTGGGGGGGCTCGGATGGGGGGACCCCCCCCAACTCCCCCTTCCCTGCCCACCTGCCTCGGGGCTGGGCACGGCCCCGCTTCAGCAAATGATTAGATATTGCTCCCAGTAGAGGCTATAGTTGAGTTCCAATCATTTTCTGTTAATTAAAATACAGGATGGTCTTATTTGTAGCATAAATAGTTGTAATCTGTGTACTTATAAGTGTAATTATAATTCAAATTAGAGCGTGCTCTGAATTGGCGATGGGTGGGGTGCTCTGCAGGCAGTGCTACCCTCGCCGGGCTGTGGGCAGGCTGTCCCTTGGGGTGTCCCATGGTCCTGGTCCCAGTTGTCCCCAGGAGAGCATCCCCCGGGGCTCAGCAAAGGGATGCTGATGCCCTTGGTGGCTCCTGATTTCGCTGTCACTGCTGGGACCGTTGGAGGATTTACCGGAGAAGTCACCACGACATCGTTCCTTCAGCATCTCCTTCTGGTTCCTCCTCTAAATTCGGAAGGCAGTAATGGCTCGTGTCAGCCGGATAAGTGATTAGCACTTAGTCTTGACGTGGCTCCCTGTTTAACACGGAATTACGGTGAGTCCTCGTTAGGCTGGGGAAGGCTGGAGCACGGTGATGGCTGATGCTGCAGCTGGAGGATGCGCGCGGCCAGCGTTTCAGTTCATGGCCACCCTCGGCACGCTGCTGGTAGCCCCAACCGCTCCTCCTCCTCCTCACACCCGCTGCATCCCCTGGGTCTGGGAGCAATAACGTGGGTCTGCGTGCCTGGGAGCCATCTGGATGAGGTCCTCCTCCTCCTCCTCTTGATGCCCCGTTGGCCGCCGGAGATCCGGAGGTGAATCCTTGGTGGTTCTCACGGGGATGTGGAGCTTGTTGGATTAGACCATCTTTTGTAGCGGCAGGTGTACGCCACAGGGCAGGTTTTCAAATTCCCGTGGTGGTGGATTGCATTAACCCATCCTAAGTCAGGTATGTAAAATTCCATTAAGGGAAAACCCTCTGGCATTTTCTCACCCGTGCTCCAGCTCTGCAGGCTATGCTAATGCAGTGCGTTTGCTCATCTATTAGGAGGATGATGGCTTTAAAATAATAACATTTATCTTTGGCAGCGGACCTACAATAGTGCACGCCGAGTACAATTTTGTGAAAGGCTCTGCAGATGTTGCCTCATTCAATCTGGGTCAAAAAGAGTGCTTAGAATCATAAAGGTTAGAAAGAGATCAAATAATTCGGCGGTTTTATTGCTGAATAATGTACTTGGAAAATATCATTCACCATTATTAGACTAAGTGAGTACAGAAAACACAGGACTCAATAGTCATTTCTCAGTATTGGCTGATTTTACTGTTTTTATAATGTAGCTAAATTCCCTGTTATTGATTCTAGCATCGATTATTGATCTGGAAGTCTAAATGTATGTGCCGGTGGGAGCACACGGAGTCGGATAATTAGGGAATTAGGCTTCCCCCCCTCTCCCCACGGTGTCTGGCGACGGGCAGCAAACCTGAGGGGCACATTGATGCTGCTTTTGGGGAGGTGCAGGGTGTTCGGGGAGATGAAGAAATGGGAAAACACCCGTTTTATGTCTGTTCTTTTCCCTGCTGGTGTAAACTCTATCAGGCAGGCACAGATGGGCTGGGATGCCGGCAGCGGGATGGGGGCTCGGTGCCCGCCCCTGCGACTCCCGTCACCTGCTCCCTCCTGGATTTTTTCATATTCAGATTCACATCTGGATGCTCTGGCAGGGACCCAGCGTCGGTGACATTTGGTAATCAAATCCACAGGGCTGTTGGCTTAGAAACAGCATCCAGACCTGTCTGCCGGGGTGAAACGCTTTTCCAGACGTTCGCAAGCGGTTCCTCTGCTTTGCTGTTGAGCCCCCGCCGTGCCCGTGTCCCTTTTCTGGGGGGAAATACTGCACTGGGGCTGAGATCCTTCCCTCCATGTCAATTAATTGCAGGGGTTGGGTTAGTGAGAGACCAAAGCCATGGTCCCGTTTGGGCTCTGCATCCCATGGTGAGCCCACGGACCAGAGCCGGCAGCATCGCTGTGGGAGCCCCAGGATCCTGCTGGGGCCCACTGGATTCCTTCATTCGGGGAGAAAAAAGATGAATTTTAGGATATGTTCGTCTCTTGTTCTCCACACTTAGTTGTTGTCAGCATTAATATGCCATTAACACATGCTCATTAGGAGGAGAATGATTATACCCTGCAGAATATGGGGGAAACCTTCGTTAGGCACTAACATATTGAACCGAGCTGCAGACTTCACTTGGGAAAACTGGGGAAGGTTCTGCTCTGCATCAGGTTTCCCTCATTTCTCCTCGTTGGTCTGATAAAAACACCTTGTCTTCTAGAGCACCTGCTGTCGGGCAGGGCAGGCCTGAGTGACGAAATCCTTCTCGGGACCTCAAATCCATCTTCATCCTCAAATCACAGAATCGTAGAATGGTCCAGGTTGGAAGGGACCTTAAAGGCCATGTAGTTCCACCTCCTGCCCTGGACAGGGACACCTCCCACCAGACCAGGTTGCTCCAAGCCCCATCCAGCCTGGCCTTGAACCCCTCCAGGGATGGGGCAGCCACAGCTTCTCTGGGCACCCTGGGCCAGGCTCTCACCACCCTCACATGGAAAAAAATTGTTCCTGAGATCTCAGCGAAATCTCCCCTCTTTCAGTTTAAAACCATTCCCCCTTGTCCTATGGCTCCCCTCCCTGATCCAGAGTCCCTCCCCATCTCTCCTGGAGCCCCTTTAGGGACTCGAAGGTTCTCAAAGGTCTGCCCGGAGCCTTCTCTTCTCCAGGTTGAACCCTCCCAACTCTCTCAGCCCGTCCTCCCAGCAGAGGGGCTCCAGCCCTCCCAGCATCTGCGGTGCCTCTTCTGGCCCCGCTCCAACAGGTCCATGTCCTCAAATCCATCTTCTTCAGCTCCGATTTGTCCTCACCAGAGCTTATTTTGGCACGCAAAGGGGACGCCAGCCCCTTTTCCCCCCCTCCGAGGGCTGTGCTGGCTCCGGGGCCTTGGAAGGCAAGGAGATCTCAGCAGGGCTGGGTGATGCTGCGGGGACAGATTTGTTGAGAAGGGAGGTGTCATTTCCACATCCTCGCTTTTCACACTCTAACGACGTTTTTAAGCGTTCATCTGGCCCTGCTGCCTCCAGTCTGAAGCCGTAACCTGCCGTGTGTGACGGGGCAATCGCTCGCCCCGGTGATGATTGCAGCGGAGCCCGGCGTCGCTCCCGTCCCCGCTCGGCGCGTGGCAGCTCCAGGCGTGTGAGCAGTGCTCTCCTAAAGTCAATCAATAAGAATAATTGCAAGTTCAGGTGGGGGTGAGGGAGGAGAGTGCCGTAGCAGACAAATATTTGCAGATTAAGCCCCTGTTTAGATGCAGATGCCTCCTGCGATAGGTAACGAGGGACGGACAATAAGGACCATATGTGGCATTTAATGGGAATTTATTCTAAATGGGGTGATTTCATAGATTTCCGTGGAGCTGGCAGCTGTCCTCTCTATTAAACGTGAGCGTGCTGCCTCCATCACTGCCCCCCTGCCCTGTCTGCCCGCAGTTTTGCAGGATTTTGGAGTACTGGTGGCAGGGTGTTGCAGTCCTGTCCCCCCCTTACCTCCACCAAGGTGCTGCCAGGGGCAATCCCACAGACCAGTTTTCACCAGCAAAGGAAAAATGGTGTTTCCTGGGCCTGGATTTCCCATTGTGAAGGTGGATGAAAGCACATCCACGTCAGGAGTGGAGGAAGGCACTGGGAGGGTTGCCCTTTCTTCTCGTGCCCGCAGGAGGCTGGGGAGCAGCGATGCTGGGCTGAGCAATCCTGCTGCCCACCAGCCCTTCATAACCAAGTAGCACCAGAGAACCTCAAAAGCAAAAAAAAAAGCCCCATACTCATAGAATCACTGAATGGTTTGAATTGGAAGGGACCTTGAAGACCATCCAGTTCTAACCTCTTGCCCTGGGCAGGGACACCTCCCACCAGACCAGGTTGTTCAAAGCCCCATCCAACCTGGCTTTGAACCCCTCCAGGGATGGGGCAGCCACAGCTTCTCTGGGCAACCTGGGCCAGGGTCTCACCACGCTCACAGGAAAGGAGTTCTTCTCAAAATCTTATCTAAATCTCCCCTCTTCCAGTCTGAAGCCATTACCTCTCCTCCTATCACTACATGCCCTCGTAAAAAGACCCTCCTCAGCTTTCCTGTAGCCCCTTCAGATACTGGAAGGGGCTTTAAGGTCTCCCTGGAGCCTTCTCTTCTCCAGGGTGACCCCCCCGCCCCAACTCTCTCAGCCTGTCCTCCCAGCAGAGGGGCTCCAGCCCTTGGAGCATATTTGTGGCCCTCAAGTACACCGAAACCAGAGGAGAACTGTGGTTATCCATCATTGATGAGGAAGGAAATGAGGTGATGAGGTGAGATTCCAACATGCAACAGGTCAGGCTTGGAAGGCTTTTGGTGTCTACCAGCACCTTCATTAGAAGCAGAGTACCGTCTTCTGGCTTGTGGTGGCTGGATGGACAGACAGATGGATGGACACCCCAGCTGTCAAGGAGGCAGGTCAGTGGCCATCCCAGCTTCACCCATCTTCTGCTTGATTATGTCTCCTTGGACCTTAGTGACTTCTCCCTCTCAGCCCGCCGTGCTGTCCACAGGCTCCCATCTAACCGCATCTCACCACGTTGGCAGCGTGGCCGCGTCCATTGGCTGGGTGCTGCGTGACTCATGTAATCGCCATGCGAAATGCATCATTCATAAACTGTTTAGCGCGACCTTTTGTACAGTAGCACTAATTATTATTATCACAGAAGCCCAGTAAACTAGACTAGTAATTATCAGGGATTTATTTGAATGGACAGCTAAGCTATTCTTGGCAAGTTAGTCAAAGCAGTTGTCATGACAGCCACACAAATGTGTCTTATGAATTGGGTTAATTAGGGTAATTAATAACTGTTGTTTTGCCCTTTTTTAACAAGGTATTGCCTAGACACTGTCAAAAAATAGCAATTGTACCTAACAGAAATAGTCTTCTTCTAGCAGCAACCTGCAAATCACAAAATCAAAGTAGTGAGTACCTGTTGGGTTGTTGTTCAGCAAAGCAACGTGTGTCATCCCTCTCCTCGCGCCAGGCAGGGAGCAAAAGGCTCCGTTGTAATTTTTCTGCCGCGCTTCCCCTGCTGTGCAGTGTTATCTAGGGACTGGTATTCATCATCATTGATATTGTTATTATTTATTTTAATGCCGTGGCTGCTCCCAGCCCCTGTCACAGATGGATGTGTGGGTGGCCAGGGCAGCCCCGAGGTGCTCCCGTTGGTCGGAGCCGGCCCTGCAAGCGGCAGGACTTCAAGCCCATTTTAACGTCGTGACCGTAAATGGTTGGTTTTTTGCCGGTGCATTGTCACCATCCTCATCAGGATGGCTGGTGCCAAGCCGCCGGGTCCTCGCTTAGCAGAGCATCTGCTGCTTTTGAAAGAAGGGTTTTGCTGAATCAAGGGGTTTGGTTTTGTCGTGGTTGTTGCTGATATTGAGTAATGGTGGTAACTAAAGCTCTTCGTAGCCAAGTAGCACCAAAGAGCCTCAAAAGGAAAAAAAACCCTGTAGTCATAGAATCATAGAGTGGTTAGAGTTGGAAGGGACCTTAAAGGCAATTTAGTTCCACCCCCCTGCCCTGGGCAGGGACACCTCCCACCACACCAGGTTGCTCCAAGCCCCCTCCAACCTGGCCTTGAACCCCTCCAGGGATGGGGCAGCCACAGCTTCTCTGGGCAACCTGGGCCAGGCTCTCACCACCCTCACAGGGAAAAAATTATTCTCAAGATCTAATCTAATTCTCCCTTCTTTTGGTTTAAAACCATTGCCCTCATCCCGTGGCTCCCATCCCTGATCAAAAGTTCCTCCTCATCTCTCCTGTGGACCCCTTTGGGTACTGGAAGGAGCTCTAAGGTCTCCCTGGAGCCTTTTCTTCTCCAGGCTGAACACTCCCAACTCTCTCAGCCTGTCCTCACAGCAGAGGGGCTCCAGCCCTTCCAGCATCTCTGTGGCCTCCTCTGGAGCTGCGCCAAGAGCCCTCCCAGCATCTCCATGGCCTCCTATGAACCTGCTCCAACAGGTCCCCATCCCAGGGAGCACCCTGGGCACCCCAGCTCCCTGTGGTGGTGGTGGTCCCCGTCCCACACCGGTGGGCTGGGTGCTTGCCAGCACAGGGCACCATCTCCCCAGGGACTGCAAGATTTGGTGCTGATTATTAAAAATGGCCCAAGATTACAGATGCGACTGAGGAATATTACGTAAGTTTTGTAGAAAAATGACCTGAATAGATGAGTGAAGGCTCTGGCTGGTTCTCCAGCTGCACCGAGCCCTGTCTATTTATATCACCTCTGGGCTTTCGAAGCCCTCTTTTAACTGCAGCTTATTTGATAACACACGTCTTTTAAAAAGAAAATAAAATTTAAAAAAATGAAGAAGGAAAAGGGGAAAAGAAACCCTAAAGAAAAACACCTCTGTGGAGAAGGTAGGGTTTTAATGAAGAAATATTTTGCACCGTTCTCCTACAACCTTAGGGCTAATAGCCTGGAACTGGTACTTTGGCTCCTTAAAAAGCCCAACAAGACAAGCCAATTACGGCCTCTGAAACATTTTTATTTTTAGTTCCTTGTAATAGCAATTCATCCTCGGCTATGGTACATTAACTGGAAGGAACAAGAAGTAGTAAGGTTTTGGCATCTTTGTAATAACCAACGGGCTGTGTTTACCAGGCTGTTAATAACGCGGGGTGGCTGGCGGGCAGGGGGAGAGGGCAGCGTGGGGATGGAGATGGTACCCAGTCAGCAGAGATCCCCCAGCCTGGCAATAAAATGGTAATAAAATGGCTTTATTACCATTGATTTCCCTACAGTTTCTTCTGGGAGAAAAGAGGCTCCTTTTGGGTGAAATTCCTCAGTTTCCCGGTGTCCCCGCGCTGGCGGCGTCACTCAGAGGGGAGGAAGGGAGGGGAGGTGGTGTCTCCCCAAGGGTGTGTGGCACCTTTGAGGGGGGCAGAGGGTTTGGAAGGGAGCTTTTCCACGGGAGCATTTTCCAGCCCAAAGTAAGGAAAATAAAAACAAAACAAAAAAATAAAAATGGGGGAAAGTGGTTTTGATAAATAATTTCGTTATGAGCAAAATCCCCTTGAGGCTTCAAGTGGGAGCTGGCAGAGGCTGTTCCTGATTGCAAGCCTTCCCTTGAAATTACAGGCAAACGATGTCCATGATAACACCATGAGCACACAGGGCAGCGTTCCCTATAGTTTTATTATCCGAAGCCGGGGGGGAGCTGCCCCGTGCTGGGGGCACAGGCGGGACGGGATCCGGTGAAGCCGTAGGATGGAAAAGCCTGCGGGGTATAAGGTGATAAGAGAAGGGCTTGTTGCTTGCTGGAAAAATCAGAAGAAATGGGGCTTGTACTGAGACACGGGGCAGGGAGAAGTTCCCCGGGGGCTGCCGCTTGCCACAGTGCTGGCGTGGGCACCCCCCACCCAAATTTATCCCTGGAAAGCCACAAGATGGGGAAACCCTTCGGCTGCCGCTGCGAGCCCCCTCGCCCTCCAGCCTGGGGTCCCTCAGGGGTGTCCCCATCCCCTCCAGGATGCAGAATCACAGCGAGGTGCCCCCAGCTGAGCCTGGTGGCCCATTTTGGTGCCTGGCCCCATTTTGGTATGTCCTCTGTCATCCCCCCCCACCCCAACCTGCCACCCCAGGGCTTGGGGATGAGCCAGTGGGGTGGCCACCTGGGCATCCCATCACTCCCATGTGCCGAGCTGGCGGCAGCATCTCACACCTGCACTATTTTTAGCTCAGCTGCAATGATTTTGGGGTTGGTTGGGGTTTTTTTTTTTGGTTGGTTTTTTTTTTTTTAGTCTTTTTTGCAGTGACAAATCTGTGATTTCTCCTGTTCCCTACGAAACGCATCGGTCTGACCTGCCGCTCCAGAAGGTGAATGACAAGGAGTTTTATTTAGCCCTGGCGATGGGAACATTTTAAAAAAAGGTTCCTCTGTTATATTTGTTTTCATTCCTAATGGCAGGAGGCAGGGAAAGGACAGTTCTGAAAGGGTTTTTAACAAATCTGTAAGTCATGCCCCATTACCCTGGGGCTGCTGATTAGATCCAGATTGTTTCTTGCACTACGTCGGGGAGGGGTGCAGTCCGGGCTGGGAGCTGCACGCACGGATCCATTACACATCTCAAAGTCCCAGGCATAGGTGATGGGGGGAAAAAAAACCCCTTTTATTAGGTTTATTGGCTATTATATCCCCCGCGGGGAATTTTCCTTGGTGCAGAAGGCTGTGTGGTTGTGGGGGGGGTGGTGAGCTCAGCCCTATGCCCATCGTTGGGCACGTGGGACAGAGGCATTGCCCCCTTGTGGGGGGGGTGGTGAGCTCAGCCCTATGCCCATCGGTGGGCACATGGGAGGGAGGCATTGCCCCCCCTGCCCCAAAATTCCTCCTGTCCCAACCCCACGGCGGGGGGGCATTGGGCAGCTGCTGGGGCATTGCCACCCTTCTGGCTGCTCACAGTCCAGGGAAGGCATCTGAATAATTCCCCTTAAAAAATATACCCCGCTTTTGGGTCAGTATTTTGCTTTTCTATCAGTTTCGGGGTGCTGGTGCCAAGCGGGTACCTGCCCCAGCGGTGCTGCTGGAGGGATGGACCCCTGTGCCAGGGCCACCAAAGAGCTTTTGGGTTATAGGTGCCGTAGGAATGTAAGGCAGGGTTTTTATTATTGCATTTTTGCTCTTCATAACCATACTGTAGATTTCTGATATGTTGACAAATTCAACCGGGTGACACTATTTGTGGCTTTCAGGAGTGTAATTATGGCTTCATTGTGTGTTGCCGCGCTCAGGATTCAGTCTGGGTTTCTAATCCTATACCCTTTTTTTTCAAAAATCACATCACAGCAGCTCCTCTCCTCCTGCCTCCGATCCATTTGCAGACAAAAAAAAAAAAAAAAAAAGATGAGAAAGCTTGTATTTATTTGGGGAGGGGAGAGGAGTTCAGTGTGGATTAGTGGGCATGCCTGCGCCGTAATACAATCTGGTTTGATACTTCTGCTCGTTCTGATGAGCGGGGTGATGCTAAAGGATGAACTCTCCCAGCAATTTCTCCGCGATGCTTTTTATTTCATCAGGAGAAAATGGAGGCTGGACTCGGTTCCTTCGGTGTTTAATAACGTCCATCATAACCAAATGCCCTTTATTTAAGCTGCAGTAATAATTAGAGGGTCGGTGGTGTTAAGCAGCCACGGAGCCTGGCTCTGAGGAATGTTCATTGTGCCTCATTAAATTTGGAATTAGTGCTTAAAAGGTCAGAAATAAATATTCTGTTTATATTTCAGGGGATAGTAAATCTAAGTGGATGCTGCGTTTGCACATCCTCGTCTCTGCTCGTTCCTGCCGTGCCGAGCGAGGCACCGCTCCATTTGGTTTAGGCAGCAATCAGAGTGTCTGCAAAAAAGCCCAACCCCAAAAACCGACCCTGGTTTCATTGATCACGGGCAGGAAAATGATCTGCTGTATTACATCTAATTATAAAACATCAATATCAGATGCTAAATGCACTTAACTTTTTCAGAGACGCTAATATTGCTAGTTTACAGTTTGCCATCTCCTGTATTACAGGCTTTAGCGGGGAGCCGGGGGAATGCTGCAAAGGGAGATGCCAGAGGTCACATCCTTTTAACCTTTATTGAGCTCCTCCAGGTGACTGCCTCTTAAATGCTCCTTAATAAGAGCCAAATTGCTTCACGCTTTCCTTCCGTCTTGCCTGCCACGGCGGAGGTGCATCCCCCAGCTTGTGCTCCAGCACCCGTGGAGATGCTGATGGGGACCGGTGACCAGCTGGGTCCCTTCCAAAGGCCCTGACCCCGCGGGGGTCTCCGAGCCACGGCACGGAGGAGAGGATGGTGGGCTCCTGGGGGTGACGCAGGCATCTCTCGCCCCACCATGTCCACCAGCAGGATGGTGGTGGAAGCCCCAGGAGCTCTTTGGGTGGAGTTTGCTCAGGGTTTTAACCCAAAGCCTTGGGCTGGGGCTGCTCTCACATCTCTGATACCCACCAGGCTGGGAGGTGCTGGTGCTGGAGAGTGAGGAATGGGGAAATACGGGTCTGTCTCCTGCTGCATCATCCCAGGCTGTGGTTGCAGCACTCGGGACCCTCACCCATGGTGGCAGACATTGCAGATGCCATCAGTGCCTGAGTGGAGCTGGTGCCAAGCATGGGGCAGGAGGAGCAGAGCTCCTCAAGTGGGTCAGGCACCAGGCTGGTCTCTGTTGGCCATACCTGGGCTCTGACTGATGCTCCGAGGCAGCAGCATCCTCGTCAGCAGCCGGTAGCACAGGGGCTAATTACGTTGGTATCACACAATGGGGGGAAAAATCTCTCCTGGCATCCTTTGTGATCCGCTCCAGCCCAGAGTAGGATCTGATGAGTCTCCTGCTGGTGTGTGGAGAGAGACCGGCCACCTCGCTGGGCATGAGAGCATCAGGAGGAGCCCGACTGTTCCTCCTGGGGCCATGGGGCTGGATTTTGGGGTTTGGTGGGGCGTTGTACCGTGCCTGCTCCCAGCAGGAAGGATTCTCAGACCGTTTATTTGTTTCCCGTGGGGTAATAAGCAGCTTGCTAAATGGTAATGACTTTTCCTCCTTGCTGACGTGTTCTGCATTTGACCTGGTCCCTGCTTGGAAATTTCCCCTGTTTCCCAAGTGCAGCTGGAGTGGTTTTATTTAATTTGCATGAATTCTATATCACCCACAACGTAGCTCAAATGGTAAGAATGAAGTGCTGGCGAGATCTCCTAACGGGCAGCAACAGTTTTATTGCAGATGCTGGAGCCTGCGCTTGAGCAGCCCGTGGAGAACAGGACGGAGGACACAGGAGGACCAGGAGAAGTGGTCTTACAAGCCCTGCCCTTCCCAACAGGGAGGCCCTGTGGATTTTGGGGAATGATTTGCCATTTCTGGGGTCCCCGAGGATGCCGGCAGCACGGAGGGAAGGTCAGGAGACCGGTGCTCCTGGTGAAGACGTGCAGCTCGATGCAGAGGATGAGGAG
Source organism: Calidris pugnax (assembly GCF_001431845.1). Lineage (NCBI taxonomy): Eukaryota > Metazoa > Chordata > Aves > Charadriiformes > Scolopacidae > Calidris > Calidris pugnax. The sequence continues at coordinate 18,189,831 of NW_015090995.1, read as the reverse complement.
CCGTTGTGTGGTTCGGGAGGATTTTCTGAAACCCAAAAGGAGAGATGCATGTTGCAGCCTTGGAGAAAGGTCCGCTTTGTTTTTTAATAATAAAGGGTGACATGCAAGCTTTACTAACAAGGCACGTAGGGGAAAAAAAAAAAGGCTCAAGGGATAACCCTGAAAAAGTGGCGCTAAATGTGTCATTTTTATGAAGCTGATTTTGTGAAGGGTCCCTACATGCTTTGGCAGGAGGTTGCAGCAGGTTTACAATGATTTGTGGAAAGATAGGAATGTTTTCACCCTGAAGTGAGAAGAAGGGCAAAAAAACCCCACACTGAGATGCTTCAGAGCCATCTTCCGAGGCGGCGGCTGGCGGAGGGATGGATACCTGTCACTTCGGGTCGGGAGAGATGGGTCCAGCTTCCAACAACCACGGACTTTGCTTGGGGGGGCTGATGTGGGGATGGAGGAGCCAAACCCTCCGTTGAGAGCCCAGACCCAGACACAACAGGGAAAGCTGGATTTTCACCTCCAAGGAGTTTGGTTTGCAGAAAATCAAAACACATTGGAAACAGCTGAAAAAAGGGAAGAGTGAGACAGAGCGAGATCCTGGGCGTCTGCCCTGAGGTGGGCAGGCTGGCAGGGACACTCTGAGCCTCCTGGCACGGCCCAGGATGTGTCCCAAACACCCTGGGGACCGACCCCAGCCTGCATCCTCTATTTCTCCATGGGTCCACAGCAGTGGTGGTGCCCGGAGCCGCCACAGCTCGCTGACCTTCCCCCTGGCACTTGTGTTAATTCCCCTTAAACCGCCTTTGGATCCTCCGGGGTTTATTTCTGTTTCTCAGGCAGAGAGTGAGCAGTTGTTAGAGTGGTGCCCTGTTGCTAACGGACCTTTTGCTAATGGGGAAGTCACCCCCCCGCGATGTCCAGGTCAAGAAGAGTTGTACTGACGTTTGTACATCCTTTTTTTTTTTTTTTTCTTTCTCCCCTAAAAGCACTCTGCAGAATCCATGTGTTATATGGACAGTCTGGGAAACTGAAAAACTCACTTCAACCTAAAAACTTGGTACTTGCTGTTTTTTTTTTCTTTTTTTTTTTTTTTTTTTCCTTTAATTTAATGGAATTGGCAGTCCTCAACCGAAAGCAACCGCTGGGGGAAAAAGAAAAAAAAAAGTTTAAAATGTCCCTGCTGATTGCTCCATTCTGAGTGTGTCTGTTGTTATATTTATATTAGTGTTGCTAAGGCAGCAGTTAAAAGCATTTTTCAAATTAGGCACTGGTAAAGCCACGCGCTGAGCCAGGGCTCTCTCTTTGATGGCATCGACACCAACGCGCCGGCATCGGGAGAGCAAATCCCGAGCCAGGAGGACAGCAGGGCTCCTCTGCTCCCAGGGAAACACGGGATGAGACCACAGACTTTACGCTGGGTGTTATTCCCCATGTCGTGAACATGTTGTCTGGTCCCAGCACAGAGGCTGAGGGGCTCATCCTGCCAAGCGGGAGCATCCTTCATCCCCGTTGCCGTGAGCAGGAGATCAGAATTGGCAGCGCTGTTCGGGAGGCCCATGGACAGGAACATGGACAGGAGGGGCCGGGCTCGAGGCTGGGCTCCCCTTTGATTTCCACAGGAGTGCTGCTCATCAGTGAGAAGGTAGCTGTTTGTTTGCTTCTGCCAAAATAACGAGGAAGATGAGGGCTGGCCTCTTGATGATGCACTTTATGGAGAGCACGCTTTCATCGGCGCCAGCCTTACTTTTTCCCTCTTTTTTTTTTTTGGCACTTTGACTTTGTTCTTTGGGCCTCATTAAGAGAGGGAGCGGATCCTTTCCCAATTAAAATGTTGACATGTCGGAGACGTTCTCCTTCCCCGTCGTTTTGCCTGCTTGGAAGTGATTGCGCTTCGCAGGATGAGCTAGAATTAAATCGAGTGAACTTCGATTGAATAATGCAAGCTATAAAGCCGCCCTCCTCCATGAAAAATCTCATTTCTTTTTTATTTTTCTGTTTTGATCCCCCTAGCCTGCGTGGAGATAACCTTGATGGATAATCCCACGGCTGGGGAGAGGTCTCGTAACCCCCCGGTGCAGCGGTGGGACCGTGCCGGCGCGGGCAGCACGGGCAGCTCTCCCCGGGGTTCCCCGAGCACAAGGCAGCACGTTTCCCATCCTCCTGCCCGTGTCAGTCCTTGTCTTGTCCGAAATCTGGAAGTAATTAGCATTAGTCACGCTGCTTTCGGTGGCGCGGGGGATTTTGAAGCCTGGGAACGGATGCTGGGACCGACCCCACGGGAGGGAACCCCCTCCTCACCCCTGGACCTGGGGGCTGTGTCTTCACTCGCAACGTGGCACGGGGCATCCCGAGCAGGGGGGGCATGGGGACCACGTGGTGCTCCAGTCCCTCAAACTTAGACCATGGGGAGCCTGCTCATGGGAGAATGATTTCAGTGAAAAATCTCATTTCTTTTTTATTTTTCTGTTTTGATCCCCCTAGCCTGCGTGGAGATAACCTTGATGGATAATCCCACGGCTGGGGAGAGGTCTCGTAACCCCCCGGTGCAGCGGTGGGACCGTGCCGGCGCGGGCAGCACGGGCAGCTCTCCCCGGGGTTCCCCGAGCACAAGGCAGCACGTTTCCCATCCTCCTGCCCGTGTCAGTCCTTGTCTTGTCCGAAATCTGGAAGTAATTAGCATTAGTCACGCTGCTTTCGGTGGCGCGGGGGATTTCGAAGCCTGGGAACGGATGCTGGGACCGACCCCACGGGAGGGAACCCCCTCCTCACCCCTGGACCTGGGGGCTGTGTCCTCACTCACAACGTGGCACGGGGCATCCCGAGCAGGGGGGGCGTGGGGACCACACGGTGCTCCAGTCCCTCAAACTTAGACCATGGGGAGTCTGCTCATCGGGGGATGATTTCAGCTCGGGCTGGATTTGGTCTGGTTTTTGGGGTCAGAAATCAATAGGAAAGCTCCCGGTGATGTTGGTTGGAGGGGGATTTTACCTAGGTGGTCTGTACCTAGGTTGTGGCAGGAGACGTGATGGCAGCACGTGCAGTGTTTCTTCAGCCTGTGGTGGGGTTTTGGTGGCACCTGGTGGAGTGTTCCCTGGATATGTCCTGGCCCCTGAAGCCTGGGCCATGTGGTGTCAGTGCTCTGAGCATTTTAAAGCTCTGTGATGTACGTGTATATATTGAAATCTGCTCTCTGGGTCCTACCTGGTTTTCCTGGGGCTGGGATGCACATACAGACGTAGGGATGAAGCTGCTGGAGGCAGTGGTGGGTGCAGGGGGTCTCACACTGCTGCTGGGCAGGGTGGTGGGGCTGGAGACATGGGGACAGAGCCAGCTGAGGTTCTGGGATTGCTGGAGCCATTCCCCTATCCGCCAGCACAAGGTGCTTGGAGAGGGCTTCCCACCGAGCAGGAATTGCTCTGAATCTGGCTCCCATCCCTCCTGTCCTCCATCGCTCGGCTCCGAGGGGCAGGAGCTCTGAAGACCCACTCCGAGCCCATCTGTGGGGCTGGGATATCCCACAGGGCTGCTGGGGGGGACACGCCATGGGGTGGCAGCCTCAGGATTGATGGAGAAAGACAGGATCAGGCCTTTTCTGTGGCATTTTAAGTCTTTGGCGTCGTGTATTTTAAAATTGCATGTGTGTCCGTTTGCTCCCGAGCTCTAACTGTCCCAGTCGTCCTGCAGGACTGAGGATGCAGAACTGCAGGGACCAGTAGTTTGTGCAGTAAATCTCCTGCGTGACTCTCCAGCAGTAATTACTATCTGAAAGTAATAACCGAGCTGTGCTGAGTGCTAGGCCAACTCCCCCGGCTCGCAGCTCCTTGCATGTTTCTCTCTGGGAGGCTCCTGTTTGGTAAATTAGATATTGTGCTGTATTTCAGAAAAGGTCACACTTAACCAAGGCTGCCTTTGCTTTATTATCTTGGCAGAGCAGTGTAACCTCTGCCGGGGTACGATTGGATTTCACGTTCGGCTCTGCTGCAGCGGCCCCGCTCCCTGCATCCTGCCGTTGTGATTACGTTAGCAGCAGACTCTGCTTCCCTTTATTTATTGAGACATTAAAGATGCATGCATTTATTTTTACCATGTTCATAATTGCCATAAAAACAGGCCATAGTATCCCAGAGCGGCTCTTTGGGGAAGGAGAGCGGCCGCGGGGCCGGGGCGAGGAGGAGCCGTGGCAGAGAGGAGGCAGGACGGGGCTGCTGGGGAAGGTGGCTGTCCCCACTCCTGTCCTAGGGGGCAAGGAGCATCTCCTGGACCAGGGGTGAGGCTGGTGGGAGCCCAGGTGGGTTCCCTGCAGATCTGGGGGGACTTTGGGTAGATGGAGGGATGGACTGAGGTGCCTGACTCATACAGAGAGACCTGCATCCTCCTTCTGGGTGCCTGAAGCCCAGGAAGGATCCTGACAAGGCAATGTAGATCCCACCATGTCCCACCACGTGGTTTCTACTGTGACTCACCATGCAGCTCCCGCCACATCCCACCATGCAGCTCCCATCACATCCCACCATGTGGAGATGATTCAAGATAGCCAGCATGGCTCTACTAGGGGCAGGTCCTGCCTGACTAACCTAGTGGCCTTCTGTGATAGAGTGACTAGGTCAGTAGATAAGGGACAACCTATGGATGTGATCTATCTGGACTTCAGTAAGGCCTTTGACACGGTCCCTCACAACTTCCTGCTTGCCAAATTGGAAGGATACGGATTTGATGGGTGGACTGTTCAGTGGATAAGGAATTGGCTGGATGGTCACATCCAGAGGGTGGTACTCAGTGGCTCGAAGTTCAGATGGAGAGCAGTGACAAGTGGTGTCCCTCAAGGGTCTGTGCTGGGTCTGGTCCTGTTTAACGTTTTTATCAATGACATAGACAGAGGGATTGAGAGCACCATCAGCAAGTTTGCAGATGACACCAAGCTGGGTGGTGTTGTTGATACACCAGAGGGACAGGATGTCATTCAGAGGTACCTGGACAGGCTGGAGAGGTGGGCCCAGGTGAACCTCATGGTGTTCAACAAAAGCAAGTGTAGGGTTCTGCACCTGAGCTGGAACAGCCCAGGACAAGAGGCAATGGCTTTAAGTTGGAGAAGAGCAGATTTAGATTGGATATTAGGAAAAAGTTCTATACTGTGAGGGTGGTAGAACACTAGAACAGGTTCCCCAGGGAGGTAATTGGGGCCCCTTCCCTGGAGATATTCAAGGTGAAGCTCGACGAGGCCCTGGGCAACCTGGTCTAGTTGGGGATGCCCCTGCTGACTGTGGGGAGGTTGGACTAGATGGCCTTTGGAGGTCCCTTCCGGCCTGGACCATTCTATGATTCTCTGATTCTGTGCAGCTCCCACCATGCAGCTGCATCACATCCCACTGTGCATCTCCCACCACATCCTACCATACAGTTCCCACCATCTCCCACCACATCCCACCATGGAGCACCCACCACGTCCCACCCCACAGCTCCCACCGTGGCCTCCTGGCTGGTAACACCCTACTTCTTCCCCACCTTCTGGTTGCTTTTTTCGTTCCTTACCTGCTGCGAGCACCAGAAACTGGGGCTTTGTAATCTGAGGTTAAAAGACAGTGTTTCAAGCGCAGAGATAGTGGGTTTTGCTTGGAAATGACAAATCCATTGACTTTTCTCCCCTGCTTCCACTCCCCTCCAACTTTTAAGCATGTCACCCATTGTTTGCCTTTTTATTAATAACAGAGCCCACTGTCTCGGCAAATGAAATGATGTAAAACAAAGAAAAGTGCCCGCATTAAATTCTCCGGCAGGGGATTACCTTGCTGGCATTTACATATCTATGCAATAAATATTTTAACATGTTAATTATACACTAATAAGAAAAATACCTTTTGAACTTTCAGTCAAATTGACACACACAGAACCGAGTCCATCAGGGAATTAAAAGCAATTAGTTTGGTAACAGAGTGTAGTCACATTGTTTCTCCTCTGCAAATTGTTCTGTGGTCACCAGGAGGCCTTTTTTTTTTCTTTTTGGAGTGAAAGCTGGTAAAAAGACGGACAGGGACCGGAGTTTTCCGTGCCAGGCTCCATCCCACTGGCGGGGGGGGTCTGTCCCGTCCCGGGCATGGGGAAAGCAGCCTTATAACCATCTCCCTTTTCTTTTCCTCCCTCTAGACGGAAAACTACTCCTTCGATTCCAACTACGTGAACAGCAGAGCTCACTTAATAAAAAGGTACGTAGCTTCGCCTGAAAGCACTTGGGTTTGCCCAGCCAAACCCTGGTTATTTCACTTTCTTCCTTACTGTGTTATACACTACTTTTTTTTTTTAATATGCAAAATGTTTCAAGAGTAATCATTTGATTTTAAAAAACAGTATTTACTTCCTATGAAGTCCCATTGCTCTTGGTTCGCGAGACAAGGCGAGCCTTTTCTCCTTCCCTTTGGCTCCTTCCCGCCGGGAAGTTGCGGTGAGTTTGGGGGGGGGAGTGCTGTTACCCTGACAACTTTCAAATTCGTGGGGTTTATTCTATTTGAATGCACGGGAATGAAATGAGGGATTTGAATGGTGAGGTCTCCCTGCCATGTGAGGCGGGGGAAAAATTAAATAAATAAATAAATAAATAAAAATCTCGTTTGGGGGCAGGTAATTGGGTTGGATACGCTCTCGCTGTTTTAGTTTGAATACCGAGGCAAAACAGCACTTTGCTGGGCTTTTTTTTTGTTGTTTGCTTCCCTGGGTAAAAAAAAGGAAATCATCAGCTCGGTTGCAACCTGGCAATTACTCCTGGGAGAATTTAAGCGTTCGGATAAAGTGCTGGGATCCTCAGAGCTTAGCCATGGTGAGGAAAAGTCTCAGGGAGGTTAACACCGGGGTTGGACCCCACTGGATGGTGTTAAAGGAGAGGTGAGCACCCCCCCGCGGGGCGGGTGGCCGGGTCACCCCTGCCTCCCCCTCTGCTTCTGAGGCAGGGAAAGGCTCCAAATGGGATCAATACTCATCAAGAGGATGCTGTGCAGGGCTGGAGGGCCATCTCCCCACGCAGGAGGTGGCCGGCAGCTCCTTGCCCACCTCCCCTCATCTCCTCGGGGATCGGTCGAGGCGTGGGGTGCCCGTCCCTGGTTGTACCCCAGGTGTAACAGAGGGCAGGAGCCGGCCCTGAGCCCTCGAGATCTGATCCGAGCAGTAAAAAAAATCCAATTATCTGCCTGGCTGAGATCCCGTTTGTTTACATCTTAAAAATATAAGGAGGAAGGGAGGTGGGAGCGCATTGGGGAAGCAGCTCGGGTTCAGCTAGCGGAGGGCAGGTATATTTATATATATATATATGGCTCATGATGTTTAACGACGCTAATGCAATTGCCGGAGAGGTGGCTTGCCTGTGCCACGCCGCTCCTCGCCAGAGAGTCTGCAGGCATCCTGAAAAAAAACCCAAAAAACCAAAAAAAACCCACAACCGACCCCAAATCTATTAATCTTCCCTCTAAGATGAAGGCGAGCGGCGCTCCCGCCTGCCGCAGCAGGGCTCACTCCCAGGCTGGATTGTTTGGGAAACGCCGCTTCCCCGAGACCTGCCCATCCTTTAGAGAAGTGTCAGCTGTGGAGACGTGCCGTGCGGCTGCTGCAGTACGGTCTGCTCACTGCGGGGAGGATGAATGCGCTGGAACACGGGTTGCCTGCCTTCTTCCCAACAGCAGCTCCGTGTAGGACAGCGTTTCCCCTGGCTCTTCTACCTTTGTCTTGTATCTCAAGTACAACGGGCGCCGGGAACGTTTGTGCAGACATCTAAGAACAAAAAAAAATAAAAATATATATATTATTTTTTTTTCTGTAACGTACCGTGGCATCATTTTCATCCTTTTTGCCTTTATGGAGATGTCGTAGCTCTTCTATCTTTGGCGAGCGAATCTCCTCAAATCCAGCACTTTAATTAATCTATTTGTACTTTTCCTGTGTTGTCTGCCTGCCTCTCTCGCTCATCGCCGCTCACACAAATGAATTGTAGATTTGTAGTGCTTTCTTAACTTAAAATTCTTTGATGTCGCCTGGAATCAAAGTCGGTGGCTTCAACAGGGACATCTTTATTTAAAAGGTAATGTTTGAAGGTTTACCAATTTATATGTATTTCAGAGCTCCCCCCTTGCGCGCTTTTGCAAAGCATCAGATGGTAGGTGGTCTGCTTGGTTTCCGTGGAGACACAAAAGGGCTTTTCAAAGTAATGAAAATCTCCAGCTCTTTGGGGCTTTAAAGCACAGGCCGCTTCTTCCACCGCCGTTTCACACCAAATCCACCAGCCAAAAAGTTTGGGGGGTAGGTGCAGGTGGGTGCCCCACCACAGAGGGCCCCAGGGGTGCCCTGATGGCTGTGTCACCAGGGGCAGGTGCATCTCCAGGTGTCCCTGGGACTTGCTGCAGCCGGGTGGCATCACCCCTCGCAGAGCAGCGGGGAGCAAATGCAGCCAGAAATGAAACTCTTCCGTCCCTCCAGCCTCCGAGGTTCCATGAGGAAAAAATTCCTGCCCAGAGCTGGGTGATGGAGCACCTCAGCCCTCAGATCCCCCCAGCAGCGGCTGTGCTTGCAGGGGCTGTCAGGGAGCATCTCTGCGGGTCAGATCTCCTTAAAGCTGGGTGGAGTTGGACCCCGAATCGCCGTGGTATTTTTTAAAAATAAGAATGACGTCATCGTAGTGAAAAGAAATTCCCGATTCTAGGAAGAATCAGGAAGAATTTGGTTTTCAAACTTTAAGCAACTAGGATTTCACCCTCCCTGGAGGCATTTTAAAGCCAGGCAGATGTGGTGCTGAGGGACGTGGCTTAGTGGTGGTTTTGGCAGTGTGAGGTTGATGGTGGACTCGGTGATCTTAAAGCTCCCTTCCAACTTCGACAATTCTATGATTTTATAATCTAAAAAATTACGATTTGGGTCCTAACTTCAATATGAGATAATATGACTTGAGGGAGCCTAGTTATAGAACCAACTCATTTAATGTATATATTTTATTCTCTGGTTTTACTCTCTGGTCCTGCTTCACTCTCTACTTCCACGCTATCCACAGCAGCCTGACCCACAGCTCCCACCCTACCCATGGGCAGAAGCAGCCTACGAGGTGGCGTGGGCTGGATGCTCTGTTTTGGGGTACTGGGCTCCGGGGGTGTGAAGGGAGCAGGGTGTGAGGCTGAGAGGTGGCAGCCCTGCCACCACCCCGGGCCTGGCCACTGGGGCCACCTCGTCCCACCCAGTAAATCACGGCTGTGTCTCCCCCAGCAGCTCCACGTTCAAGGACTTGGAGGGGAACAGCCTGAAGGACAGCGGCCACGAGGAGAGCGACCAGACGGACAGCGAGCACGACGTGCAGCGGGGCCTCTACTGCGACACGGCCGTCAACGACGTCCTCAACACCAGCGTCCCCTCCATGGGCTCCCAGGGCCCTGAGCAAGGTGAGCCACCGCCGTGCGCCCCACGGGGGGCTGCCCACTGCCCCCATGTCACCCACGTGTCCCCTCTGGTGTCTCCAGTGCTGCCCGGGTGGGTGTCCCATGATGATGCTTAGCGCCTGCTGGGGATAACGCTGTACGTCGTCGCAGCGCTGGGTAGATAGAGATTAATCTCCACACCATGCCTGTCAGGTAAGCGAGGGTTAGGATTGTCCTCTGGTTCACAGAGGGACAACCCAAGGCCCTCAGCAACGGCTGAGTCAGGCCTAGGGCTGGAATTCCCTGGGCTGGTCCCTGCTCCTCTCCGGAGCAGCCTTCCCACATGCTCCCCTCGCTCTCTTCAGAGCTCACGCAGGCTCCGGCCGGGCAACTTCTCCTGAAGGTCAGCAGAACGTGTGGGCAACCAGTCTGGCATCCCACCAGGGACCAGTTTGGGCCAGCGGGTGAGGGTTTGTGTCTTTCCACCCCCCCCCGTAACAAGCAGCACGGTTTCACCCCCGAGAAGTCCCGCTCCGAGACCAGGCGGGTGGTAGCTGGAGGAAAGAAGTCAGAGGAGCTCAGCTGAACCCAAGCCCTCGTTTGTACTTGGGCACGAATGTCGCTTTTAATGTCTGACTGATGCAAACATCCTATGCAAACATCCTGTCTTTTTCAATTAAGGAGCCTGAGTGCGGTTTGGTGCTCGGGCGCAGGGGAGCCTCGGGGCGCTTGGCTATATCTTGAGATAAGCTGGAGCTGAGGCTCAACTGGAAGCCCCACTGCTAAAAAGACTTAAGGATATGAAAACAAAACGCTGTGATTATGAACTGGTCTTCAGCTGTTTAATTCAATTCATGGTAAACATCATTAAAAGCCTTTGTTTTGCTGTCATAAAAAGAGTCAAACGGGGGAGAGAGAGTTCTTGCCATCTGCGCCGCCGAATGTGTTGTGTGTGTGGGGTTTTTTTTTCTGGAGAGAAGCTGATCGCTGTATTAATTCTCGATAGAGTCTGCTAAATAGCCATAGTTAACCCTGTAAGACTCCGCGAGGAGGGGAACGCGGAGGTCACCTACCCATTCCACGCTGCCAGCCACACTAATTGGAGAGGGATGGCATCCGCCGCGATAATGTATTTCCAGACAACCCTACTGTGGCCAAAGATGAAAAAAATTAAACATTTATATAACTGTACAGTGGCAGTTTAATTCTCCGCGGACCGGCACCGTGTCAGAGAATGCAGGCTGATAGCTATCATTTATTATTCTTCTATTACAAAGAAATGCTTTTTCATTTCGATCAGGAGAGGGTTTCCTGAGATGCGTTTGCAGGAAGGGATGACTGTAGGAGCAAAAACCTTCATAATTGATTCCCGTGCCCGTTGAATGGTCTGAGCAACATCTGTTAATTTTTTGTCACATTTCTTCGGCGAAAAACCATAATAAAACCCACCAATCTCAATGGACTATAGATAGGGTTTTACAGAGATTACATTTCTGATAAGTCTGCGTGCTGGCTCTGTTGTGCACCAGATAACAATGCAAATAAGTTGAAGAGTCTGAGTTGGAGGCAGAACTCGCCGGAGGAGTCAAATGGAAATAAATATGGTCCAAGCCATTGTAAAAAGAACTCATTGTGGCATGTAAAAGCGTCCCCCCCCCAAAAAAAAATCAAGAGTATTTCCAGAAGGCGGCTTCCGAAGGCAACTTGTAGGTTGGCTCCCCTCCCGTGATGGCCGGTGGGTTGGTGCTCATGGCTGTGGGTTATTCTGGGGAGGAAAATGGCATGTATGCCATCCATCTGGCCCGGCAGGCAGGCAGGTTTGCTCTCCTGTCCCACGGGACCCACGCTGCCTGGTGGGGAGCAGCAGGGGGTGTTCGCCTGTGGGGGTATTGGGGTGTTGGTGGAGCCACAGGGGAGCAGCGCAGGAGGGGAGGATTTAGCAGTTACTGTCACAGAAGCTTGAAGAAAAAAAAAAAAAAGGTTAAAGAGACTATTTTCTGAGCTGATTTGTTGAGCAGGGACTGCAGAAAATAATCAGGAAAATCAAGACGCTGAGATGATGGTGATAAGAGCTGTTCCCGCATGATTAAAGTGATGGTTTTGGCATGGTAATTTTTACCCAATTTCGGGTCAGAAGGAGGAAAACACAGCAAGTTCAGTGCTGAGGATGCACGGGCACGATGGCCTGGCCACTGCTGTGTCATCCCAGAGAGGTGCATTTGGAGAGTCACCGAGGTTTGCTCCTCGATGTTAATGATCCTGCTGGGGAGCCCGGTGAGGTGTCCCCACGGCCAAGCTTTGCTGGGCTTGGACCTCAGCTTGTCCCCACGTCCTTGGTGAGTGGCCAGCTCTCAAACTTCATCCAGATATTTGGATTTATCTGCTTGGTGGGTCACCCTGGATCTGCCAAGACAAGGTGCTGGTTGGCAGAAATCCTTGCAGGTCGGTCGTAGAGGATGGTCCCTCTGTGGTGGCACCTGGGGGTTGGTATGGACCTGTTTGGCCAGCCTTCACCCAGTGGGATGCTGGATTTCCTGCAGAAAGAGGTGGGCATGGATGAGTCCAAGATCCTTGAGTGTTCTTAAACCAGTGCATGAGCCCAGTGCTGGTGGTGAGTACATGGTCATGGGAGCCCCAGGAACCTGCTGCAGATGCTTAGGTGGCCTCTGGGCCCTCTACACCTCCTTCCCTGGTGCCACTCTTGGGTGGGAGTGACACCAGCTGCCAGTCCTGCTGGCAGGAGCCCTTGTTCTTCCTTTGGAAATGACCTAGATTTCCAGAAAAATGGCAAATCATAGCATGGAGGGCGTCGAGCTTTAATGGGCAGCAGCAGGTCATCAGAAACATCGCCTGGAGCTCAGCCACGTCGCTTATTTTGGGAGTAGGACTTCTGCCCAGTCCCTCTTTACCTCAGGATCTTAATTATTGATTATAAATTCATCAGCTGAAAAGATGGCTTTAATTGCTCTAATATGTACCCAATTTGGAGTTCATTATCGCCCAGAATTGTTTTCCTTCCCCTGCTAATTGACACCAAATGGGATGCTGAGGAAGGCGGGCACCAGCGCCGCTCCACCTTTCGCGATTGCCGCCGTTTAATTGTTTGTTTATTTGTGAAGGTGTTAAGTGCTGCTAGAAGTTTATGTGCACTCCTTTCCTAACGGCGTCCTCAGCTGAACTTCCAAACGGATTTGTTTGAGAAAGGGAGGTTTTGACGCGGCTGGTGGATCTCCGCGATGTTTTGGGTTGGCTGGAGAAGTCTCTTGGAGGATGGGGGTAAATCCTGGGGTCCCCCGTCGTATCTTGGCATGTTGTCCCACAATATGGGGTGGATTTTCTCCACGGCCTGGTGTAACCTGGACCTGATTTCTAGCAAGGGGGTGAAGTGCGTAGTGATGGTGGGCAGGAGACCCACCACCGGCATCGGCTTCGTGGACACCACCTCGGTGGGTGATGCCGGCGGCAACGGGAGCTTTGCTGTCGGGTTTGAAGCTCCTGACGCCTGTTCCTCCCAGCAACGTGGGGAAATCTCAGCGTGAAATGTTTTCCAACACTGCAAAGTGTGGCGGTGCTTTTCCCGGGAAATGGCAGCGCGGACCAGATGTTTCGCAAGGTAATTGAAAATTCCATTTTATCAGAAAGCATTTGCTGTCAAAAAGTTTTATCTTTACTTCAACAAAGAGGTTGATTAGATCCCTCAAGACCTGAATTAGCATCTTTGAGGCTAGATACTCTGTTTTGCGATTCAGGTAGTCATTCCTCCCTTGGTTTTGCTCATACTGGGACTTTTTTTGTTTTGTTTTGTTTTGTTTTAAATCCCTTTCCCCTCTTCCAAACATAGCGTTTGTGCAGGTTTGGCTTGTTTTCTCTGTGTGAATGTATATGGGCACCTAAATCTGCTTAAATATTTTCTATTACCTTTTTCACCTTGCCTTGAGCCAGAGTCCTACTTGTACTCTATAAGTTATAGGAGCTCTCGCCAGCGTAGAAATCAGAAAGCACCTATTTCAAATATGTGTTTTTAACGTTAGAAGCAACAGATTTCTAACTTATCTTAATTCCCAGTTCCAGCTAGTATTTTTACCATAAGTTGTAGAGCGAAAATCATTGGCCCAATGAAGTGGTGTTTCGCCGTTTAAGATAAAAATAGAATCCGAAAGAAAATACGAAAATAATAAACACACATTAATCATAAAAAAAGCCAGTGTTAGAAATAGTCACCACAGCCATAAAACAGTGAAAAAAGCTTTAAAATCAAAGTGAGAGGGTTTTTAAGCGATGTCAGTAATGTGTCTCCACCGAGAATTGCTTCTAAAAGCATCGCTTCCATTTTTCTGGTGCCAGATCAGCAGTAAAGGTTGGCGTGAAATGTCATCTGGAAAGCCCTGATCCTGCATACATTTCCACATTTGAGTAACTTTGCTCACAGAGGTGCTTTAATTGCGTCTGAGTCTCATAAACTCCAGCAAGAGGAAGGGTTCCTTGGAATAGAAATGGGTTATATTTAAATGCTTATGTTCGGGCTTCTTTATGCGATGGCAGGGTATGGAAATAGGTGTGAATGTAAAGGGGAGCCGGGCGCATGGCATTCACCACAAATTATTGCTGGTTGCATCCCACATTATTCAGATACATCATCATCTAGGGGATCAGGTTTTATCTGGAATGTTCCAATTGGTTCTGATGCTCATCTCCATAGTATCTGGGTGCGTTTCAGTCGCGAATTGAGAACATGACTAATGGTATTAACTGGAGGCAAACACAGGTATTAGAAACTGTTGATTTTTTAAGCTGATTTCCAGCAGTCGTTCCACCTGCAACTCCCTTTTACGCTGCAGAAAAGCCTTTCTGTAGAGCTGTAGGTGCATGAAGACCTAAGTGACATATTCTAGGGCTTTGGAGGCTGGAAATACAGCTGCATTTCTCTGGAAGTTTCTACAAATTAATAAAAATACCTACTTTCTTGTATTTGTATATGCGGCACAAGACATAAAGAGTACCATTGGTATGTGAGTGGCAGCACATCCCTTAAGATGGATAAGCGCTGTAAGCTTTCTTTACAGGGCAATGTCAATTATTACAGCTCTTCTGATTTTTGTGTTATTGCCTGGATCTGGCAGTGGAGCAGCCTGGGGACGAGCTCAGTGGTGCTCCCGCGGTGGCCAGCCGGGAGGGAGCAGTCAGCTTGGAAACCCTGGAGGAGGATTTTTGTGACGGGTGGGTAAGCTGGGCTTTGGGAAGAAGAGCTGCTTGTTTTAGGATTCCTACCCTTTTAAATGATTATGTGTGGAGCATCTAAGTCAGCTTCTGGATGGCTGTGTGGTGGCTACTGGTGCTTTTGTACACATTCTCCATCCTCCCCAGGTGTCCTCTCCAGCCCCCCCACCGGGCTCACAGGGGGATGTGACATCTTTTAAGAGACCAGTGAATGTAACTGGAAGAAAAGCTGTCAAGCATGCGGACTAAAAAGCCTTTCTTCAGGTTGACCCTTATCCTTGCCGGGTGCTGAGGTCCACCTTCGGTGGATGATGATCCACCTTGCCTGGGATGATGGCCTTTCTTCAGGTTGAGCCTTATCCTTGCCGGGTGCTGAGGTCCACCTTCGGTGGGTGATGATCCACCTTGGGTGGGATGATGGCCTTTCTTCAGCTTGACCCTTATCCTTGCCGGGTGCTGGGTCCACCTACAGTGGGTGACCGTCCAGCTGGGTGGTGGATCAGGCTGCCCCACTGATGGGCTCAGCTTCCTTCACTGCCGCGTTGTGATCACTCGAGAAGGCTTCGTACAGTGGGTGACCGTCCAGCTGGGTGGTGGGTCAGGCTGCCCCACCGATGGGCTCAGCTTCCTTCACTGCTGCGTTGTGATCACTCGAGAAGGCTTCATCCACCCACGGACGCTCTGGCTGGGACAGACAGACCCCTCATGTTGCTTCTGCCTTAGGTTCCTAGCTCCGTAGCGTTGAGCACAGCTTGGAGAAGTCCTCACTGGAGCCTGGTGGTGGGGCAGGGATGACACTGAAGTCATATCCTCAGCAACTGGTGAACGCCAATCCCCTTCTGCAACGGCAGAACTAAATGACAAACAGATGTGTAACCTCCTTTCTTTGCTTAAGAAGCATTATCAGATATCCCACATTCCTGGCACTTTTCTTCGGCTTTCGGGTTCCTTCCATCACAGAGGTGATGGACACATAACCCTTGCCTCTTCTCCTCGCTGAAGTTGCTCAGTCCAGGGGTCACAGGAGTTACAACCTTCAGGTCCTCGAGTCCTTCCCGTCTAAGCACAGAAAACACTCACCAGATGTGAACGTTTTGGCAACTTCGAGAAGAAAATTCAAACTTGGCTCCATGCCCCGTTGTGTAGGATGTTGTAATGGATGAATGATCAGCCCAGAAAGTTGGAGGGTTTCTAGTGTTTTATTGTACTTTTTAATGAGATTTTGTCAAATTCGGTTATTGCTTACCCGTACTTTTGCTGGGTGACTGGAGAGCAATTTATAGGAGATATGAAGAAGTGGTATTTCTGATTAGAGTGTTTCGACTTCTATTTGTGCTGGTTTTGTTAACTGCTCCCAAACTCCAGCCCCAGCAGAAGGTCCACAGAGAAGATCTTTGTCCGGGTTCAGCTGAAGGACGGGGCGGTGCTAACCCCGGCTCTCCCAAAGCATCCTTTTCCAAAACTGCCACACAATACTTGGATTTTCAAATATTTCTAAGATAAATAAACAGTTCGGTCAAGCTTGCAGCTTCCTTTTCCCTTATAAACAAGCCAAAAAAAGGCTCACATGGACTTTTTTTTCCCCCTTTGCCAGTAAGCTCTAAGGAAACCGTTAACACTTTCTGTCTCCCAGCAGCTAAGACTAGTAAAGTGGTCAAGGTAATGGCCATCATATTTAACAGTGGGGAAGGTATATGAATAAAACTGAACCTTCTGCTAACGCAGCAAGCCAGCACTTCCTGATCTCCTCCTGTAATCAATCTACATCGTTAATGACTCTGAAAACAGACTGAACTGCTGGGGCTGGCACCGGCAAACTTGCATTACAAACTAACCATCTCTTATTAACCTTTCGGTGTTTCCTTCACAACGCTAATTAGAGCCAAATAAAACTACTGTTTGTGAAACTCTTAAGTTAAAATACAATTTTCAGAGGAAATATGGTAAACTCCAAAGCTCCTGTTTGCTTGGCCTTTCTTTTTAATTATGATGGAGGATGGCTGTTACTTGTTTAACAGAGGCTTACATGATTAATGCTGCAATGTTACTGTAATTAAAATGGCAAAAAAAGATGTGATTGGAGCCCGTATAATTTACAGGCATCTCGGCATTCTGGTGGCAGAGCAGCTCGAAGTGTTGCAAAGAGGAATCATAAAAATTTATTCTAATTAAAATTGCCAGATTGACTAAACAACAGGTGACTTATGTAACTTGAGCGACTTGCTCTTGGGGTGAGAAATCATCTGAAATCAGTGAATTATACAAAGCTGTCTATTATTCCCCTAAATGGGAAAGTGTGTGCTTACCATGGCAACCTGCATCAATTTTGCAGCCGCTGGAAAATACAGGGCCCTTTATTAAAGGAATAATCACGGCAAACAGCGGGCTGACCCTCGGCTCGGCGGGCATGGGGCGTGCGACACGGCGAGTTTCTGAGCATCCTTTGGGGTCCTGGGTGGTTGCCATCAGGTTAAATCCCATCCTGCCACACCAAAAAGTGTCCCCAGCAGCTCAGGGGGGACGATTCAGGTACAGCACTGGACCCGCATCTCTGGAAGGGGTGCTACGAGGTGGGTACCTGTTTTTTCCCCCCCAAAAAAGTGGTAGAATTAACTTTTTTCTTTTTATGCCATAAAGATAAATCATTTGGACCTCTCTCGCACGCTGCAGAGGGGTGTCGGGCAGGGGGCTGCATCTCCCCTGGGTGCAAGGGAAGGACCCCCCTGGTTCCCAAAATACGGTGTATTACCAGTGTCTCAACTGCTCTGGTTCCAGCAGAGAACTGCTGGAGGGAGACACACCGCTGGGTTTGCATGTAGGTTGTTTGACTAAATGATCTATGTAATAATATATAAGTCAAAACTCTGTAATAATTGGCACCAACCAGCAAAGGGAACTTGCAGCTTTTATCCGTCTTAAGGGAAGCGCTGCCACTCAGAACTCGCCAGGGCTATCTATGTTTCATTTTTCATACAGCATATATGAATGGAGGAGAGCCCATGGTTTTAAATGGGTCACAGGATTATTGGGAAGTTTGGTGGCCTTTCCTGGCAGCAGGCGGGCAGGTAACGCTGGGCTGGCAAGCAGGAGCTCCGGCTGGGCTTGGGTGGCCTTTGCTCCATCATTTCCCTTTCCATCCTGCATTTAACCCCGGCGTCTGTTTGGAAAATAAATTCTTTACAGGAATTATATTATAGATATATGCTAGCCACAATGGGTATAATCACAGTAAGCGTAATATGGCCCCATTTTTGTTGAGTATCTGTAATAGTAATGATCAGCTTCCCCACTCGCAGCATTAGCGGTTTTATTTTTCAGCAAGAAACCCTTTTTTTGGTTCCATTTTCCTTATTGCGTTTTCAACCTTTTTTAAGTGTGGAGAATGACTGGCTTTGCAACCAGCTTCATTAGCCACCGGCGTGTTGTGTTTCATCACCTCTGCCCACAACTGGCTGCAGGTGACAGCCCATGGTGGCGGGTGACCGGTGGCCACCACCGTGTCACTTCACCTTCAGGCAGGGACGGTCACTCTCAGGGCAGGGAAGTGATTTGGGGTGGAGGTGGGCCGGGCTGGAGGTCTGGGGGTAGTAAATAGGGGGACGTGTGGATTTGTGGGATGACCAGCTGTAGTGAAAGCGGAGCTTTATCCTGGAGAAATCCTGGGTTAACGTCAGGCCCTGTAGGAAAAGGAGAAAATTGAACCACCCAAAAAAAATAAAAAGAAAAAAAAAAAAAGATGAAAAACCCCCTCTCTGAATTGAAGCAATAGGAAATGAAAATTGCTGAGATATACTGTCATGTGGGTAGTGGTGCTACCAACCTTGTGCTGCAGTAATTACCTCTATGCATGCAATTTGTGCTCGGCTACGACTGATTTCCCACATCATCCGGTGCCCAGGCTATATTCAATCAGTCCCAGCTGGAGAAAACGATCTTGGATCATTTGGTGAGATGTCACCACAGATGCTACCTTGCCTCTTGCGGGAGCGCTGGGGAGCTGTGTGCCACGGAGCCTCCCCGGCACGGTGCTGGGGGTGTGGGGACAGTCACCGGAGGGTCCCTGAAGAGCAGGGGGGTGCCACCTCCTGTGGGGCAAGTGTGAAAGGCCAGGAGCTCCTGGCCCTTTTTGGGGAGCAGACTCAGCTCCCCTGGGTGCGTGCGGGAGACAGGAGGTTTCGTGGTCCTTCTTGCACCGTTTTATATGAAAAAGGAAAGAGCAGAAGAGCGTTGATTGGAAATTTTTGCGAGGAAGGTGGGTGCCCGCACGGCTTGCAGACCAAAATAGGTCGGGCACTTGATTTCCTCTGATGCTTTGGAAGCGTCGGCTTCATTAAAGATAGAAGGGAGGAGAGTGGTTGCTGGGAGTGCGGCAGACGGTGCACGTCCTGGTTTAACAGGGGAACTGTTCCCCAGCCAGGAGAGGAGCCTCCCGACTTCTCCATGCAATGAAATGGGCTTCGGGATTCGGTACGGCTCAGCGAGAAGCTATAAAGGGGCAGCTCCTGTTCGGGGAGAGGAATCGGGCTAGAAACCCGAAGTCAAAACCCCCGTGCCTAGTGGTACTTCAGGAAAGGTCAGAGAGCCAGCAGTGGTTTTGGGAGCAGGAGGTGTGTTAGTGGAGGGTAGAAATTGTTGGTTGATGAGAAGCTCAACATGAATCAGCACTGTGTGCTGGCAGCCCAGAAAGCCCCCCGCACCCTGGGCTGCATCCCCAGCCCCATGGCCAGCAGGGCGAGGAGTGGGGGGGGATTCTGCATCCCCAGCCCCATGGCCAGCAGGGCGAGGGGGGATTCTGCCCCTCTGCACCACTCTGGGGAGACCCCCCCCTCCAGTGCTGCCTCCAGCTCTGGGGCCACCAACAGCAGAAGGACATGGACCTGTTGGAGTGGGGTCAGAGGAGGCCACAGAGATGCTGGGAGGGCTGGAGCCCCTCTGCTGTGAGGACAGGCTGAGAGTTGGGGGGGTTCAGCGTGGAGAAGAGAAGGCTCCGGGGAGACCTTAGAGCCCCTTCCAGTCCCTAATGAGAGTCTACAGGGAAGTTGGAGAGGAACTTTTTACAAGGGCATGTAGTGATAGGACAAGGCGTAATGGCTTCAACCTGGAAGAGGGGAGATTTGGGTTAGATAGCAAGATGAAATTTTTCACTCTGAGGGTGGTGAGAGCCTGGCCCAGGTTGGCCAGAGAAGCTGTGGCTGCCCCATCCCTGGAGGGGTTCAAGGCCAGGCTGGATGGGGCTTGGAGCAACCTGGTCTGGTGGGAGGTGTCCCTGCCCAGGTTGGGACTGGATGATCTTTAAGGTCCCTTCCAACCCAAACCATTCTATGGGGCAGGGTCTGGCACACCCAGGTGTCTCCCCGGGTGGACACTATGCATATACTGGACTTCCACTCGATTTTCCCTCTGTGTTGACCGAGTTATTTGTGCTGCTGACATGGCTGCTCATCACCACATGTCAACAGGAGCTGTGTCTTCTCTCTGCTGCCCCTGCCCAGCCTCGGTGCCTCTCCTGAGCAGCCAGGGCGCTGCCGACGGCGCTGACTCCCATGGCCAGGAGATGTGCTCTGCCAGGCCGTGCTTCCACAGCCGCTCGACGATTAGTTTTGGTCCCTGGGATGCATTGATTTACAGACCTTTCCTCTGCAATACAGCTTTTTTTTTTTTCTCGATGACAGCCCATGAAGCACATGATAACTCAGCAGCCTAAATTATTCAGGCAAATTGAATGTGTTTGGCTTGTTCCAAACTTTTGTTTCCTTTCAGTGCTGTCAGGAGAACAGGTAGCCCTGACGCTTGTATCCAACTCGTTCTGGTGCCAGGGAAACACAAAACAGCACAAGCATCACCCGTGTTTTGCCTTGTTCATCACTTATTTCCACCTTCTGTCGTGCTTTTTTTTCTGGGCACTTTCGTGCCTCAGAAAAATGTATAACTTGTGTCTAGGGTTGCTCCCCTCTGCTACGCTGCTGCGCTTGGGGAAGTCACTTCATCTTCTGGTGGAAACAACCTTGTGAAATACAAAGAAAATTCCCCGTCTGTTCCACCCTCCAGCCACGTGTCCTTTTGTGGAACTATCTTCACTCATGCAAATATTTTGACGCATTAGTCATCACTACAGGATCCAGGAACCTCACATTAATGAAGACAAGTAATTAAAATGAGCAATTCCACCTGCAATTCTCTCACCGCCTGACCTCTGCTTCGTCAGGCTTCCTCCATTGTTATTGGGTAGATAAGTCCAATTAATTCACTATAAAATCCACGCGAGCCCTTCTCTGGGCAGATCTGCCTTTCAGAGACCGCCGAGCTCTGGGACGTCAGGTGGAAAGGAGATGCTTTCCCAGTGCATAAATGCCCCCTTGCTCTCAGGAGACTGTTCTGCATCAGGAGCTTCTGGGTATGGCTGGAGGCATTGGCTTTTGGTTTCCAGCCACGTGTATTTGGTTCCTACTTTGTCTGGAGGTTTAGGACCTGGCTCGGTGCCCGTTGAATCCAGCAGGACTCTTTCAGCAGAGACCACTTGGCTTGAAATAGGACCCGAGAGAGATGGCATCCTCGGGGGACGTGCTCTGAACTTTGCTGGAGACATCGGTCATCTAAGCCTGTGTGCAGAAGTGAGCTGAGGGAGAAGAGGTCTGCTGCTCAGCACCGTGCTCCACTTCAGCGACCCAGGCAGAGCCGCTGCTGGGGGATGGAGCTTTGCCTGGGAAAAAATTCTAGCTGCAAATGAGACGCGTGATTTTAGGAATTAGAATAATTACCCCCTGGAACAGCTTCCCAAGGGATGTGATATATTCCGTAGCACTTAGAGTCTTTAAATCACATTTGCATGTTTTTCCCTAAGAGCGTGCCTAGTCACTGCGAGTGAGGGGCTGTGCCTGGGAAGCGGTGGGACAAAGCCCGGCGTCGCGAGGGAGCGGAGCTGGGATTGGCCGCGGTCCCGCCGGGATTAATCCCTGGAGGAGCAGGTTTTGGCACATCCTCCCAAAGAGCTCACTGCAAGGATGTGCAGAACTGAGCAAGTAACCACGGCGGGGAGGATTCAGGAGCCCCAGCCAAAACCTGCCTTCCCTTTCCGAACACACGCCGTCCCTTCCTTGCTGAATCAGACGTCTCCAAGGGCTGAGCAATCCTGGCTGCATCAGTGTTTCCAGGACCTTCCCTCCCACCGCTCCCTAAATGATGAGAGTGTTTTTGAAGATCTCATTTCCTGGACTTTCCCTTTTATCTCTCCAAACAGCACGTAAACGAGCAGCCCTTTAGTTTTTAGTTGCTGCTTCTGCGCCCGGTGAGCTATCAGAGGCTGTTGACGGCGACTTTTCTCTTTGCCGTGCTCCTGCCTGCAGGATTTGGGGAGATAATTCGTTTGGTCCTGGTGCTTTGTCAACTTTCAGCAGTTGTAATTGCCTAATGATCAGTGCTGATGCTGTTGTTAAGCCTGTTAAAACTTTGTCCTGCTGAACAGCCAGACTGTGGCTGTCTCATCGTGTTGTGCCTGCTGCTGTGTCGGCTGGGGACAGCTTTGATGTCCCTCCCCGGCCCCGGCTTTGCTTGGGGCTGCTGGTACCCACCGAGGGGGCACGGATGCAGGATGCAGCAGGGTGCTACCCAGGCTTTCCACCTTCTGTCGTGCTTTTTTTTCTGGGCACTTTCGTGCCTCAGAAAAATGTATAACTTGTGTCTAGGGTTGCTCCCCTCTGCTACGCTGCTGCGCTTGGGGAAGTCACTTCATCTTCTGGTGGAAACAACCTTGTGAAATACAAAGAAAATTCCCCGTCTGTTCCACCCTCCAGCCACGTGTCCTTTTGTGGAACTATCTTCACTCATGCAAATATTTTGACGCATTAGTCATCACTACAGGATCCAGGAACCTCACATTAATGAAGACAAGTAATTAAAATGAGCAATTCCACCTGCAATTCTCTCACCGCCTGACCTCTGCTTCGTCAGGCTTCCTCCATTGTTATTGGGTAGATAAGTCCAATTAATTCACTATAAAATCCACGCGAGCCCTTCTCTGGGCAGATCTGCCTTTCAGAGACCGCCGAGCTCTGGGACGTCAGGTGGAAAGGAGATGCTTTCCCAGTGCAGAAATGCCCCCTTGCTCTCAGGAGACTGTTCTGCATCAGGAGCTTCTGGGTATGGCTGGAGGCATTGGCTTTTGGTTTCCAGCCACGTGTATTTGGTTCCTACTTTGTCTGGAGGTTTAGGACCTGGCTCAGTGCCCGTTGAATCCAGCAGGACTCTTTCAGCAGAGACCACTTGGCTTGAAATAGGACCCGAGAGAGATGGCATCCTCGGGGGACGTGCTCTGAACTTTGCTGGAGACATCGGTCATCTAAGCCTGTGTGCAGAAGTGAGCTGAGGGAGAAGAGGTCTGCTGCTCAGCACCGTGCTCCACTTCAGCGACCCAGGCAGAGCCGCTGCTGGGGGATGGAGCTTTGCCTGGGAAAAAATTCTAGCTGCAAATGAGACGCGTGATTTTAGGAATTAGAATAATTACCCCCTGGAACAGCTTCCCAAGGGATGTGATATATTCCGTAGCACTTAGAGTCTTTAAATCACATTTGCATGTTTTTCCCTAAGAGCGTGCCTAGTCACTGCGAGTGAGGGGCTGTGCCTGGGAAGCGGTGGGACAAAGCCCGGCGTCGCGAGGGAGCGGAGCTGGGATTGGCCGCGGTCCCGCCGGGATTAATCCCTGGAGGAGCAGGTTTTGGCACATCCTCCCAAAGAGCTCACTGCAAGGATGTGCAGAACTGAGCAAGTAACCACGGCGGGGAGGATTCAGGAGCCCCAGCCAAAACCTGCCTTCCCTTTCCGAACACACGCCGTCCCTTCCTTGCTGAATCAGACGTCTCCAAGGGCTGAGCAATCCTGGCTGCATCAGTGTTTCCAGGACCTTCCCTCCCACCGCTCCCTAAATGATGAGAGTGTTTTTGAAGATCTCATTTCCTGGACTTTCCCTTTTATCTCTCCAAACAGCACGTAAACGAGCAGCCCTTTAGTTTTTAGTTGCTGCTTCTGCGCCCGGTGAGCTATCAGAGGCTGTTGACGGCGACTTTTCTCTTTGCCGTGCTCCTGCCTGCAGGATTTGGGGAGATAATTCGTTTGGTCCTGGTGCTTTGTCAACTTTCAGCAGTTGTAATTGCCTAATGATCAGTGCTGATGCTGTTGTTAAGCCTGTTAAAACTTTGTCCTGCTGAACAGCCAGACTGTGGCTGTCTCATCGTGTTGTGCCTGCTGCTGTGTCGGCTGGGGACAGCTTTGATGTCCCTCCCCGGCCCCGGCTTTGCTTGGGGCTGCTGGTACCCACCGAGGGGGCACGGATGCAGGATGCAGCAGGGTGCTACCCAGGCTAGGGTACAAATAACTGAAGAATAACCCCAAGGAGAGCCGGATGCTTTCCAAAATCAATCTCCTTTTGCCTGCCCTGATGCCCGTGCCAGCCCAAAGGAGCCTGGTGAAGGTGGTCCATCACCTTGAGCCCTTGCAGGGCATCGAGAGAGGCTCTGGAGGAGGCTGTCACCAGTAGGGCATTACTGTTTAGCCACCTTTATGCCATTTTTACTCCTCCCATCTCTCGGGTGCCTTTTCCACCTTCATTGTCATTTTTTTAGAGCTCTAATGGCACCGTTATTGCTATCACCTCCTTCTCTATGCATCCAGGAGGTGCCCAACTGGCTGGTGCCGCCTCGCGAAGCTCCCGTGGCTCGTCCTCGCCTCTTCCAAGGCTGTTTCTTACTTAATGGCACACACACTGAACGTCAGCGCATTACCATCCCTTTTCCAAGAACAGTCTCCATCCACTCTTCTCTTGTCCCCCAGTGCCTCATCCAATTTAATTAATTATACTTAGTATATTACGCATCCTGTCAAAGTTTTTCCTTTCCGAGGTTTAATGGTTTTTTAATTCTAATGCATGCTGCATGGCTAAGTGTTTCAGAAATGAGGCGAGCGTGCAGTGGCAGAGCAGCAGCATTACAGCCCTGTGCTGCAGACAGCCAGGGTGGATCCCCAGCGAGAGGGAATGACTGCCTTGCCTGCCTCCCCTTCCTTGTCCTCAGAGTGGGGAAGGGAAGGGGGAAATCAGGCTGATTCCCACCCCAGAGGGAGGCATTTGGGTTAAACCTGCCCCCCTTATGGTACATCTCCTGCTCCAGCTGGAGGCTCAGCCCCAGCACTGGCCACCACAACCCCGGTGGTGAACTCCAACATAAAGAACTTGACTCTTCTCCTCACGCTAAATCTGCCTGAAAGCCCCCAAATTACATCAGTCATTTCAGCGTTGCTTTATCCCTATGAAGAAAGGCTGCTTGGAGGATGTGGTGGGGACTAGACCCATCAGGGAACGCCAGCTGGGGCTGGTGCTTATCGCCCTCCACGCGTTGCTTTATCCCTATGAAGAAAGGCTGCGTGGAGGATGCGGTGGGGACTAGACCCATCAGGGAACACCGGCTGGGGCTGGTGCTTATTGCATTTCCCAGTGACAGTTCAAAGGTTTGGTCAGGAAAGTGGTTCAGGAGGAATGACTTTGTGGGGCCTTACACCTCCTAGTTTGGGTATTTCCAGATAAAACCTGCTCAGGCTAAGAGGGTTGTGGGTTGGTGGTTGGTTGGTTGGTTGGTTTTTTTTTTTTCCCTTGCCTGTCAGTGTTGCAAAGTGCTTAGGTTTTGAAAATCCAGCTGGGCTCTGTCTGTCTGTCACCCCGTCACCGGGAGTAACGGTGCCATGGCACGATTTAGCTGACAGCCCTGTGAACCGGGGCCGGGAGCCAACACAACCCAGCCTGACCTCGGGGCAGCGCTGCGGAAAGGCTCCTCGGAGAAATCGGGAATGGCGGGAGGCTGCGCAGGCAGAGAGGTCCGGCCAGAAATCCACCGTGCTGGAGCAGCCCTCCTTGGGGACCAGGAGCCTCCTCCCCACTCCCTTGGAGCCACAGGATGGCAGGACCCCAGGACGACATGCAGACCCCTCACGTCAGACTTGGCATCAGTGCCCAGGTGCCCCTGGGTTGGTATCGGCTTGGCTGGAGCTCTAGAGCCAAATTTTTCCTTCCGGTGCTTACACAGGTCATGGAAGTGTGGTGATTTTCCATACCTCTTGTTCAGCCATCTCCCCTCTTCAGTTTACAGCCCCAGAAAAACTCAAGGATTCGTTTTCCATCCCCCCGTGGCTGCAGGGCCAATGGGATGGGATGGGATGGGATGGGATGGGATGGGATGGGATGGGATGGGATGGGATGGGATGGGATGGGATGGGATGGGATGGGATGGGATGGGATGGGATGGGATGGGATGGGATGGGATGGGATGGGATGGGATGGGATGGGATGGGATGGGATGGGATGGGATGGGATGGGATGGGATGGGATGGGATGGGATGGGATGGGATGGGATGGGATGGGATGGGATGGGATGGGATGGGATGGGATGGGATGGGACAGGACCCCACCTGTGTTGCTGGAAATAGCAAACATTACCTGTTGTTGCAGGTAATGTAATTAGCCTTATATGAGGTTTTAGATTTGACTCTTGGCCTTAGAGTTATTTTATTTTTATATTTATACACTATGATCACTCTCTTAATTAATGAAGGGAAACTTAATTGCCAGAACGACGTTTCGGCTGAATTAATGGGCCAGATTCCCAGGCTTTGGCAGTGATGTGATCTCTTCTGATGGCCATGGGGCCAGCCTAACCCACATTGGTGTTCCCCTGGCATTGCCATTATCCCTCTGTGGTGTGGAGGTCTGTGGCCAGGGCAGAGAGGACCAGGACCATCCTTGTGTTGCGGTGAGTGATGGTGCTGGATCAGGCCTTGGGTGCTGTTGGGTGCTGGACAACGTAGAGCAGCTTTTGCAGATCTGTCGCCATGGTCATCCCCGTTCCCCGTGGGATTTTCTGATGCACCCACCACCCCAGGCCAGCATCTCCTTGTGGGACATCCCTGTGCTCCAGAGGAGAGGATCCACCAGCATGGGAAAGTCTTGTGTTCATCCGAAAAAGAGTTAAAGTAGAACACCAGGGAGGGGACAACGCTGGGCTCCAGGGAGGAGGAGTGAGAGCTCAATGTCATGATGAAGGATGGCCAGCCACCAACGCTTTTGGTTTTAAGAAAAAAAAAAAAGGGAAAAATTCCCTAGCTCTCTCCCAACAGTGGGGAACGCCCCATTGTGCTGGGAAGCCTTCCAGCTCCCTCCGCTCTTCAGAGCTGCACACTTTTAGAAAGTACAAAGAGCTTCTTATAATGTTTTGCCTTGTGGGTACGTCTATGATTAATTCCGTGCAAGCATTACTGGTGCAATAACAATACTGGAGGTCCTAAAACTGAAAAAGGAAACACATTTGGCTCGTACTTCATACACAATCACTTACACTTAAGCTATTGATAGTTGATTGGGATCTGTAGACTGCTGGGCTGGTGCCACTGGGTTTCTGAGCGCATTCAATGGCTGGAACAGACAGCGAGGCTGTAGGTTTTGGCAAGCTGGAGGTCTCATTAGTCAGGCTGACTGTATCTGACACGAGAGATTCCCATCCACCAAGATGAAGCTCACTTCCCTAGGCTTTGGCTGACGTCCCAACAATATTTACATGAAGGACAACAGAGGATCAGTGTTAGATTAAGGCTGTTCCAGTAGGCAGACAGTTAAATATTCTATTGAAATACTCTTTTGATTATTTAGATAATAATGGAGTTTATGCATGTCCTTGAGAAATCTGGGGAAAGGCAGTTGTTTTATGCTAAGCATGCAAAGATGTGTTTAATCTTGATAATAGGAGTAAATTATGTATCAGCGTTTATAACCGCGGCTCCTCTATTTCTCACTTGTTGTGTGGAAGCACCAGAAACCTCGCGGGGACGGCAGAGCCAGGCCGGGAGGGTGCCCAGGAGATGGGGGTCTCCCCTGCATCCCCGCTCCTGCCGGCATCCCGGCCCTCCGCATCCCTGCGGGGAGAGGATGAGGATGAAGATGGCTTCTTCTGCTTCATCCTGGCCATGGGAGGTGCTTTAATACACTTCATACGCCCTGAGCCCCCCAAGGGGTGTAGGTGGGTAGGGAGGGCAGGGATGCTGCTCCCACAGGCGCTGGGCCAGGAGCTGGCCCGGTACAAGCAGCTGGGAATTGCTTTTTATTTCCCCAAATTGTAATTTCTGTTTTGCTGGATTTTTACCCAAATCGTGGAGCAGCTATCTTGCGAGCAGCGCCTAATTTCGAATGGGACAGGGTAGTAATTGGATTTATTGCTGCCGTTGGAACGTGGCTGCCTGGCTGGTCCCGCCTTACCCCGGCACAAAGTGTGAATTTTTCCCTTTTGGATTTGACAATAGCGGCGAAAAGTAACCTTTGGATTAATTTGCTTTAGTGACTAAAGTCCCATTAAATGGAAGGCAGCTGGTGTCAAAGGCATAAATGGAGACAAAGTTTTGCTCCCAATTGTGGGAAATGTGTTTAAACAGACTAGAAATGCTTCCATCTCTGCAGGGTATAATATACTCAAATGGTTACATTAACATGAAAAAAATATAAGAAAGAGCGTATTTAGGACAATCCCTCTGTATCCAGTGTTAATGAAATTGAATTCCAGTAATGAAGTCACAGGGTTGTATCCTGCGCTGGTACCTGCCATTAGCCTTAACGGGAGCTGTGCCTACCAATTAGGGAGCATAATGCTTCGAGATGGAAAAGGTCCATGGCATCCCAGAGCCTTCTCCTCTCCGAGGGCCGGATCCTGCATCCCAGCATCACTCAGGATGTTAATGAGCCCTGCACGCAGGCACGAGGAGCGGAGGTTCGGAGGTGAAATCCCCGCCGCTCAGGGGCCGGCACGAGCTCTATGGACCACTTAAGTCCTCAGAAAAGGATTATAATTGGAGTTTAAATGGCGTGTTCCACCAGCCCTCTGAAGGGGAATTAATTTTGCTGTGCGAACGAGGTGGGGATTGGCCCACGGTCCCCGCTAAAGGGGGGCAGCCAGCATTAAATTGCATCCCAGCCCCTAACACCTCCTGGGTCTGGCTGAACCCCGACTCCTCTCACCTGGGTTGATCACCCTCCTTCCCACAGCCGCCTTCTCATGCCTGGAAAGATGTTTTTCCAGAAAAAATCTTTGGCATCAAACCTCTCTTCCAGCCTGTAGCCGGCCAGGGGCCCTAGGCGGGTCGGTGTGTGGGTCTTCATTCAGGAGACAAGGAATGTTCTGCAGAGGAAAAGGGGTTACTAATGGGAATATAGAGCAGGGGAAGAGGTGAATGGACCAAACCCCCCCAAACTGGTGTGAATCCCTGTGTGTCCCTGGCACGTCCCGGGAGCCACCTGTGTCCGCAGCAGCCGGGAGCGAGCCCCAGGGCATCTCTGTGTTGGCCATCACAGAAGCTCTGCCCAACGAGCTGCACTCAGCCATGGGTCCTCATCAGCAACTGCCCCATAAATTAATCTAATTCACATCCCTTGTTTCGTTAAAATAATTCCTCGCGGGCATTTTGCTTTGTCCGAGCGCCGTTGACCTCCTGTGTCGGGACAGACAATCCAGGATTAAAAAAATACAGCATTTTTGAGCTTGCATAAATCCCGGACAATGGGGAAAAAGAGAGGAAAAAAAGAAAGGCTCCTCGTTGCGGTAAAGAACATTTGTCACTGTCCCTGGTTATTAGTATCCCGAGCATTGTGTGAGGGAAGCCACGCCAGGATTACATTTCTGCATAGACTGGAGATTTCTTATTAGGAAAGGCGAAGAAGGCTCTGTAAAAGCCCATAGGTCAAAAATATAATACACTATTCCCCACCTCTTGTTTCCTGATATTATGCTATTACGGGAGATAAGGGAGAGGTGCAGAGTCTTAATTTACAAGCAAATGATGAACCATGGCTGGGGACTGTTTGTATTTTGCTCGAGCTTATTATTTTATCTGGAGCGTGATGGGGTGGATGGGCTGCTCCCCCCCTGGGAGGAGCCTCTCCGGGTGGGATGGAGGGGAGGTGGGCTCCCCAGCAGGCCCAGGGTGCCCCACGGGGGCTCGGAGACATGCCCCCCACCTTCTGGTGTGCATCCCTTAAGAGAACTAAGGTGCTGGAGTTGAAAAGAAACCCCGAAATAGCTGGAAAGAGGAGTGTTAAATAATGCAGCTGCGCATTGTCCATGAAAGATGGCTAACCATGAGTAAACATCAACAGCAGTGTTTGATCCCTTCATGTTTACTATTTATTCATATTTATTATTCATAAATTCAGTCACAAACGTTAGGCCTGCACCCCAGTGAGACATTTGCATTTTATTTTAAGTTTGATTTTTTCTCCCCCCCCCCACCCGGCTAACCATGAGTAAACATCAACAGCAGTGTTTGATCCCTTCATGTTTACTATTTATTCATATTTATTATTCATAAATTCAGTCACAAACGTTAGGCCTGCACCCCAGTGAGACATTTGCATTTTATTTTAAGTTTGATTTTTTCTCCCCCCCCCCCAGCCCCCACTCCTTCCTCTTAGTTTCGTGAACTGAGATTTGATGATTTGCTTTTCCACATCGTTCCCATGCTGGCTCTCCCTGGCTTTCCTCTTCTTGTTTCAGGAAGAGATTTCTAACATGGAAAAGTGATATTTGAATAGATTCCCCTAAGGCAATCAATTTACTTTTAATTTGTCTGGAACTAAGCTTTTCTTTGTTGCAATGAGAAAGGATTGAAACTGCTGTAAAATTTATTAGCTTCCAGGAAGATTTTGAAATGAATTTTTTAATGATCGTGCTGTTTGCTGTACCCAGGAGCAGTGTCATCGTGATTACAGTATAATCACTGGGTTGTTGAAGAAACACCAAAATGTGGAGATAAAGCCAGGCTCCGACAGGATGGTACCTACAGAACCAGCCCAGATTCGGGCACATGTACCCTGCTCTGGCACAATGCTCCCCCGTGCCCCCCATCCCAGCCAGGCTGAGATTCTTCCCGTCTCCCCCTTTTTTTTTTATCCTTATTTTTCCTTTTCAAGCGACTCCTCCTCTCCTTTTCCTTGCTCCCCATGTAATAGCACAAATGAGCTCTACTTACTCACCCCGGCAAAGCTGCTCTGACATGGATTGGATTGAACTGAGCGGCTGTTTGAAAATGGAAACTCCAGGGACTATTGTCATCGCCCAAATTGCACCTTAGATTGTATAACAGCACATGTCATCTGGCCATTTATCAGGAATATTACATTCCCAGGCACTTGCACCTTGCTACGATTTAACTTTGTCTCTTTGGCCAGCGCTGCGATTCCGCTGGAGATAATTCAATTGCTCCGAGAGCTGAGCCTTGCACGCCCGCTTCACAGAATCACAGAATCTTAGTGGTTGGAAGGGACCTCCAAGATCATCAAGTCCAACCACAAAAAAAAAAAAAACCAACAAAAAAAAACCCAACCACCAAACAAATACAAATACAAAACACACCACACCAAACGCCCACCAAAACCACCGCACCCACCAACTAAACCCCACACTCAACACCTCGCCATAAATCAATAACCTTGGGCACTAGAGCATGCCCTGAAGAGCCATGTCTATACGTTTCTTCAATCCCTCCAGGGATGGTGACTCCACCACCTCCCTGGGCAGGCTGTTCCAGTGCCTGACCACTCTCTCAGTAAAGTAGTTCTTTCTAATATCTAATCTGAATCTCCCTTGCCCCAACTTCAGACCATTTCCTCTGGTCTTGTTGTTCGTCCTTTGGGAGAAGAGGCCAACACCTGCCTCTCTCCACCCTCCTTTCAGGTAGTTGTAGAGGGCAATGAGGTCTCCCCTCAGCCTCCTCTTCTCCAAACTAAACATGCCCAGTTCCCTCAGCCTTTCCTCAGGGAACTTCGTGGTGCTCCACCGCAGAACCCCGACTGAACCACCTGGATATTCATCAATCCTTCCTTTTAACAAGAGAAGACCCCCTGCGGGGCGGGGGGGGCAGAGCTGGAGGCTCTGTTGCTCCAGTGCCCACCCCGTGTCCTCTCCTGGGGTCCTCCCGGCTCTTGGGCATCCATCCCATCTCCGTGCTCTCTTGGCCAAGGGCTTTCATGGTGGGACTGGAACCTGCTGGAGGTTGGACCCCTTGGATGGGTGCTGTGCTGGGCTCAGCCCTGGGAATTAGGGCAGTCCCAGCATTTAATGCCACCTCCCTGCTTCTTGTATCACTGTCTGCTCTCCACCAGAGATGGTCGCTGTGCATCTGCCCACAGATGAGCTGGGGGTTTCCTTGGTCTCTCCCACCAGGTTTTCCTGCAGCCACTGGTTCTCGGCAGCCTCAGGCAGGGCAGGCAGGGCTGGCTGGGACTCATTATTAGTTGCCTTCATGCTGGTCCCCGAGGTGAGAGTAGAGAAGGTTTGAAATCCGGAGCTCAACATGGGTTTTGCCGTACTTGTTGAGGAGCATATTTATTCCAGAGGTGGCTGGTGGTTTTATTTTGTTTCCTATTTGCTATGTGAGAGCTTACGTTTAGCAATAACATATTTTTTCTGCCAAGCCTGGCTTCAGGATATCTGCTCACCTCTTGATGGTGAAGCTTCTGCCGGGATGTTTTGCACCTTGGGGGGAAGCAATTTTAAAAGCGACCTTGCCCTAAGGTGCTCTGAAATGAGATTCTGGATTTGTGTGGGGCCAAGGCAGAATGGCTGAAAAATGGAGGTTTGACTGGTGTACCCCGTGGGCCAGGCTGCATGGCCATCACCTCTGTGTGGCTGCATGGCCATCACCCCTGCGTGGCTGTCACCCCTGTGTGTCACCCGGTGAGCTCCTCAGCATCTCTCCGGACACCCTGTGTGTGACACGGAGCCACATTTGGGATGGGATGATGTTCTTGGCTCCTTGGAAAGTTCAGCCCAGCTCAGGGTGGCTCGCACAGCCCCAGCCATGATGTCCCCCTTCCCCAGGTGTGATGTCCCCCTTCCCCAGCCCATGCCAGCCACCAGGTCCTAGCCAGCCTTGGGCTCCTCTGGGACTCCTGTGCGGGCTGAGGTGTCTGTTCCGTGGCAGAGCTCACCCAGTGCTGCCTCTCCGTTGTTTCCTCCTCCCCTGGCTCCCCGGTGGGCAGGAGTTTCATGCCAGCTTGCCCGAGCCCCTGCCATCGGTGGGAAGCCACCCGTCCTGGCCACCTGCCACCCCTCACCTCCAGCACCGTTATTACCTGGGCTTTGCTCCTTGTATGAAGAACATTTTTTTTTAGTGCAGACAGTTGACAGCCGTATTGACTCGGGCAGGTCTCGGGCCATAAAAGAATTTCCTGTTGTCCTATTTCCGATTGTTAAAGTGATAAAAAACCACCAAGACAGAGCAGTGCAATAAAGAGCGGGTGAAGGGGGATGACCGTCCTGGGTGCCATCAGGGCTGGGTGAGTCACTGCAAAGGGCAGTGCCAGCAGAGCTGGCCGGTGGCTCGGTGCCTGCCTCTGCTTTGGGGCAGGAGCTGCTCCTGCAGAGGAGGAGGATGTGGGGTGGCAGCCCCAGGATCAGGGAGGAGCCCAAAGCCCTTTGAGCCTGGACCTGGGATAGTGGAGGAGTGGTGTGGCTTTTGTGTGTGTCAACAGGGCATGCTTGTGGTGTAAAAGCAGTGTTTTATGTCAACGAGAGGGTTGATCATAGAAGCATAGAATGGTTTGGGTTGGAAGGGACCTTAAAGATCATCTAGTTCCACCCCCCTGCCCTGGGCAGGGACACCTCCCACCACACCAGGTTGCTCCAAGCCCCATCCAACCTGGTCTTGAACCCCTCCAGGGATGGGGCAGCCACAGCTTCTCTGGGCAACCTGGGCCAGGCTCTCACCACCCTCACAGCAAAGAATTTCTTCCTGGTATCTCATCTAAATCTCCCCTCTTCCAATTTAAAACCATTACCCCTTAAAGTAAGGGGTAATCACCCCTTGAGATGGTCATGGGTGGGTAGATCCTCCTTCTGCCACGGAGAAGTGGCTCCTGCTCAGGGCTCTGTGCTGGTCCCCGTGTCTGCTGCCTGACACATGTTGTCCCCGAGCTCAGGATGGTTTCTGGCTGTGGGACCATCGTCTCTGCAGACCAAAGCTGAGACGTGTGGTGGGGACAAGAGCAGGAAGACAGAACGTGTCTACCTGTTGTCTTCACGTCTGTGGATGGATGGTGACTCCTGTCCCTCTGCCTGTCAGCACGGCATCCTTCATACTTGTTACATTCCCTTCGTAAAATAAAAGGGGGAAACGGTATAATTCAATGTCCTGCTTTTCAGCTCTTCTTCTGCCTGCATTTCAGCTGCGGCTGGCACGACTTGCAGACAGGCATCTTGGTGCCCAAAGCGGATCATCTGCCCAGCAGATAGGCTTTAGGAAAACCCCTCCGAAAGCACGGGGCCTTTCTAGGCTTTGAGGAACATCCACTTGCTGTGCAGTAACTGGTGAAGTCCTCAATTCTTTTTTAACTGTAAAATGTGCCCTGGACGGAGCGTGGTTTGCCTGGGCTGCGGTGGTCCCATGGACGTGGGGCTGTGCAAGGAAGGTGAGGAGCAGCAGCATCCCCCGGCCTTTCTGCTGGATGGACCAGCCATCCCAGCACATTCCCAGATCTGGCCTTTCATCTTTGTGGTGAGACCAGAGTGATGTGTGCTCCGGCAACGCGCCCAAGGTCACACAGCACAATAAATCAGCGTCTCGTCGGGGATGAGAACCCAAGATATTTCTGTAGCCCCTCCAGCCATCACCAAGTCCTCTGCTATCGCAGCCAGACTACACAACTTCGTATGCCTGTAGCATCCTTTTGAAGTTAAGCTGTGGATAAATAGGCAGACAGCAACACTTTTTGGGCAATTTTTCTCTTTTTTTTTTTTTATTTTTTTTTTTTATTTTATTTTCCTCAAGTACTTGAAAGTAACAGAATCAAACTATTAAGAGCGCGGGCTTTTAGATCTCGGCGCAGGTTGTTCTGCATGTGAGGCTCAAGAGCATCCTTGTCTCAAACTGCCCAAACCCCAGACCTCCTGCACAGCCACCCGGCGCCACGCTCCGCACCACCGGGTAGCTGCTCTCATGTAGAGAAAAAGCTTATGTTTTACCCATAGATTTTTCAATTAATTGGCTTCTTCTCCTTTAAAAAAAAAAAAAAATTTTTTTTTTTTTTTTGGAGGTCTGCCTTTTACTCGTTTATTCTCTGTAAGTGTTAAGCTGCTCATATTTTGGCGCATTGTGTTATGTGCTGCGAATTTTTATCAGCCGCCCTAGCGCTGGGATGTGGTGGAAATACCAATGTGCCTGAGGAGCGGAGGTTATGCACACAGACGTACAGAGCATCGAAATGAAGGCTTTGCAGGCAGAGGGGAAGCAAACCTTCGGGCTTGCTCTGGTGTCTGCACCTTCACAGGCTCCCGTCCATCTAGCCGGCACCGGCCGAGCGCCGGCTCCTACGGATAACGGCACGGGTGCTCGGATGCTGCTTTGCAGGTGGATGGGAAGGAGCTACATCTCTGCGTAGGAGAAGGCTGTGCTTTATGAGGGCTGGCTGCAGTTACACATTCCCATCCAATGAAGGAAGAGGCTGAAATGCAGCCGGCAGCCTGCGGTGTTCGGAGGGATCCACGGCGGGATGCTCAGCAAAGGCTGGGGATGTCCAGAGTCCTGGGTTTTTGCTTTCCAGATTTCACTGAATTTCACTGAATTTTAGAGTTGGAAGGGACCATAGAGATCATCTAGTCCAACTCCCCTGCTGAAGCAGGATTGCCTAGAGCTAGAGCATGTTACTCAGGAGCATCCAGGCGGGTCTTGAAAATCTCCAAGGAAGGGGACTCCACACCCTCCCTGGGCAGCCTGTTCCAGGGCTCTGTCACCCTCCCCGTGAAGAAGTTTCTCCTCATATTTGAGGAGGTTCCAACCTTATGTTCCAACTTGTGCCCGTTGCCCCTCGTCCTCTCACTGGGAACCACTGAAAAGAGTCTGGCTCCCTCCTCCTTCAACCCTCCCTTGAGATACCTGTAGGCATTGATAAGGTCTCCCCTCCCTTTGCACTTGGCTGAGCCCTGGTTTGTCCATCCGTGGTGGGGGGGTGAGGTCCTGCGGTCCCTCAGGGACGCGTGCGAGCGTCGGGCAGGAGGGTTTGCAGAGCTGGGTTGTAGGCATTGATAAGGTCTCCCCTCCCTTTGCACTTGGCTGAGCCCTGGTTTGTCCATCCGTGGTGGGGGGGTGAGGTCCTGCGGTCCCTCAGGGACGCGTGCGAGCGTCGGGCAGGAGGGTTTGCAGAGCTGGGCAGGGAAGGTCCTGGGAGAGGGTTAAGGCACCAGGCCGTATCTCAGCCCTGCGGAGTGGTGTCGGGACAGCCCCGAGTGGAGAGAAGGGATCTTTATTGCTCCGGTATGAATAAAGCCCCAGCGCTGGGAATGACACATTTAATCTTCAGTGGAGTGGGCAGTCTCGGGGATTTATAAAGCCTCTGTCGCGCGGGAGGTCAGCGGGGATTAAGCAAAAAGGAAAAACACAAATATACACCAAAGAACCCAAAGAAAACACACCCCCCTCCCTCCGCTGTCTTTCCCTCTCTGCAAAAAGTCAGGCTTAAAAATCACATCAGACTGAGCTTAAAAACAGAGAATCATGGAATGGTTCAGGTTGGAAGGGACCTCAAAGACCATCCAGTTCCAACCCCCCTGCCCTGGGCAGGGACACCTCCCACCAGACCAGGTTGCTCCAAGCCCCATCCAGCCTGGCCTTGAACCCCTCCAGGGATGGGGCAGCCACAGCTTCTCTGGGCAACCTGAGCCAGGCTCTCACCACCCTCAGAATAAAGACTTTCTCCCTGAGATCTCATCTCAATCTCCCCTCTTTCAGTTTAAAACCGTTCCCCCTTGTCCTGTCTCTCCCTTCCCTGATGAGGAGTCCCTCCCCATCTCTCCTGGAGCCCTTTTAGGGACTGGAAGGGGCTCTGAGGTGGCTTTGGGCACTGGTTGCTGATGCCAGAAGGTGGTGGCTGGGAGCAGGGTTGTCACGGGGACAGACCCTGGGACACATTCACAGCCCTAACTCCCTTCCCCAGGCTGGTGGCAGCAAGTGACACACGACCTGTTGGAACTTGACCTCCTGAGCAGCAGAAAATATCAGTAAAAAATAAAAAAACCCTATCCCTCTTCCAAGCCCTCCCATAAGACCAGTTGCTCTTTGGGGTAGGATAACGGCTGCCTGGGTGGGAGCGATGGAGGAGAGAGGGAGAAATAACCCCCTGCACCAGCACAGGTTGGGGGTGACCTGCTGGAGAGCAGCTCTGAGGAAAAAGACCTGGGAGTTCTTGCGGACAGCGGGATGACCATGAGCCAGCAATGTGCCCTGGTGGCCAACTGGGCCAATGGCATTCAGGGGGGCATCAAGAAGAGTGTGGCCAGCAGGTCAAGAGGGGTCATCCTCCCCCTCTGCTCTGCCCTGGTGAGGTCCCATCTGGAGCACTGGGTCCAGTTCTGGGCCACTCAGTTTAAGAAGGACAGGGAACTGCTGGAGTGGGTACAGAAAAGGGCCACAAAGATGATGAGGGGCCTGGAGCATCTCTCCTATGGGAGGGACTGAGGGACTTGGGTCTTTTTAGTCTTGAGAAGAGAAGGCTTAGGGGAGATCTAATTAATGCATACAAATACTTAAAGGGAGGGTGTCAGGAGGATGGGGCTGGTCTTTTTTCAGTGGTGCCCAGTGACAGGACAAGAGGAAATGGGCACAAACTTGAGTATAAGAAGTTCCACCTAAACATGAGGAGGAACTTCTTTACTGTGAGAGTGGCAGAGCCCTGGCAGAGGCTGCCCAGGGAGGTGGTGGAGTCTCCTTCTCTGGAGACATTCAAAAACCACCTAGACAAGATCCTGTGCAACCTGATCTAGGTAGAGCCACTCCGGTGGGGGGGTTGGACTTGATGATCTCCAGAGGTCCCTTCCAACCCCATGTGATTCTATGATTCTATGATGGCTTGGCAGGGGGTTCCCCAGCCCGGGCAGGGTTTGGCACCCCAACTCTCCCCCCCAAGTTGACCATCGCTTGTGTTTTATCCCCGCAGATCAGAGTGAAGGATTCCACTGCCGGGAGGAGTGCCGCATCCTGGGCCACTCGGACAGGTGCTGGATGCCCCGCGGCGCCCTCCCCAGCCGCGCCAAGTCCCCCGAGCACGGCAGGAACGTCATCTCCCTCTCCATCGAGGCGACGGCGGTGGACGCGGAGCCTTACGCAGACTGCAGCACAAAAAGGACCTTCGCCACCTTCGGCAAGGAGGGCGGCGAGCCCTTGGCCGAGGAGCGGTTGGCCAACCCCAAAGGTAAAAGAACGGTGGACCAGGCCGCCTGCAGCCCCAAGGTGAGCGGTGCCGTCCGTGAGGCGGGCAACGGCTGCGAGGCCGTCAGCCCCGTCACCTCGCCCCTCCACCTGAAGAGCCCTTTGGCCGGCAAGCCGGCGGCTACCTACGGCGCCGGGCATTGCGTCGGCAACCGGGAACGGGAGCCCTTTGGGAACAGTGGTCCCTCCCGGCCTACGGAGGCAGAGCCCCGGGGGGCGGACAGCGAGAGCGGAGGGCAGGAGGGCAACCCCCTCCTCCAGGAACGCCGGGACAAGGACTCCCCCGGAGCCCGGAGACTAAAAGACATCGTCCTCTGAGCGGCCAGAGGAGGAGGATGGAGGATGGATGGATGGAGGAGGAGGAATGAGGGACCGCACGACTCCCAGCGCAGATTGTTTTTATCGCTTACCAATGGTTCACAGATTGCTGTATTTAAAAGCTTTCCCTAAATGTATTGTTTATAAATGAAGCTATCGTTAATGTGACAATCCCACTCGTCTCAACAGGGGTGTGCAGCCGGAGCAAAGTAGCTGGGGTTTTGCTTGCGCCGGG
>NW_015090995.1:18039589-18151403 GCF_001431845.1 Calidris pugnax | reverse complement strand
CACCCCCCTCCCTCGGTCCTCAGGAGCACTCGGTGTCCCCTCCTCGGAGTTTCTATATTTTTATATCTCAAAACCCAAGATCAATTTCCGTTGGCTGGAAAGAATCGAAGGAGCAAATCCCTCATTCGGAGATCTTTACTAGCTACCCCGGCGGTTTTGTAGCCCAAGACAAAATAGCAGCCATTTCTTGCGTGCGGCTGTTCCAAAGCGACAGTCGGGCGGGTTTTAATATTCGCCCAACACGAGGTTGTTTGTATTTTAAGATGTTGCTATTTTGCTATGGACACCCCTGCGTTGATGAATCCTTTTGCTGTCACACGCTTATCTGTACTATTATTGTATTTGATATTGCAAATTACTGTATGTCTAGTGATGGCAAAAGGCTTCCGAGCTTAAAAAAAAAAAGGAAAAAAGAAAAAAAAAAAAAAGAAAAAAAAAATCACAATCATCTTACTTAAACCTCGGGGAACCTGCAGTTTTCAGACCCGGTGGAGCCAGCGCTTCTTCCAGCCCCCACCATCTCCTGCAGCCACCCCCGGCTCTTGCAGGGCAGCGACAGGGCATTACAGGAAGCCGTTTTGGGGGAAATTCTGCCTGGATTGCGATTGTCGGATGCACTGTGCTGAATTCTTTTCCCTCGCCCCTTTCTTTTGCATCGTTTTCAAGGCAATGCATGGAAAGTTTTTTTTCCAGAAGTTGGTTGGGTTGGTTTTTTTTTTTTCTAGTTCCCAGATTTAGATATCCCCCGTCTCCAACCGTTTCCAAGTCAAAGTGATGGAATTATTTAAGAGATCTAAATTACCTTCTCAATTAGACACACACCTCCATGTCAGCATTTCCCAGCCATGATTATGCCAAGCGTGTGTGTGTGTGTGTGTCATCGTGGCATGGATTTCAGACTGTTGTGATTTCTTTCAATCCCTGCATCATAAATAAGTATGGAATGAGCAATAGTGATGTTAATTTAGGGGCAGACAGGTGATATGTAACAACGCTACTAATTCAATTAATGTGCCTTCTTAATGGAGAAAAAATTAAAGCAATTCATTATTTTTTCTCATAATTAAGGACTTTTTTTGTGTGGGTACAAATTTACTCATATAAAATTGATTTAAAAATTGAGCTACTTTAATAGCCATTTTGTAGAAGGGAGAGAGGGAAGGGGTTTCACAGCTCTCTGCTCTCTTGCAGTGATAATTCCTCAGTGAGGTATGAGAAAGGTAGGAGGATTTCAGTTAGTGTATTATTATTATTATTTTTATTATTATTATTATTAACCCTTCACCAGACAGATTTTCCTACCCTAAATAATGTTTCCTAGAATTTAAAATTGATTATGGAAGGGAAAATATATAGCTCTTGCCAATGTTTGCTGTACCAGCAAGTTGAAATTAGTGGTTTCTAGAGAAATAGTTCTTTCTAGGTCTACATATCATGATAAAATATTTGTTACTTTGATTTATTTAAATTAAAAACATCAACAAGAAAACAAGCTCCAGTCATTATTATCCTCAAAATAAAATTGAGCTCCAGCCGTTGGTTTCTTCGGGGCAGATTGCCCGAAGCCAAAGCCACTCTGAGACAGGTCCTGTGCAGTCAGTCTGTTCCCCCTGCCGCTTCCTAGGGCCAGGAATTGGGAAAGAACCAACGAAAAACGGTCGTCTAAGGAAATTTGTGACTCTTCCCTCGCTGGTGTTGATGACTACCTCATTCAGCTCCCATCCCACGCCTTGACGTGATGTCCTGCATCCCTCCGGAAAGCCAACCGGGGGGTTTGCCCCCTCTCTCCTGGAGTCTGAGCCCATTTTTCAGGGATATGTTATTTCTCTTCCAGCGGTGTTTCCTGCCTGTGTTCTGTTACTGCTGTCATTTCTTTCTGTTTGGGTGTTTTTTGGTTTTTTTTTCCCCGAAATGTGTGTATTATTATAACACAAGCAAAGAAGAAAGGGGCTGGCTTGGGACTGTTGGAGTAACTGGATTTTCTGTGACCGTTAGGCTGGGTTTATTCTGATGCTACCTGTTTTTGTCAGCTCTGGGTGGGGTTTTTTTTGGAGGGGGGGGAAATCTTCTCATATTTGTTTGCTGAACCTGCAACACCCCATCTGTGAGATCCTCTTGGCTTCACAGGGCAACAGCCCCCACGTCACCCCATCGTCCAGCAGGATGGGACCTGGCAGGTCTTCACAGGGATGGGGAGCTCTGGTCCCCCCTGTCCCCATCGTCACCACCACCATCATCATCATCATCATCATCCCCAGCTGCCCGCAAAGCACCAGCCATTAATTTCTGCCAAGCCTTGCCCTCCGCCTGCGGAGCTGCCACCACCAGCCCAGCGTTTGGGATGAAAAATAGATGCTAACTGAAAACAGATAAAAAGGAAAAAAAAAAAAAAAGAGAAAAAAAAAAAAAAAAAAAAAGAAACATTTCTCTAATTTACCCAGAGGAAACGTTCCTTGCCACTCCGAATAAAAGCGCAGCTGAGAAGGAATGTGAAATAATTCTGTATTAAAAGGGGGCATTAAAGAGGTCAGTAAACCCTTATGCCTCCAAGAAAATCATTTAAACACCAGTTTTCTGGGCTGACCCGGGCTGTGGCCGGGGATGGGGGGCGAGGGGCCCTTCCCTGGCACGTCCTCTCCGCGTGGGGCCGAGGGGACAGCCGCAGAGCCACCCCGGCCCCCTCCTGAATATTCTGCTGCTCCTGTCACTGTCCCTCTGTGTCACTGGAGATGAGTTCAGGGCTCCTGGGCAAATCGCAGTCTCTCTTGGCTTTTTTTTTTTTTTTTTTTCCCCAGTTGCATCCAAACTGGCCGTGCAAACACGTTCGAGGCTGCGGGGCGAGTGGGTCTGGATTTTATATTTTTTTTGGGGGGTGGGGGGGTGATGTTTCCAGATGCAATTATTGTGCTTTCTAATAACTTAAACCCGTCCTCAGATTTGGTTAAGGAAAAATCGCTGGGATGTGTTGGTTTCCTCCAGGCCAGCTTGCTCTGCTCCCATTTCTCCTCTTTATCCAGGGAGCAGCAACCGCCTGCGATTCTCCCCCGAGCATGACGAGGACCCCATCTGGAGCAGCCCCGGGGCTGGGGACCTGGGGGGATGTCCCCCCAACCCTGGCTCAGGGACCCTTCCCCGCTCCCTGGGGAGCTTTTCCCACCCTGGAGGCTGCGGGAGGGATGATGGAGAGCTGGGGGGAACGACTGATGGGTGGAAAAATCCCTCCCCGAGCATCGTCCCGCTGAGGTTGTTGCCATTCCCTGTTTGTGGTGAAGCTGGAGGTGGCCTGTGGATCACACCTTGTGCAGAAGTGAATTCCTTTTTTTTTTTCTTCTTTTTTTTTTTCTTTTTTCTTTTATTTCAAAATCGGAAACAAGTTGCTTTTGTAAAGAACACACTTGTCTGATGGGTATGTTGAAATTACTCTTGGGGGAACGACAAAGAAATAATCGAATTATGAATGGAAACACATTTGTCTGTCATTGGGCAAAAATTGATGATCTTGTTGCTACAGCTGCTGTCGCAGCTATGGGTCATCTCTGACCCGACCCGGGAGCCGCCGCTCCCCCCGGGGAGAAGCCCAGCGCTGCCCAGACAGACCCTCCATTGGCCTCAGCTGATGTTCAGCTGGTCTAAACTGGGATATCATCCCCAAACCCACCCAGGGCAAACTGGTTTTCCTCCTGGCAGCCTGGGGAGGGGCGGCGGGTGGGAGCCGAGGGTCTGGGGCTGTCACCGGACTGAGCGCGGTACGTCTCGTCATGGTGTCTCCGTTGCCGAGTATATGAAGAATAAATTGTTGTATATGCTGATATGTATGTTATGTACATTTTTCACAGTGATTGAATCATTGTAAAACAACAAAAGGCAAAAAGGAAAAAAAAAAAAAAAAAAAAAAAAAAGAATCACCATTCTGTCTATTTTATGAAGATGATAAAGCAGCTTTATTAAATTATTACGATTCTGTTTCAAAATGGTGTACCTGCCACATTGGGGTTTTTTTCATCTGATGAGAACTTTGTTTACCACCTAAATGTGATTTTTTTTCTTTTCTCTGCTTTGAGCATCTAATGCATTTTAGTATTAAAGCAATTATTGAATAAAAATGGAAAAGTAAGTGTTTGGTTAAATACGCCTAAGTGGGTTTGCTTTGAGGGGCTCCCGGGGCTGGTCCTGCTGAAGCCAGAACACCCGTGGGGTCCCCTGGGTGCCCCCCCAGCCCTTTCCCCATCCTCTTCTCCCACAGCTGACCCCACTTCGGCAACCAAGAGGCTGCAAACCTCAGGCAGGGCTTTCCCAGCCCCGAGGAGAGGGTGTCCCTGTCCCTGTGGGTGACCCACTGCTGGCTCTGAGCCCCATCAAGGCTTCTTGCCCCCACGAAACTGGGCAAGGTGCTGGTCTTCCCACCACCATCCCCTCACCTTTTGGGGAAACACGGCTCCAACACACACAGCTTTTGGGTAAGAAACACCTCCGACACACACTTCTTTTCCACTCAGGTACTTATTTTCCCCAGGTTTTCAGGAGGGCACTTTGGAGGCTGTGGGGAGATGGTGAGGAGCACCTACTGCCTCTGAATTAATGGTCTGTTCGTGGACCACTCATGCACGGAGCACCTGGGTGCTTTTTGGCTAACGGGATAAATTCCCTCCCCTAATCTCCTCTGCTCCTTTGGTGGCTCAGCCGAGGTGACACCAAGGTGGAACTGGAGGGAGAGCAGTGACACGAGAAGCCCATTCCCTGGGGTGGGAAGATGCTTGAGGCACACACCAGAGCATCACCCCACATGGCTGGGGCACACGGGGAGTGGGGAGCAGAGGGGTTAACCACTCCTGGATGGATCCCCACCACTGTGACCCCACCAGTAAAGGCACCAGTGATACAATGGGGTCAGCTCCCCATTGGGAGCAATGGGCAAGGTTTTCCAGCCAGCCCAGCCCCAGGACCTAGCAAGTCGTTTGGCAAGTGGATAAATGGAGATAAAGCCAGGCTGTGGAGGGGAGGCTGGTGGTTTTTGAGGTTTCTAGCCCTTGCTCTCACTCTTTGCAGCCTGCCTGGGGACCAGTGATGCTGCTGCAGAGGGATGCTGGTGCCTGGGAAGGCGGTGGGCTCTGCTGCAGCATCCTCCAGCCGTGCCCCCTGCCTGCACCAGGGACCCAGTCCTGGAGACATCTCCCAGGGAGAGACTGACCCTCTTTTGGGGGGGACGGCCCCGGTGAGCTGCTCTTGAGCAATAGAAAGCCCCAGCTTGGGGCTTGACCACAAGTGGGGAGCAAAAATGGGGCTGATACCTCCCCGGAGGGAGGTTTTCCCTCGCAGCATCCCAGACCAGCCCTCACCCAGAACCTGCCGGGACCCCGTGGGCGCCGGGCTGGTTCCTGATCTAATAAACCTCCTAATAAACCAGCCAGCTCGCCGTGCTGGCTGCAGGGGGGGGCTCGGGGATGTCAGGTTGGTGACACGTCCCCACCATGCTCCCCAGCCAGCTGTCGCCATCCCCTGTCCCCGCCGGCGCACCCCAAAGAGCCACAGCGGCTCCTCTGCTGAGACAGCAGCAGGAACAGCCTTGAAGTTTGCATAAATACCAGTGCCAGGAAGGGCCGAGGTGGGAGGGAGAGTGATGGAGAACCTGCTGCAAATAATAAAGGGATTTTTCTCCCCAAGCGTGCCTGTCTGGAAACGCTGCTGGCCCCCGGGGGTCGGATCCGGAGCTGAAGCCTCAGTGAGGTCCCTGCCCAGGATTTGCCCAGACATGGAGGGAAGCAGCATCCCTCAGGGTCCCCAGATCAGCTCCCCCAAAATCCCTCGGATCCCTCCCTCCCATCCCTGCTCACCCATGGGAGAGAGCTTCTAGGGGAGCTGTGCTGCACCCCAAGGTGCAGAGCCCCCTCCTCTG
Organism: Calidris pugnax; assembly: GCF_001431845.1. NCBI lineage: Eukaryota > Metazoa > Chordata > Aves > Charadriiformes > Scolopacidae > Calidris > Calidris pugnax. Next base: position 18,145,510 of record NW_015090995.1, on the reverse strand, counting down.
CTGTGCCCCCAGCTGCAGTGAGGGGCTCAGCCCCAAAAACCAGCTCCATTAAAGCTGGAGAGAGAATAAATTAGCAAAGAAAGCAGCCAGCCCTCACTGGGCAAGGTTCAGAGCTGGTTCATGGACATGGACCTTCATCTCTGTTTCTTCTGGACATTATTTTATATTATACTGGATGTTAAACTGGAATATCTAAATAGAGCCAAATTGGATTAACAAGCAATGAATTATCATACACTTTGACTGCTAAGCCCACAAAGACAAGAACAAATAAATTGGAGGGATCAAAGGCCTGAAAGCACAGAGCAAAAATACATCTAATATATATATATATCTGGTAGAAGCAGGGCTGTGCAAACCCAGAGCACTGAGAGCAGGGAGAAAGGGGGGGGGTGAAGGTCCATGGCTTGATTTTCTGTTGTTCCCGGGTCCGGGCTCTGCTCTGGTTCCATGGAGCTGGTGGGAGAAGGTGTGGGACCACTCACCCAGGGCAGAAACCGGCGTCCCAGCTTCCCCGGCAGCCCCAGCGAGCCTTCCACTTGTTCATCTGGTTTTTGATTTGTTTTTTTTTTTTTCTTTTTGGTTTGTGTTGTTGTCCTTTTCTTTCCACCGTGATGTAACCCAGCGTCCCCAAAGAGCCATCAGAGAACAAACACGGGCAGGTGTACAATTATAGAGCTCACCTCCGCTGCCGCCCGCGCCCGGCCCCGCCAACCGCCTGCCGCAGCAAGGATGGCTCTTTGGGGACAAATCTGAGGCTTTCGGGGAGACATCCTGCCCTTGGCGGGGGTGTCTGGGCAGCTTCTGTGGGGAGGTGGTTGGGAGCTGCTGTGCTGCAGCGTGATCAGTCATTGCAACTTGGTGTTTGGGTATTTTTTTTAAAAAAAAAACACCAAAAACCACAAAAAACCAACAAAGCACCACCGGGGTGCTGCTGTAGAAAACCCTGCTGTGGCACTTGCCATTAATACAGATAAAAAATTGACACACACGGCAAACAATATTAACCCCATCACTGATCAAGCTTAAAAGCTTTTTCTTTTTTTTTTCCTGAGAAAAATAGTCTCTGGCTCGGAGTTAAATAATGGCCAGGGGGGACTGGTGCCTGCAGAAGCCTCTGCCAGGGGTCCCGTGCCTTTTGCAGGTGCCCAGGGTGAGCGAAGGTGACTGGGATGGCAGCAGAGGAGTGAAGACAAACAGGAGGCTGATCCCTCCCAAAGCTCTAGGACAGAAGAAACCCAGAGTTTCCCAGTGCTGGAGGGGGGAAACGCAGCAGCAGCCTTGGCAGGGGCCAGTCTGCGCTGCCCGAGCATGATGAATTGTCTTCCAAGGCCAAAATAAAAAGGAATTACGATAATAAAAACTCCAAGAGAGAGAAGCTCAGTGCAAGGGTTTCCAGCTTCCCGGACAGGAGGGGTGGGGGCTGCTTGGTGGGAGCTGCTGTCCCCCAAATGAGGAGGTATTTGGGACAGGGGCTCCCTGCACCCCTAGGGTGGGGGGCTCCAGTGTGGCCCAGGTCCCCTGCTGCAGAAGAACTGGTTTTCCCCTTTCCAGTGCTAAATCTCCACCTTCTACACCTTGTCCTGCCTCTCCAGCCCCTTTTGCAGGTGCCTCCCCTGTCCGTGTGGATGGATGCTCCATCACCAGCTGGTTGCAGCATCTCCCATCGCTTTGCAGACCTGACCCCCCCCAGCACCTCAGACCCTCTGGGGCAGCCCAGGCAGGGTGTGGGGTGGGGGAGCTGGGTATGGGGGCTCCAGGGGTAGGTACCACAGCAGCTCCATCCTGGCCATGAGAAACCCTGGGCTGCTCTTCTCCCCTGGTGCCCATGAGGAGAGCAGACAGAGGTGGGGTTGTTTTGACTGGAAAAGGAAAAATGAGCAAACAACATTCTCCAGGTTCTCTTTTTTTTTCCTTTTTTTTTTTTTTCACTTTCCTGATAAGAAAAAAACCTTTTTTTTTTTTTTTTTTTTTTTTAACTCCCCTTTCTGCCTCTGCTGCACACTGGCTCAAAGGCTGTTCTTTATCTATTTGATTCTCTGTAAAATTGATCTTATTCTCTTTGGAGGAGTTAGGTTTAAATCACAGGATGAAATCCTGGCCCCGGTGAATCAATATCAAATCTCCTATCAACCTCAGCCTGGGGTGGAGAGTTTGGCCATGGGGCTTTGGTTCCCAGTGGGAAATGTCATCTGCTGATGGAGGTCGTTTTCTGCGTCCTCGGCCAGCAAACCCTTCCCAAGGTCTTGATCAAAGCACATCACTTCTGCTCTTCTTCCGCTCCAGCCCCACCTGCCCGTGCTTGTGATGGAGACAAGGGCTGAAACCTCCTGCTCTGAATTTTGGTGGAAATCCTTCAACCCACCCACCTGCTGCCCCCCCAGCCCTTCTGTGGCTCACTTGCCACCTCTGTTGGGAAGATGCTCTTAGGTGGTGATGGCTGGCCTGGCTGGGTGAGGTGGGACATGCTCAGCGAGGAGGGACCTCTGCCTGGCTGCACCATCCCTCCTCCATCATTTGTCCTGGCCTCCAAACCCCGACGTGGCTCTGCAGCCCCCACTGCCCCTTCCCCGACCCATGGCACAGGGATGGTGACATCCACCATCACATGGGGGGCTCCAGTGCTGTGCTCCCTGGGCAGGGGGGGAAAAAAATCCTCTTTTATTTTTGTTTTTGCTTCCCGTTGCCATAGCGACTGCATCCCACCTCCTTCAGTGGGCGATGGGGGCTGGCTGGGCAGCCAGGGCTGCGGGCAGGATGCGATCCCCAGCAGAGGAAGGGTCGTGCTGGCTCCCCTCTGCCTCTGCCTCCCCTCTGCCTCTGGTGGCCACAGTAGGGTCCCCCCTCTGCCCAGACATCCCTACAGCAGCCACGTCCCCCCTTTTCCCACCGCCGGTGGTTGGAGGTTCCCCCGAGGCAGCCGGTAGAGCAAAGCTGTGTCTTTATCGGAGGATACCGGTAGCGTTTGGCTGCTTTTGAAGTCTCCAAAGAGAGCTGGGGTATTTCTTGATCTGCTCTTAAATAAGTCATCGCCGCTGCTGTTAACTCGCATTAAGGACAGGGAGATGCCAGGCGCAGGGGGTGCAGCTCGGTGTGCCGGGACGGGAGCCCCCCCTGCACGGGGCAGGGCAGCTGCGGGGCATCGCCTCGGGAAGGGACCGCGGGGTATTAAATATTTGATGTGCAAAGTTTATTTTAGCCCCAGCCAGACCGGAATGGCTGCGCCTCCAGAATGCAGTCGGTGGGAGGAACAACCTCGGCTGGTTTTCTGGTGTTGATTTCTCTTGGTGCTGCTGGAATTTCGGTTCCAGGTCACCCCCAGCGCATCCGGAGCCCTCCCAGGACCACATCCTGCCTCCCCTCATGTGTCTATGCATCCATGTTTGGGCATCCCAGCCTTTCCAAAAACACTGAAAAAGGCACATTTTGCTGTTTTGGCTTGAACGCACAATGATTCGCACCCAGATAGCCTTTTTTTCTGGTTCTTTGCTAACTCTTCGCTGTGGGAAGGAGGGGGTTTTGCAGGAGGCTGGTGTCCGGGAGGTATTCGGTGTTAACAGAAATGTTGACAGGTCAGGCTGTGTTTTTTAAATGCTACTTTTTTTTTTTTGCTTTTGCCTGTTCCCCTTGGACTCTCTTCCCACCAGCAGCACCTTTCGCATTTATCTCATTCCAGTCCTCTAAGCAAATCTTATCTCTACATTTATTGCATCTTTGGGAATAGTAATTTTCAAGTCAGCTTTCACATTACTCCGTATTTGTTACTACGCCTCTGTCGAGGGAAAACGGGGCTCGTTATTAGTTCTCTGCCTGATACAAAACATTTAATTTGAACACAAACCACCAAGAGAGAGATACATATTGCTTTTCATAACCAAAGTGTCAACATCTTGACCAGACTGTAGCTGAAGCAATCTTTACCATATGGTGGATTTTTATACTTTAACGTCACATCTGCATCCCCGCTGCCTCTCCTTTCATTCCGGAGATGCCGTGCTGGTGATAAAAGGCGCTGTCTGCATGTCCTTCCTCAACACAATCACAAAAGGACCCCTCAGCAGATAAGGAACTAAACCAGAGATACAATAGCAGTGGCTTCCCACTGGCTTTCTACTCAATAGCTTTCTGCTATGCAGTAAAAAAAAAAAAAAAAAGGGAAAAAAAAAGGGAAAAAGAAAGGAAAAAAGAATAGCGATGAGAGAGCATGTGTTGGGAAAATAAACTCCTGTAAATCCCAGGGAGGGCACGGCCGCAGAACATGCTGGGAATGGTGACTGGAACTGGGCTGAAGAGAGATGGAACTGTTTTTTGCAGATTTCCTGGTAGATAGGAACGCTATGAACAGCTCCAGATCAGAGCCTCCTTCAAAGAATCCAGACTTGTTTTTTAGGAAGAAAATGGGGCTATGTTAGTGTCGGCAAAAAGATACTAAACTTGGATTAATTCTGGTAGGGATGGGTTGTACGAAGTTGCTGGTTTGAATGCTTGTTTGAAGCCACGGTGCAGTGGGAAAGAACCTGTACCTGCCACCAAGCAGCAGGCAAAGGCTTTGCACAAACTGCCACCGAGCTGGGGTCAGGGCTGTGCTGATGGGAATTGAGAGCACGCTGAGCATCACCTCTGTCTTCTGCCTCCACTTGCTCCAGGCTGGTCCCAAGCCCCTAAGCTGCTCCTCCCCAGCCCTTCTGCGGGATGCTCTGAGCATCAGTCCTCCTCCCAGCAGCTTAATTTCTGGGCATGCCCTCAAAATTGGCTATTAATTCCCCTTTTTGATTGTATTGAGCTTCCACAGTCTCCGCCGCCAGCTCTTCCTCCTTCTCACCCTGGCAGTGAACGGCAGAAACAGGACTCCCATCCTCATCCCACCTCCATGCCGCGCATTCACGATGGACATTTTAAGCCTTGCTTTTTCTTAGACTCCCACCCTTCCTTTTTTTCCACCCCTGGGACCTCAAATCTTGCCCTCCTGCCCTCCCACCCCCCCGGCAGCTTGGCAGAGAGCCTGGGGACCCGGCTCGGGTGCGAGGAGGAGCGGGGTCGGGCTCCGCGCTTGGCACGTGCCCTAAAACACCTGCCTCAGCATTTTGCATGCCACATAGGATTTTATTGTATGGCTTTAATGGGAAGTCATGCAGCTCTGAACCCCAAATACACAGCTTTGTAAGAGTAGTGGCTGGAAGAATCCGCAGATAATTCAGTCCTGCCTCTCTTAAGTGAAATAGGATGTTAATACAATACAGTGGAGAATCGCTAATACAATCCTATTTTTATACTAGCACTTTCATGTCATATTAGAGGAAGATTCGACTTTTAGATCTTTTTTAGCAATTTAGCACAGTGAGGATTTCATTATACTGACAGAACTATTGACAAAAAGAAACACATTAGAATTGGGAGGATAATGGTCCTTGGGAAGAGGAAATTTTGCAAGGCTTTTCATTTAAAACTGGACTGGACAAAGTAACAGGCACTGTGCTGTGGGGAATAATCCTGCATTAGCAAAGGGGTGGACTAGGTGACCTTTTAAGTCTTGTCACAGACTAATAGAAGTCGGAGATGGAAGAGACTTTTAGGTCACATCAAACGCGCCTTCCAACCCGGCGCAAGATGATTTCTTGATATATTCGATGGTGTTTTTTTCCCACTTCTAAAAGTTCCAAGTCACGAAGCTTTCTCTCCTAAGGAGTCTTTTTCACACTATTGCACCCAGTAAGCGCGCGCTTAACTTTGCGCACTATCACTAATTCCCCCGAATTTAAGTCTCTGCAGGATTTAACAACTTTAATTGGATTACTCGCAGCCTGCAAAGTTAAGCACCTGCATCGGGCTCTGCAAGAGGGGAGGTTTAACAGATCTTAGCGTTAAGTTCTTCTCACTTTTCCACCTTAATCTTTATTTTGCTTCACAGCCCTCTCACCTTTCCCTTCGCCGGGCTCAGCTCAACCTCTCCTCCTGTGGCGCAGATGGTTCTCACCTTCTCGGCGATGGAGAACCATAGAATCACAGAATCACAGAATGGTTTGGGTTGGAAGGGACCTCAAAGATCATCTAGTTCCAACCTCCTGCCCTGAGCAGGGACACCTCCCACTAGAGCAGGTTGCTCCAAGCCCCATCCAGCCTGGCCTTGAACCCCTCCAGGGATGGGGCAGCCACAACTTCCTTGGGCAACCTGTTCCAGTGTCTCACCACCCTCAGAGTAAAAAATTTCTTCCCGAGATCTAATCTGAATCTTTTTTCTTCCAATTTAAAATCGTTTCCCCTTGTCCTATCATTACCCTTCCTGGCAAAGAGTCCCTCCCCAGCTCTTCTATAGGCACCCTTCAGATATTGAAAGGCCGCTATAAGGTCTCCCCGGAGCCTCCTCTTCTCCAGGCTGAACAACCCCAGCTCCCTCAGCCTGTCTTCATAGGAGAGGTGCTCCATCCCTCTGATCAGGAACCTTCTCCTCCTGCAGCTCCTCAGGGATGGATGTGAGGGATGGAGACCTGCCTCATCGCCAGCAGCCTGGCTTCTCCCACCGGATCTAAATAGGGTTTGCTCTTGCACCCGCCAAATTAAAGTGCTTTTTCTCCTCTCCCCACCTGCTCTGGCGCAAGAAGAGAGGAAAGTGTGGGGATGCAGCCCGGGCTGGCAATCTGGTGAGGTGGTGAACCTCGCTCACCCCAGCTCTGCCACAAGAGGAGGAGAAACTTTCCCGTTCCATCTGGTCCCAGCCTTCTCGCCGAGGTACCCGCTTTCCACACCAAGAGCAGATGTTCCTGCTGGAAATAGGCTTCCCTTCTGAAGCTGGAGCCATCACTTTGCATTAGAGCCTGCAAGCCTGCTTTCTGCCTTATAGTGCTCTCCCCGCTGACAGGGTGTGAGGCACAAAACATTTTAAATGAAGATCTTTACAATTGTGAACATGCGGCGATAAATATTAATGCCAACTCGTTAAGTGGCGAAATCAGCAATTTATAGAATGGCTGGGGATGCCTCTCCTGAAGTGACACGGGGTGGCTGGGCTCGCCGCTGCCCCTCAGAGAGGGATCTGTCCTCCTGCCACCCTGGGGACACGGTCCCTGGTGGTGCCACCCCACATCTGCCCCAAGCAGAGGGTCTGGAGCCCTGGGAGGGAGAGACAAGACCCTCGTTGCTGGGGGTGGGGGTGAGGATGCGCGTTGAGCAGAGGGTCTGGAGCCCTGGGAGGGAGAGACAAGACCCTCATTGCTGGGGGGGGGGAGAGGATGCGCGTTGGCGGGGTGGAATCGTTGAATAAAAGGCACCTCAGAAGCGTGACCTCTTGCTATTAATTAACATATTACATTAATATGATGGGGATCTGAATAGGCCGATCAAAGCAAGTGCTCAGGTTCTCTCGTTTCCCTGGTGAACTGGGGGGTTGTAAATAGAGCTTGACCAGGCTCCAGCCCAGCTCTCCGGCTGCCTCTCGCCTCCCCAACAGCCACGTATTGTCCGGGCAGGAGGTGGATTTTCAGCAGAGACAAAGGCAAGACAAGTTCCTTTTTTAGATTTTAAGCTTGAGTTCATCCAGAGGAGACAATTTACTTCTCTTTGTTGTTTCCAGCATCATTCATCCCTTCTGTTTGCGCTCTGTAGAGGCTGAGCCTGGGATATCATCTGAAAGAAGTTTCTCTTCCCGGATCTTTGATGTTAGGTTTGTTATATGTATATTTGAAAAGTACTTCTGCGATGACAAAGCTCGGTGCTACTCCTGCTGGGCTGATGTGTGTGTGAACCACGGCAGTGAGTGGCAGTGATTAATCCAGCAGCACCATGTGCTCCTGCCGCTGAATGGCTCGCCGCGCGGACAAAGCAGCAGCACGCTGGATTTAAATTGGTGACAAAAGGGGACGGAGTAGTTTTCCTCGTCCTCAGGTGTGGAGGAGGTTTCGCAGGGCAGGGCACACTGATGTGAACCCCACGCCTGATCAGGCTTTCTCACCTGGTGATGGGCTTCTGCTCTGTTCTGCCATGGGGGCTTCCAGCTTCCAGCCCTGGTTGCCCAGTGGTGCAGCAGCACGCTGGATTTAAATTGGTGACAAAAGGGGACGGAGTAGTTTTCCTCGTCCTCAGGTGTGGAGGAGGTTTCGCAGGGCAGGGCACACTGGTGTGAACCCCACACCTGACCAGGCTTTCCCAACTTACCGGTGATAGGCTCCTGCTCTGTTCTGCCATGGGGGCTTCCAGCTTCCAGCCCTGGTTGCCCAGCGGTGCCAGTGTGGCCGGACCATCTGAAATCCATCCCCGGTGTCCACCGCAGCGCCCCAGAGGAGCCTGCCATCTCAGCCATGAGGATGAGCTGACTTGTTGCACGTTACACTGATATTTTTTTTTAAAAAAAAAAGCTCGGCATCCTCTGCAGGTTGCTACCCCCAACCAGGAGGACTTGGTTGATGCCTGGATCTAAACCATCACTCGGCTGCCTGCCTCGCGGCGCACAGCTGGATGGCTGGCAGGCTCCTGCCAGGCTGCCATTGACTCCAGGTTTGCTCTTTAGCACCTTCCCACCTGCCAGCAGAGCATGAGGCCACAGAGCCCAGGACGCAGCCCCGTGCCCAGCCTCCAGCACCCGCCAGGCGCCGGGGAGAAGGTCTGGGACACAAGGGCTGAGCTTCCCCGTGGCAGAGCCTGCCGGCTTCCAGCAGCGAGGGCCACAGGGATGCCCCCGAGCCAGGGGTGGTAGCCAGGCTGGCAGGCTCAGTAGCCAGCCGATCTGCTCCCCCCATTTGTATCCCTGGTCTCTTTCGCAGCAGCTTGTGCTCTTGGCTACCGCAACATCTGGTGGTAATAAACTCTACCATGTAATTGCGTTCTGTGTGGAAAAGGGTTTCCTTTCCTTTTTTTCCCAGCTTAAATTTACTACCTAATAATTTCACATGCCCGAGGACAGGCTGGGAATGTCGTTGTGGCACCGGTGGTTATTTGCAGGGTGTTCTTCTTGCCACAGCCTGCGGTGCTGGGAAACACCCAGTGCCCACAGGGACACACTGAATGCCCTGAGCAGACCGAGGTGACCCGGCTTGTGGCTGTGCCAGCCTCTGCATCCCTCTTAGATGGGGCTGAAATCTGGTTTTGTTTGCTAGATGCTACATAAATAAAATCCAGATCTGTCACATTTGCTGCTAATTGGCTTGCAAGGGCTGCTTGTTTGAATTGTGGAGCTCTCTCAGCAATGGGTGACCTTTGGCAGTGATGATGCTTCCTGTGAAATCCCCAAAGCTCCATACGTTCCCTGGCTCCTGCTGAGAGGAGCTGCTCCCCTGGCCTCCCATGCCTTCAGCCCCCAGCGCTCAGCTCCTCTTCCTCCACACGTGACAGGAAAGCTGCGTCTTCACAATGGGCTAATTAATTAACCAGCAGCGAGAGTCTGGTGCTATGAGTGGCTAAGAAAGGGCAAGTGAAGCAGAGCATCAGCTCTTTTGGTGGCTTCTGGCCTTTTCTGAGCCAGCATTCAGGGCACTGGCATATCTGCAGATGCTTCCTGGGCTGCATCCTGGAGAGGAGCGAACTTTCTTCCCCTCTGCTCCGCTCTGGTGAGATCCCACCCGCAGTGTTGTGTCCAGCTTGGGAGCCCTCAGCAAAGGGAGGACACAGACCTGTTGGAGCAAGTCCAGAGGAGGCCACAAAGATGATCACACAACTGGAGCCCTTCTGCTGTGAGGACAGGCTGAGAGAGTCAGGGGGGTTCAGCCTGGGGAAGAGAAGGGTCCGGGGAGACCTTAGAGCCCCTTCCAGTATCTGAAGGGGCTCCAGGAGAGATGGGGAGGGACATTTTACAAGGGCATGTAGTGACAGGATGAGGGATAATGGCTCCAAATTGGAAGAGGGGAGATTTAGATTAGATATTAGGAATAAATTTTTCACTCTGAGGGTGGTGAGAGCCTGGCCCAGGTTGCCCAGAGAAGCTGTGGCTGCCCCATCCCTGGAGGGGTTCAAGGCCAGGCTGGATGGGGCTTGGAGCAACCTGGTCTGGTGGGAGGTGTCTTGGAGAGCAGGGGCTTGGAACTGGATTATCTTTAAGTTCCTTTCCAACCCAAACCATTCTATTAAACACTTTTCTGCAGTAGAAAATCCTGGCATGGCTTGGCTGGTGGTTTGCAAAGGATCCTGGTGTGACTGGCAGTGGGGACAGAGCTCTGCCCCATCACTCCTCAGCCCTGTGGCTGATCCAGCTGCACCACTCAGTGTGGTGGCCAGGGCTTGCTGCCTCCGGAGCAGCCCAGCCAGCTGTAAGCTCGCCTCCTGCACTCCATCACCAGCACAGGGCTACATCTTGCAGGTTTAGCTGTCCTCCACAGCTGGATGTGGCTCAGCACCCCGCCAGCCAAGCACCGGCACTGGGACCAGGACGGGGTGACATGGGCAAGGGGACAAGGGAGACCACCCCAAGCCTGCCCCGTAGGGAACGGCCTGCAGCTCGGCGGGATTTATGCTCTTTCCCTAGCAGGATGCTTAGCTATTCCTTTCCCATCCATCCTCACAGCATCTCTTCTGATTATTCCTTTATTCGTATTGATTTTAGTTCACTGGAACCTGAACTGCTCGGTGTGTAAATCGCTGGAGTCTGCCTCTCCCTCCTGTGTGGCTCTGTCTGATTTGGGGTGTAATCCCCCAAAACAACATCCATCCCTGGGGAGGGGGGGTGAAGCTGGCTGCCAGCTGTGCCCTGCTGAGGCTGCTCCCCTTCATCCCTGCTCCTCCTGGCGAAACGCCTCCGGGCTGTGCTGCCGGCGGGGAGTTTTGGGTGACGCATGCTCAGCCCCTACCACTTGTGCTCTCGGTTCCCCGCTTAACCATGGTGATTTACATGGCAACCCGATGAGGCCTGGCATTTCAGTGCCTTTATGCATTAAGCAGCATCAGCCTCCATGTAATTTAATTGTCTGTGTTTTAAACATAAATCAGCAAACTGTGGGTTGGAGCAGAGCAAACTCCTGGCTGGGCACGGCAGGCTGCTCCAGACGGCTGCTCCTCCAGAGAGAGGTGGTCCATCCTGCTGTCCCCATTCCCCAGGGATGCCATGGAAGAAATTTAGGGTGTTTTTCTCAGATGAGGCTCCCCTTTGGGGTTTCCCATTTAGGTTGCATCGGCTGGAGCCAGGAGTCCTGTGGGCAGTGCGATCAGTGAGGTCCAGTTCACACATCCCCCTTCGGAGCAGCCAGGGCTGCCACCCGCCTCAAGGCTCACAGGAACCTGATAACTTGAGGACTCCCCTTTCAGCCAATTTCCTCTGAAATTGGCCAAAGGGCTCAGAATTCATTAGGAGCTGCGACTAATAGTTGTGAATCAACCAGCCTCATTTCCTGAGGAAATTGGGCTAACCCCCCCGCTACCTCCTGTGCGTGTTTGCCGTCCCATCAGCCCTTCCCGGATAAATTCCCAGGGAGAGCTGCTCCTCGGCAGGGCTTTGATCGCCCAGAGCCAAGTGTCTGGCAGGGGGGGGTAAAAGGGTGTTTGGGTTTTTCTCCCCTTTCTTTGATTAGGGTGAGAGTGTTTGTGCCCACCGGCTGCTTCCCGGGGCTCCGGGGATGTAGTGCGGGGGATAACATGCTAACAGTGGGGGAACGGGAAGCAGGATGTGCTAATGGGACAGGATTTGGGCAAGGGGGAGCCTCTCCCTCCCCTTCATCCAGCCTTGCTGACACTGGGGGGGATTTCTGCTGAGAAATTCCCACCCCCACAGCTGTGTCCCTGCTAGCCATGGGGGGAAGCGCACGCCAAAATCCTGGAGGGTGGTTGGCCTTGTTGTCCTTCCCATCCCCAGCTGGCCAAGGCCACTAGTTCCCATCATGGCCAAGGCCAGGGATGAGCTGTATCTCCCTGCCAGGTCGCTGGGCTGTTGGGGGGGGGGCAAAGAGGGGGATGCCCCCATGCCGGGCAGGTCACAGCTGCATCCTGAGCGAGCCAAGGAGATGCTTTTCCCACACCTCCTGCTGCCCATCCTGCAGTCCCCTGCCTGTCCTGCATGCAGTGGGGGAAACTGGGCTTGGAAGTAGTGGTGTGGCCACCCTAGCAGCCCTCTTCCTCCTCTCCTGCTCCCTGCAGCCCCTCCTGCACCCCCAGCCAGCCGCCCCCAGCCCTCTAAATGTGGGAGCAGCAGCCGTCGGTGCAGTGAACACACATGTCTTTCATCTTTGCTAAACATCTTGCCCTTCTTTTGCACTCTTCTGCAAAGCTTTTTTGCAGGCTCTTTGGAGTGTACAAATCCTCCCATGCCGGGTAAATCAAGGAGCCGGGGGAGGTTAAAAAATAACTTAGGTAAAAAAATAAACCTTCCATCGCCAGGTCTTACCAGATGTCTGCTACGGTACACGTTCTATTTCTACTAGGTTGGAGCTACAGCAATAAGTAGCTTCCTTTTAGCAGCTTTTTGTAAGCCTTTTTGTATGCAAGTGCTCCTTGTAGTGTAAAGCAGCTTCCCAGCAGCAGTTATCTCCTGCGGCAGTACAGCATCTACACAGATTTTCCGGGGTGGGAAGGGGCTGGAAGGATTGCCCCACGAAGCCAGGAGCAGCCCTGGCAGGAGCAGCTCGGCGTGGAGCCTGGCTCTGCAGGGGACAGGAGCTGCGCTGCCGGGGTTCGGGGGGAGAAATGCGTGGAGCTGATTACCACAGTTAATTTGGCTCTGTGATTTTTGCCCGAAGGGGTTGGTGTTTGGGGATGCATCAGGTGAGGCATGGAGAAGTAGGCTGTGACCTGCAGGCATCTGCACAAACCCCTTGGTGGGCTGGGGCCAGGAGGGCTCCGGGCAACTGGGAGCAATTTATTCCCTTAACTGCATTCACACTCAGCAGGCTTGAACCAATAGGTTTTTTATTTTACTGTGCTGGTTCTACCCCCCCAGAGACACTTGTCTTCTGTCCTGAACACAGATCAGCGTGGAAGTATGTGGCTTGTGCTGGTCAGAGTCACCCTGTCCCCCAGGAGGTGACTCTGACACATGAGAACCAACCTGGGCTGGAAAACCTCTTGCTGTGGCTCTGCTCTGGTGCCAGCCGGGTCCCTCCCTTGGTGGTGGCCCAGGGGCTGCTCCCCCTCCTCGGCTGTGGGAGCTGTGGGAAGGCAATGCCATCTGAGGCTGCTTCACACCCTGGTGGTTTGCACCCCAAGGCAGAGAGGGCTCCAACAGGAGCTTTGGACAAGGAGCAGGGTGTTTTCTGGACAGCTGGCCATGGGTCCTGCTGGGGCACAAAGGCATGAGATAGTGGCTTATGGCAGAAGGGCAACTAAGATGATTAAGGCATTGGAGCACCTTCCTTACAAGGAAAGCCTCAAAGAGCTGGGCTCTTTTGCCTGGAGAAGAGAAGGCTGAGGGGAGACCTTATCTACGTTTACAAGTATCTAAAGGGTGGGTTGAAGGATGGTGGAGCCAGACTCTTTTCAGGGGTTCCCAGCAATAGGACAAGGGGCAATGGGGACAAGCTGGACCATGGGAAGTTCCACTCAAATGTGAGGCAGAAATTCTTTGTGGTGAGGGTGGCAGAGCCCTGGCAGAGGCTGCCCAGGGAGGGTGTGGAGTCCCCTTCTCTGGAGACCTGCAAGCCCTGCCTAGAGGCTTCTGAGTGATGCGCTCTGGGCATTCCTGCTTTGGCAGGGGAGTTGGACTAGATGATCTCTAGAGGTCCCTTCCAACTCTGACACTTCCCTGATTCCATGATTATTGCTGCTGGCAGCGGGGTTGGAGTGCCCCAGCCTCACGGAACCACCGTTGTGGCAGAAAGATGTAGCACGGAGCTTTGTACGGACGCTAATGGCTCCAGAGGATGCAGGAGTGATACAGAAACTTCATCCCCTGATGGACACGTGCTGCCAGATGTACTTAGAGCAGGTCATGCTTGGGCTTGGTCACTGCTGAGGGATGCTGCGAGCCCCCGCCAAGCCCTCTCTGTCTCACTCACCCAGGTCAGAGCCACCCTGGGCTGCAGTCTGTGCTGCTGGTGGTGGGACACTGCGTGGGCCCCTGGTGAGCACAGCCACCATACAGGGTCCAACCACTGCCTGGTGCCTGGGCAGGGTGGCTCGGGCCAGCGGGGGAGGCACTAGCCAGGCTCACCGCCTTCCTCATCAAGAACCTCCTCTATAATTTACAAGGTGCCTCTGCCATATGAATATTTCCCATAATGAGCGGCGCTTTCGCTTCCACACTTTCCCTCTGCTGCATTTGCTTTATTTTCTTTGCTTTTATGATGGGGGATCCACTCTTTACCCACCCCCTAGCCTTGCTCTCACCCCCCACCCCATGCCGGGGTGCTCCCTGTCCCGGGGCAGCCTGCGTCCCTGCCCCTTTGTTGGCTCCTTTTCGGATGTCGGAGCGGCGGCGCGGGCAGCTTGGGGCAGGGAGAGCAACAAAGGGAAGCAAAGAATCCCTCTTCAAAAGGCTGGGGAAGGAAGGCAGGTGGCCAGTGAGCGTGGGGCGGGGAGACAAAGAGGCAGGAACAATGGGAGCTGCATGGAGCACCAACGCTCGCCCCTCTCATTATCCACCCAGCGCCCGCATGAGTCACACGCCGGAGCTGAACTCTGCATCCCCGGAGTCAGACAGAGCAAGGCAGGAATGGAAGAAGAACTGGGGGTGAAGAACTGGGCTCTGGGAGTGCAGCACCTCGGGGTGATTATGGGCACACACACTGGGACAGTCTCCAGCCCATCGACCACACAAGCACTGGGATCAGCTCCAGTGGCAGCCAGAGAAAGCTACGGGCTGCAAGGATGGGGCTAACCCTGATGGTCTTTACTCAGCAGCAAAGCCAAGAGCTGAGAAAAGGGCTCCTCAGGGACACCCTGTGGTTACCAGAAGGGAGTTTTTAACTCCCAACGGCTCTTAAGTGATGTTGGTGGACACGTGCAGCCTGGGGGACAGGTCCCCAGTGAGAAGAGTCAAGGTGCACTTCAGGCATTTGACTTGGAAATCTTTCTGAGTGTCTCCTGTCCTCAGAGGGACCATGCTAAGCTGCTTCCAGGGCAGAGAAATGTGTGCCTTTTGAAAGAAGACACTGTCAGGAATAAAGTAGGGGAAAATAAACCTCTTAGCCAGATGAATTCAGCAGGTCAGGCATTGGCTGCCGGCAAATACAGAGCTAATGACTAGATTCTTGTCATGTACCAGGCATAACTATTCCAGAGACCTGGCACTAAGCGGATGGAGGGCAGGGGCAAGTTTTATCTTAGCACACTCATATTCAAAGGTGCTACTCTGTCATTATGTCATTTTCTCCAGCTTTTTCCATTCATCTGTCTCTCTGTGATGAGCATCTGTTTGTGTCAGAACAAGGGGTTGTTGACTGCACTCGAGCTGAGCTGCTTTGACCTGCACTTCACAATGCACAAAGGCTTTTCTCTATGATGATTAGCTCTGTGGTGCAATATTAAGGCTCTTTCTTCCTCCTTACATGCCTTCTGCAGAGTCTGTTAGGTGGGGAGCTTCAAAGGGCCTGCTGGAGGGTCCTGCCGCTCTCTGACTCAGATCTGCTGCTGCCCTTGTTCCTCACGGAGCATGAAACCATCCCACACAGTATGACCATCAGAAATGTGCAGAGGCAGAAGAGGCGTGAGGGAAGATTATCACATGAAACAAGGTGCCACAGACGGCGCAGTAATGTTCTTGGTGAGATTAGACAGGTATTTGGGCAGTGGCACTGCCCTGAGTTAGAGGAGCACATAAGCAAGGGTCGAGGAGATGTGGAGGTGCCTGTAGGAGGCATGGGGTCACCAGGACTCCCCTCTCTGCCTGTTCTCCTCCTTCCTGCAAAGCAGCATCTGTTGGCCCTTCTCAGAGCTGAAAGTGCTGAATTAGCTGGGGAAGAAACCCAGAAGTTCCCAGACTGAGAAGAAAAACAGTGGCTGAAGGTCTTTGAGAGCTATTTCATGGACTCTCCCATAGATGGAGGTAGTATTTTTTTCTACATGCAAAAACCTTGATTTCACATTGTTTGGGACTCCAGCTGTCTGGAAACATTTGGGAAGTGCCTTGCATGATCCCTGATGACCAGCTTTGGGCTTTACCATTGTCACCTTAGCTCCTGGCATCACGTGGACCAGAGCACAGGGTGACCATGGGCTGAGGTCCCACTGGGCAAAACCACTTTGCGGATGCTAGAACTGAGCTTTAGCACAGTTTTTGGACTTGCACAGCACAGGGAGCAGATGTGTGGGCACAGTGACCTCTCAGGGACCACTCTTCCCCCTCTTGGGTGCGAGCAGAGAATTAGTCTCTTTTCTTCCCGACTCTTTTTGTAGGATCTGAGAAAGAGGGCCTTCCACCCACCCCCTTTTCTTTGATAATAAAATAAATAAATAGAACCCTTGAGCAAATGAAATGTCATTTCACATTCAGGCAAATACATTTGGGTTAGAAATCTAGGTCAGAATGTAAATTATCTTGCTGCCTTCTTGAAGGTGAAGTCCCTGAAATGATCTCGATTTAACTGAAATTGGGGATTTCCCGGTTTTTGCAAGCACTTTATTTTCCTTCTAATGAATACAAGGAAAAAAACTTTCCTGAAACTGCCAGGGGATACAATCTATCTCGAATGGCTGTAATACTGTATAATAAAATAAGCCTTAACAATAAATGCCTTATGCTCTTAGAGCCTGTATTTTGAGCACGACATGCAGGGTGTTAAATTTGGTGGAAAATCTGACCAGAAGTCAGAAAATCAATTGCATTTTTTCAAGATTGCTGCTTGACAAAGAAGCCTTTATTTTTGGTGCCACGGAGAAGGACCCAAGGATGGTCCCAGCTCAGGGCCAGGGATGCAGCGGGGCACAGGGCATGTCCTGATGCCCGTGACACCTCCCCGTGCCAAGGAGCACAAGGAACAAGGCCAAGCACACAGAAAGGTGGAGGAAGAGGGATTTTTTTGCTCCAGTGCCACCCTCCCATCTCCTGGACACTGCTTTCCCCTTGCCCTGCCCAGCTCAGCTGGACGTTGAGCCACCGGTGGAAGCTGCAGCAGAGGCAGTGATGCCCTGCACAGGAGGGAAGATGTGGATTTAGCCTTGTATTTGATGGGGAAAGAAAAACTTCCAGTATAACACTGGGCTATGACTGTTTGTACAGCAAAAACTACATTAGCACTGTAAATTATTTGTAGGAAAGTACAACCAGGAACATGAGCTGCAATCGGTTCTGAGGAATTCAAGGGCAGGAGCTCTCTGTTCTCACTGCCCCCTCCCTTCTCTTATTCAGGGAATTAAATCCTTGAGTGTTTCTATTTACCACACAGGCAGTGTTTGTTTGCCTCAGTGTTAACGTTTCCTTTCTTTTTTGTCTTTAATCAGCTGCAATTATTTAGTTATATTCATGGGTAGCACTAAAATAAAAATAGGTGCATTATGAATATTAAACTCCTGCAAAGCAAGCCCTGAATTAGATGATTTGTGTGCCCTGTGTACAGAGGTTTTTCTGCTTGGTGCATACAGGGAGCCATATATTGTTCCCCTTCCTTTCTCTTTCATTTTCTATAGGCACAGGATGAGAAGCAATGTCAGCCCTGGAGGGAATGGCCAGGGGAAGGGGGAAAATCCAGGTGCCTTCAGAGCATGGTTGTGAGGGGCTGCTCCTGGCGGAGTCTGCAGAGAGGAGTCTGAGAAGAAGAGCTTTAAATTCCATTTTAAATCCGGATCGCAATCAGGAGAGCAAGGACAGTGGGAGCTGCACTGGGAGGAGAGGAGCCATCTCAGCCCCCATGCCCGAGCCCTGCCGGGGGGAGCCGGGCTGCCTCGCCCCCTTGAAGCCACAGCAGAGGGGTCACCCCTTCAGCATCCTGCCTGCATTTTCAGCAAGTCTGATTTTGAGGGTTCTTCTCACAACCAGGTCCTTCAGACCTTCATCATCCGTGGCTTTGGGCAGCCATAGAGTAGGATTTTGAAGAGCATGGATGGTTTCTTCGCTCTAGATCCCTAGAAAACCCAGAAGGATAGCTGAGACTGGACTTGAGGAGATCTGGGATGTCTCCCTGCTGCCATGGTGCACACCAATGTGTGTCCACCCCCCTTTGCTGGCTGTACTGGGGAGAAGTTGGAGCCTGCCCCTGTTACTGGGGCTGCTGCCTTCGCTCCTGTGGAAGTGCTTTTGTGGGCAAAGCCAGGATTAAACACTTGCTTTCTCGTTCTCTTCTTCTGCCTCAGACATCCTAGGGTTTGTGAAGGGGAGCTGGGAGCTGATGGCACAGCCTGACGAACCTGCCATTGCTCATATCCCGCGCCTTGTCTGGGTGACTGGCTCTTTACATTTTTAATGGTATTTTGTATTGCTTTTCTTGTACCGCTCCTGGATATTTTGCAATAGGCATCTTTGTGGATGGATGCGATGAATCAATAGCGAATAATCATCTGAGTCTAGAGGGAACGGGGTTTGCAAAGCCACTAACCATTCACACTTGCTGGAAGCGGGATGAGAAATCACCAGGATAAGGCCGAGTAGAGAGAAAATGACCTGGGAGAAGGACAAGGAGGAAATCCAATCTCAGAAAATGAAAATAGATTTTTTTTTTTTTTTAAGTGCTGTGCAAAATTATACATTTAATTCTTTTTTTCTTTTAGCATCAAACCTTACAGCAGATTGTGCTAGAGCAGCTTTCTTGCTGCTCCCGCTGGCTGACTCTCAGGAGCTGGGATGTGTTAGCCACTTCTTTTTCCCGGTGCTGCTACAGTTTTCTGTCTTGTTCCTTAAAGGATTGGATTTGGGAGGCTTTTAAATCACTCCAGTCATCTGGGGTGACCGGTGACTTTGCCGTTTAGTCCCCGCAGGTTGTCCAAAGGGGAAGGCTGCCGTCCTCAGCCTGGCTCTGTACATCCCTCCACACAAGATCGTGCCCGGGGCTGCTCCTCCCGCCGCCGTTCCCCTTGGGATGAAGATGGACTGTGCCTCTCAGGCTGCCGTGCCCTGATGGATGTCACCGGCGTAAATAAAATCCGTTACAGGGGCTCGAGACGATGTCCACGTTCGTCCCCTCTCCCTCCTGCTGCCCAGTCTGCAGCTGGGACGAATTGTCTCTATCTATCACAATTACGAAGACACTTGAACTAAATAACTTCGTAAAGATCCGCTGGGAAAATTCATTGGTTCGAGACCTTAGAAATGGATTTTATTTACAGTGTCCAGAGAATCATAGAGAAGAGGTGAGCTGGACCGTGGCGTGATGGAGAGCAGCCCAGCCCTACCATGCGGACCCTGTCCCCCGCAGCCCCCACCACCTGCCAGCACTGGGAGACCTGCAATCCTCGGGGAAGGGTATTAAATAACATACCAGTGCGTACAGAACCACAGAATTTTGCGGTTGGATTGGGTTGGAAGGGACCTTAAAGACCATCCAGTCCCCCTGCCCTGGGCAGGGACATCTCCCACCAGACCAGGTTGCTCCAAGCCCCCTCCAACCTGGCCTTGAACCCCTCCAGGGATGGGGCAGCCACAGCTTCTCTGGGCAACCTGGGCCAGGCTCTCACCACCCTCACAGCAAAGAATTTCTTCCTGAGATCTCATCTCAATCTCCCCTCTTCCAGTTTAAAACTGCAAACTGAATAAGGGATGTTTAACCCTGCCTTTGCTGGGAATAAAGGGATAGGAGGGATTTTATGTCTGAAGGGAATCTGATGTCAGTACCTCTATCCTGGGCAAAGTTTTCCAAACTTTCTTCGTGTCTGGATTGCCCAAACCCCACTTGCAAAACCAACTTTGGCATCTGAGGACTTGCCGGAGAGAGGCTCCAGTTAGAGCGGCATAACAAACGACCTGCTGTCAGCTGGACCGTGATAGCCGCGTACGGATGTGCTCTTACTCTGTGATCTTTCCCTGACATTTAAACTAAGCTGTTTTAAGGATTTAAGAGCAGTCATGGGAGGTCACAGCAAAGGGCTGGCCAGCCGGAGCTGCTGGCCCCGGGAGGGGCTTTGGCCAAAGTCCTGGGAAGAGCGTAGGAAGAAGGAAACCTGCCCCACCACCTCCCCGAGGGCTCTGGCCACCCCCAGCACCGCGGTGGGGCGGGAGGAGCTGGGATGGGACGGGACGAGACGGGATGGAATGGGATGGGATGGGCTGGGATGCCTCAGCCCACAAGGGAATTTTCTCCTACTCATTTCCTCTCTTTTCTTGAACTCAAGTAAATTTTTATCATCTGCAAAATCCTGTGGCAAGATATTTCAAAGCTTAACCCCATGTTGGGCTTAGGGAAGTTCTCTGGGTCAGTTTTTTATGTTCCAGGGGCCATTTCTACCATGGATTGGAGAGCTGCTGTGCTCCTGTGTCCCACTTCTTTGAGCTCAATGGGGATGAGGCTCCTAAATCCCAGGGGTTTTGGTGCCTAAACCCAGTGCATCCCAGGAGGGTTTATACACTGGATTGGGATCAGCAAGTATGGTGAGATGGTCATTCCCTTCCCACCACAGGCGTTTGGATGGGTCTCTGCCTGCTGCCGTGGGCGGGCTGGACAGAAAACAGGCTGACCCTGCTCCAGCCATGTCTTTGCTGCTAAGCATCCAGGCAGAGTGGGAATAATCATTTGTAAAAAATTATGTGAGTGGTTGTAGATGAATAAATCGTGCTTATTTAGTGCTGTCTGAGGGAATGTGCCCCGCACGCCTGCGACTTGTCCTTCTCTGGAAGGCAGTCGTGCACGCTCTGCCGGGGATAACACTTGTTCCAAGTACTAAATGCCAATTTGGCTGCCTTCGTTTGTTCCCATTTTACTACAATTAACTCTCTCTCTGCTGAGTGTGACTGGGGAGCTGAGTCTGGGCGCTGGCTGGATCCTGGTTCTGCAGAGAAGATGCTGGTCCAGCCATGGAGTGGGGCTCCATCACTGCTGGTGTCCGTGCCGACCGCTTTGCTGGCCCTGCCGGATGGACCTGCCTTCCCTTGCTAATTTAAATACGATAATCTCCATTTAGCTACTGCATGCAAATCCCTAAATATCGTAATTTTGATTGCCTCCCCGGCAGTTTAAAGGATTATATCTGGGTTATTTTTAGCCCAGATCATTTCCTTGATCTGATTTACAGGCTAACGGCGAGAAGGAGTTGTAGGCAGGTGGGATGCAGGGAGAGGCTGTGGGGGCTGAGCATCCCCGGCCGGTGCTGCAGCCCACGCCGGGGGGTGAGGGAGGGACCTCGCCGGGTGTAGGCGTGATATTCCCATCCCGCGGAGAGCGATGAGTTGCACCATTGCAGCACAGCTGGGCCTGTGGAGGTGGACTTAGTGCTTGCAAAGTGGTCGCTCGTCTTCGGATGGGGTTGGGAAAAAAAACCCCAACCCTGTGATAGAATCATAGAATCACAGAATGGTTTGGGTTGGAAGGGACCTCAAAGACCATCCAGTTCCAACCCCCCTGTCCTGGGCAGGGACACTTCCTGCTAGAGCACATTGCTCAAGGCCACATCCAGCCTGGCCTTGAACACTTCCAGGGATGGGGCATCCACAACTTCCCTGGGCAATCTGTTCCAGTGTCTCACCACCCTCATAGTAAAAAATTTCTTCCTGAGATCTAATCTGAATCTTTTTTCTTCCAATTTAAAACCGTTTCCCCTTGTCCTATCATTACCCTTCCTGGCAAAGAGTCCCTCCCCAGCTCTCCTGTAGGCTCCCTTCAGATATTGAAAGGCCGCTATAAGGTCTCCCCGGAGCCTCCTCTTCTCCAGGCTGAACAATCCCAGCTCCCTCAGCCTGTCTTCATAGGAGAGGTGCTCCATCCCTCTGATCATCTTCGTGGCCCTCCACTGCACCTGTTCCAGCTGGTCCATGTCCTTTCTGTGTTGAGGACTCCAAAGCTGGACACAGAGCTCCAGGTGGGGTCTCACGAGTGCAGAGTAGAGGGGCAGAATCACCTCCCAAGACCTGCTGGCCACACTTGGGCTCCTGATGCAGCCCATCAGGCTGGCTCTCTGGGCTGCCAGCGCGCGCTGCCGGCTCATGTTGAGCTTCTCGTCCATAAGCACTCCCAAGTCCTTCTCCTCAGGGCTGCTCTCCAGCCAATCTCCACCCAACCTGTATTTGTGCCTGGGGTTGCCACATCCCTGCACTTGGCTTGGTTGAACCTCATGCAAATTTGCAATTTGATTTTCTTCACCTCTCTCTCAGAGCAGGATTAGGACAGGCAGGAGGTGCAGGGCACCTTTTCACAGCTCTACCTGCCTGTTCGGTGCCTGACCTCCCTCCTTCATCTCCAGCCAAGGTCCCTGGGCTGCCTCCCCCCTCCCAGCCCGTTGTCTCCCATGCTTCAAAGGCAGCATCAGCGGCACAGCCAAGCCCCCTTTGCTCCTTTCACTGGGGGATTTAGCTAATGCTCTCTCCAATCCATTTTGCTTCCCCGCAGCTTAGCGTGGATTTTCCTCCCCATCTCGTCAGCCCACTTAGGGTGAGCAGCCCTCTGCCAGCCTGGAGGCATCTCAGCCCTGCCGGCAGCCTGCCCGCGCCGTGGGCTCCTCAGGGGCTGAGGCAGAAGGTGCTCAGCGCCAGGCGAGAACATTGTGGGAGGCAACTCCGGAGCCAAGAGAAATTTATATATATATAAAAAAAAAAAATTTAAAAAAATCGCCTGTTATGGCACGTTTAGGCTCCAGTGACCCTGCCTCTCCCTCCCTCCCTCCCTGCACATCCTGGGGGGGGGGCGCAGCTCTGGCTGAGGAACCCATGGAGAAGCAGCAGCACCAGCTGCGCCATCGGGCCAAGCAATGGCTCTCAGGCTGGTGAGGCTTCCCTGGTGATGGAGCAGGAGGTCTGGATTCATCAGTCATGTCACATTACATTATGTGATGCAACGCAACGTGGCATGACTGATGCAACCCAACGTTAAATGTCATAGAGCAATGGATCAGCTCAAGGCTACGGTAATTTTGTGTGCCCATTTAATCTGGTATTTAAAAACAAACACTCATAGCAATCTGCATCACACGCTACATTTTGCAAAATTGAGCAGCAAATCTGTACCGAGCAAATTATATAATTCTCTCATCCCTCAGCCTTATGTACGTGTGTGTAAATACTGTCGTTGGGTTTAAAATTGGTGCTCTGGCTTTCCTCTCCCACCACCGGCGTGGCCAGGGAGGGCTGATACAGGCTACCTGGTGATGGGGTCTCCACTCTTCACCCTGTGCCAGGGGTACGTCCCACGCCGGTGGTCACCACCAGTGTCTGCAGAAGGAGCAGCCCCCATCACCCTCTGCTCCAGGTAAATCAGCCGGGCTGGTTCACATCAGCAATTTACACTCTGCAGCTGAAGAAGAGGGGGTTTTTGCCTAGAACTCATTTGGAGCACGCCTGCCTGAGCTATGGCTGGGGGCTCTGCCCCTCTCGGCACAGCTGGACCCACAGCTGTGCAGATGTTTGGTGCTTTCCCCTCCCTCGTGGCCTGGGAACACGTCTGCCACCCCGTCTCTCCTCGCCGTGGCACGGGTACTCCTGCAGAGACTGAGCCTTGCCCCGTCTTTCACAGCATCTTGGTGTTTTGAAAGGGAAAAGCCTTCCCTGTTGTTCTCCCTCCCAGCCCCGTGTCTGGGTGGCCTTGGTCTGGCTTTGCTTGGAGAAGAAAAAAAAAATAAATAAAATCCCTTAAGCACTTGCTTACTGCAGCCCAAATGAGGGTAAGCTCTTGGACACGAGCTGAATTTTAAGCGGGTACGTAAGGACTGTCCTGGGATGCTTTGCCAAACTAGAGCAGGGCAGACCTCTCCAGAGCAGAGACCATTCCTCCTTTTAATGGCTGGAGCAACAATGATGGTAATTAATGTTTCCCCAGCCTGTCATAGCACCGTCAGATTTTATGAGCGAAAGAAGTATTTCAGTCCTTTTTCCTTGCCGGGCTTCTCTCCTCCCTCGGACAGGAGGGCAGCAGCTCTGCCTGCAGGTTCCCAACCTGCCGGGCAGGGATCCAGCAGCAGGGAATGTTGCTTCTCCTTAAAGAAGTAAAAAGAAGGAGGGGAAAAAAAAAAGAAAAAAAGAAACCAAAACAAAGAAGCAGAGCCATGGCCAGGTTTCCCTGCGGGCGTGGGTGTTTTCTGGTGGTGGGTGCCGAGGAGCTGCCGTCGGCATCCATCCCCACAGGTCTCTGCTCGCCCCAGCCCCGGCAGCTCTCACGGTCTGCTCTGCTTTGCAGGG
The DNA here is from genome assembly GCF_001431845.1 of Calidris pugnax. Lineage (NCBI taxonomy): Eukaryota > Metazoa > Chordata > Aves > Charadriiformes > Scolopacidae > Calidris > Calidris pugnax. The sequence goes on along the minus strand of NW_015090995.1, from coordinate 18,121,419 downwards.
CTCCTGTGCCTGCTCTTGCAGAACACACTCCTGTCAGAGCATCCCCTTTCCCACCAAAAAGGCCCTGTTGAGGTCTAGAGGGGAGCGGAGCTGGGAGACCGTGGAGTTTCCCACCCAAAAACCCGCTCTCCGAGGCTGGCTGTCCCCAAAGCTTTCGGGGGGGACCGTGTGCCTCGCTCACAACCAGAGGAACCAGAGCAAACGGTACAGACACTGCTCTGCAGGCTGGCTGCTGAGCTGGGATTCGGTCTCTCCACGAGCAGTTGTTGTCACTCAAACCTTTCCAAGGGTGTTTTGCAGCATTTCCTAATATTGTTGTGTTAAGCCAGGATTTTGGGGGTGGTTTTTTTTTGGTTGTTTTTTTTTTTTCCCTTTAATTTCTGGAGCGTGCAGCCAGGTCTGGATCCGGAGCGCCGTTTCGGAGAGGCTTTGCAGCAGCCGGGAGCGCAGTGGGCCACCGTGGCTGTCTGCAGGGTGTGTGCTCAGCAAACCCATCTCCAGGGCTCCGGAGGTGGGTGAGAACAGGTAGATGCTCGCAGCCTCGGAAGTCTGTTTTTACATCTTGGATCAGAAACATGCAATGAAAAATTCATATTTTCAGTTCAGATCTTATTTTTGGCTCAAGATCAGAAAAAAAAAATGTTAAGTGGGGAATCTAATGTGCATTTATATTTGCGTAACTCGCTAGCAGTGGAACTGCTTTGTGTCTTATACAGCTCATGCCAAAGTGAAGGATTTGCTCTTTCATTTTCAGCCTGGGGTGAAATTTTACAGTTGAGATTATAGGATCCTGGAAATAATTGTTGCCCCAACCTTAACTCTTACATTATAAATGAGGATGCATCATACTCAGCATGACTGGGAATTACAGAAATTAAGGATGAAAAAGACCTCATCTTCCAGCCAGTGTAGGATTATTTTGTACAGTGTGTTTGATTTTTTTAAAGTCTTCTCTGCCTCCCAGACGATGGCCATTTTCTTCCCAGAGCAGTGCTGCTAATGAGCGGCTCCATTTCAAGCGGGACCGAACGGCACTGTCCTCGAGCTGCTCTTGGTATTCTTCTGGCCCAGGGAGCTCAGAGACATTCAGGGCTTGAGGTGAAGGCTGAGGTTTGCATTCCAGGGGATAGATGGAAACCAGGGCTGAGAGAGCCCTGGAAGTGGGAGGTGGTGGCCCCTGGGCAGGCACCAGTGGCCGCGCGGGAGCTGGGGAGCGATGAAGCTCTGTGTCCCATCCCACCAGCAACCTCCTGGACCTCCTCCTCGCCCTGCCCCTGCTTCCCCAGATGTTCTCCCCCCACCATCCCCAGACCCTGGCTCAGGGTGGCAGAACTGGGGCTGTCCCCACTGGGTCCCCCCCCATCCTGCTGGGATGGCACCTGGGGAGAGGACAGATGCAGAGCCACAGCTCCAACAACATTGTTTCCCCCCCTAAACCCATCAGGCCAGATTTCCCCGGTGGAATGAATAACCAAAAGCTGCAAAAGGGAAGTTTTCTCTCTGTGCTTTCTTTTTCTCCCTCTTTGCCCATCCAGGCTGGCTCCTTTCCACCCTCCTTCCACTTCTCTTTGTTGTCACTAAAAAGATTAAACTTGTTTGACCAGGTTCTGAGTCAGCACAGTTGTAAGGGGAAGATGAATGAGGCTCTTTAACCCTGCTTATCCCTCCAAATGCCCTCCTCATGGAAAGAAACACACACACGTATGCTCTGGGAAACATTGGGTTTAATGTTCCTTTTATTTTTAAGTCATTCTTTCTCCCAGTCTTATTTCTACTTCTGCCAGATAATGGGGCTGCTCTCACTCCTGCTGCTCTCTGTGCTGAACCTTTCTCTGCTTTTCCATGCTGAAAGGGCTCTCCCTTTCTTCTGGATCTTCTGCAGTAAGCCAGAGCAGGATGCGTGATCCTGAAAGGGCAAAGCTGCTCTGTTCTCTTTTGTCCCCAAAACCTTTCCCCTCTCAGCCCGACTCTCACATCTTGATTCTTTTTTCCTCAGTCCTCGGAGGAGGCTGCTTTCAAAACCCTTTTATCCCCGTAGTAAAAATCAGAAGCGTGAAGAGAAATCTGAAAGATGATGAGGAGAGAGATGGGGCTTATGCCCAGAGAGAGCAGGTTTGGGAGGGGACAGGATGCTGCTGGGTGAGGGGACCCCATTGGGGTACACGTTGACCTTGGCGCACGCACCTCCTCATGAGCCACTGTGTGGTCAGTGTCCCCTCAGCCCATTCCCCATGACCAACACCTAGACCCAACCAAAGAGCGTCTTCATGTCCACCAGGATGGATCCCAAGGCAGAAGGAAACCTCGGGGCAGGATTTCAATCGCCAACTGTGCTAATTGCTCCTGGCACTTCTCTTTTTCTTTGACAGCCTGCCCCCAAAGCCATCGGAGCTCCAGGAAAGTTCTTAAGCTGAACGCTCGGGAGAGGCAAATATTTTCCAGTTTTCTGTTTGGGGGATAAACAGAAGTAAATGGTGCATCCATAATCCTGGATTCTGCTTTACAAATGCCTTGTGGTGGTACTGTGTGTCATTCATGTAGGTGACTTTTACAATGAAAAATCCCATTTAAGCCTGACCTTTCACGTCCTGGAACATAATAGACTGTGCAACCAAATCGCATCCTCCTGGCAGGGACACCAGTGAACTGGAATATTAGTTTTGTAAGGGGACATTTGAATTCTGAGAATTCATTTGTCAGAAGTTGTGTTTCTAACTATGGGTCCATTAAGGAGAGTGGGCAGGGGGAGATTTGTGCCCCCAGCCTTCCGACACCAAGCTCTGGTGCAGGTGAGCGTCTTCACGGGGTGATTGGAATTTGGGATCAGGTTCTTCTGAGAACCCTCTCTGCAGAGGAATGCAGGAGGAAGAAAGAGCAAAGGTGGCAAACGAGGTAGAAAAAGGATCTCCATAGCAAGCACTGGGCAATGATGGAGTATTTTGCCTGGTGGGATGGGGTGGGATGGGGTGGGATGGAGCGAGGTGGGATGAGATGAGATGGGGTGGGATGGGATGGTGTCTTGTTCTTCCCCGGGCTGTGGGGCAGGAGAAGCGGCTCGCGCAGGTGGGCCTATTTCCAGCCCAACAATTAATTATCGCTGCTGCTTCCCTCGCGGGGCTCTTTGTGCAGCAGCTCCCCACGTCGGCTGACGAGGCCGCTAATTCCCCCCGTTCCCGCTGGCTCCCGAGGCCGCTGTGGCTGCTACTTGAAGCATTTATGTTAATACGCTATCAGGCAGCCACATCCCATGGCTTATCATTTTCATCAAGTCTTGGTTTTATGGTTGAAAGGAATTACTTTCAAAAGACCATTACCACCTCCCTGTTTCTCATGGCCTTATGCCTACCTGCTGTTAAGCTTTTATAAAGGCATAATTTTTTTTTTGTGTAAAGCTCATAAAAGCTGCTACTCAAGTCCCATGCTCGAGTCCACTTCCCACACTCGCTGCCTGGGACTGGGACTCGGGGAATAGCGGTCCCGGCTGGTGCTGCTGGGAAGTTGGGCAGCGGAGGAGAGATCAACTGGATGGAGAGCAGCCCTGAGGGGAAAGACTTGAGGGTGTTGGTGGATGAGAAGCTCAACATGAGCTGGAAACATGTGTTGGCAGCCCAGAAAGCCCCTCGCATCCTGGGCTGCATCCCCAGCAGGGTGAGGAGGGGATTCTGTCCCTCTGCTCCGCTCTGGGGACACCCCACTTGGAGTACTGTGTCCAGCTCTGGAGTCCTCAGCACAAGAAGGACATGGACCTGTTGGAGCAGGTCCAGAGGAGGCCACAGGGATGCTGGGAGGGCTGGAGCCCCTCTGCTGTGAGGACAGGCTGAGAGAGTTGGGGGTGTTCAGCCTGGAGAAGAGAAGGCTCCGGGGAGACCTTAGAGCCCCTTCCAGTATCTGAAGGGGCTGCAGGAGAGATGGGAAGGGACATTTTACAAGGGTATGTAGTGATATGATGAGGGGTAATGGTTTTAAACTGGAAGAGGGGAGATTTAGGTTAGATATTAGGAATAAATTTTTCCCTGTGAGGGTGGTGGGAGCCTGGCCCAGGTTGCCCAGAGAAGCTGTGGCTGCCCCATCCCTGGAGGGGTTCAAGGTCAGGGTGGATGGGACCTTGAGCAACCTGGTCTGGTGGGAGGTGTCCCTGACCACATCATGGGGATGGAACTTGATGATCTTTATGGTCCCTTCCAACCCAAACCATTCTATGATTCTATGATTCTTCTCTGGTGAACCCCTGGTTCTGCTGGGCTGCATGATGGTGCCAGCTTCCGATGAGGATATCCCAGGTCCTTTCAGAGAGGACAAGGGGATATGGGTAGGCTTGGCCATCTCCAGGCAAAGCATCAGGCAGGGACAGGGCAGGATGATGCTGGTGGCCCTGAGCCCCTGTGGTCCTGTTCATCCCAACAGAAGTTTCAGCACTGACTTTACTGGTGGGTCCTCTCTTCCCTTTGCATCCTTTCCGCTGTGGCAGGCGGATGGTTTCTGCCCCTCAGGTGCACAACGAGCCCTGGGCTGGGGCAGGCACCGCTCCCTGGAGCCTGCTGTCAGGCTGGTTTCTCCTTTAGCATTCCTGCCACGTTCACTGCTGCTTTATTTTTGATTTTATTTTTTTTTTTTTGCTGGCGAGTTGAACTGGGGCACGCAGCTAGTCACACCGCCTGATAGTCGCTTGCCAGTGCCATAAAAACTCTTATGCGCCAATATATCAATCAGCGTTACGTGTCAGCCTTGACTACTGCATTCAGCTTCCATCACCCAAACAAAATCACGCCGTAGCAGTCAAGGAGGAGGCTAATATCAATGACTGCAGGCATGGCCGGGCATACAAAGCAGGGGTGGGCAACTGGGTGGCCAAGCCAGCTGCTGGAGCTGGGGAGAAGAGCCAGGGTGCAGAGAATGATGGGGTTTGCCCAGCCCGTGGTGCTCCCTGTCCCCCGGGGGGGCAGATGTGGTGGCCAGGGAAGGGTGACAGTGCCCCTGTGGGTTCCATGACCCTCCGTGGGCCGTGACACCCCGTGGCTTTGCTCCTCTCAGCAGCAGAAATGTGTGAGGCAGGAACAGCTTGGGGTTGGGGGGGGTCAGTACCTGCAACCCCAGCAGGCTCCTGCTGCTAGCCTCCATGCCTCTTTGCATCCAATTAGAATAATTGCAGCTAATTAAAAGGAGGTAATGGATTTCAAGAGGGGCACTGTGTGCCGTGCTGGTCTCTCTTTCCACCAAGGCTGCTGGAGCTGCCAGGAGGCAGCTGCTCCTTGTTAGCACCCTGTGGAAGCCCAGGTGGCCATCGTTGCCCCTGGGCAGTGAGCATGGCCATGCCCTAGGCCCAGCAAGGGCAAACCCTGCCCCACGTGGGGCCAAGTGCCTGGGGAGCCCACACAGCCCATGTGGACATGACCAGCAGCAAACGCTGAGGTCCAAGGTATGTTTTGGATTAAATGAGCCTTAAAAGTGACTGGTGGGCAGTCCCCAGGCCCTCGGCAACCTGATGATGCCATGCTTGGTGTCTGCATCCCTCTGGCTTTGGAAGAGGAGAAGAAAAGTGGTGGGGGGCTCCCCAGGGACCAGCACTGCCCCTTTGCTCCAGCAGCACCGGAGATTCCGCTGTGGGTGCATCTGGGCAGGGTTTGCTGGATGTGGCCATGGGTGCAGGGCTGGTGTCATCCTCATGGTGCTTCTCCTGGCTGGAACGGTGCTGGCATCAGCTCTTCCTGATGTGGCCACACCAGTGATGGAGAAGTTGTGGTGTGGGTGGTCTCACAACAGCAGAAAGCTCTTGGGCTTTGCATTTCTTCGTACTAAATATGCAAGTGGCCACTGTATCTCCTGATTATTTAATTTGACTTGGAATAAGAGGGATTTGTATTCATTTCCAGAGATGATGTACAGGCCTGATCTTAAACTGATTTAGACAGTATTGTACATCAAGAAAAATGAGAACAGGAAAATCTAATGTATGGTGTTTTTTTTTTAAATAGGGCACTTCACAAACCTGCAAAGAATTACAAGTGATAGGCAAATGCTGTCACAAAAGTCTCTCTTAAATGACAAAAGGACATGAAGAATAGTGCTGCTCAGCAGCACAATACAAGCTCCAATAATACGATCACATGCTTCCTCTCGAGTAGTTTGTAGTACGAGGGCTTTGACAGATGTCCTCTGTCAAATCTTCCCTGGTAGCTGGAGATGTTAACGGTGTCGCCCGTGCCCTCTGCCAGCAGCCACCGACCTCTCGGGCAGGGAACTGGTTTCTCCCGGTGCCTGCTTGTCCCCTGGGCTTGTTCACCTCTCCATGTCCATGACTCATCACCAGGGCTCATTTTTGAGGAGAGGCTGAGGAAGCTGAGGGTGTTCAGCCTGGAGAAAAGGAGGCTGAGGGGAGACCTTCTCGCTCTCTACAACTCCCTGAAAGGAGGGTGTAGCTGGGGGGAACGGTCTCTTCTCCCAAGGAACAGGCGATGGGACAAGAAGAAATGGCCTGAAGTTGGACGAGGGGAGGTTTAGGATGGATATTAGGAAAAATTTCTTCACCAAAAGGGTTGTCAAGCATTGGAACAGGCTGCCCAGAGCAGCCGTAGAGTCACCATCCTTGGAGATATTTAAAAACATAGAGACGTGGTGCTGAGGGACATGGGTTAGTGGTGGACTGGGCAGTGCCAGGTTAGCAGTTGGACTTGATGATCTTAAAAATCCCTTCCACATAAAGATTCTATGTTTCTATGATTTGGGCTGTGCCAGGTACAACCCCACATCACCCCCTCTGCCTGTGGGTGGGTGGATGGTGATCCTGGGGGTTGCTGCAGCTGGGAGCTCTCTTTGGGAAGGCTTTGTTGGGGATCGCCCAGGTTTAGGTGGGTGAGCAGAAGTAAGGAGAGCGGGGTGAGAAATGTCCTTCTGCACATGGGTAGGCAGCACATGGGTAGGCATATATAGAGAGATACATGGAGATATAGGTGCTGCTCAGTCACACCCAGCTGCTGGAGCAGAACATGCTCAGTGCTTGCAGTGGGCTGCCAGCCATCTGCTGGGAGAGGTGACAGCGGTGGCTAAATAACAGCTCTCCAGATCGGAATTAAAGCAGGGGCTGTGGCTTAGTAGGTGCTGCCATCTCTGCAAGGGGCAGATTTTAATCACTAAAGCTGATGGGACGAAGGGGGAGAGGCTCAAGTGGGTGCCATGGCTGGGTGAGACCGTGCACCCACACTTCCCAGTTTGGTTTCCGCTGCATTTGGTCTCATCTTCCTCCCAAATTCATCGCAGAGCAGTGCTGTGAGCTGCTAGGAAACAGCTGTATTATCGGAGGTGGCTGCGAGCCTGTGGGAGGGGGAGCGAACTGATCTTTTCTGGGAATCTCTTAGGATCAGTGCAAACCTTTCCATGGAAGTAAATACGCATTGGACGAGGGCCATATTTTGACCTTGGCTGGATGTGAGGTTTTAATTATGAGAGCTGGCTGAATAACACACAACGTTTTGCCATGAGCATTGCAATTTCGAGGAATTTATTTCAGCATTGCTTACTCCTTTTGGGCTTCATGTTTATGAACGTACAAATAAACCCTTTCCAAAGCAGGTATTTTCACCTAAGCAGTGTGCTGAGGGGGCTGTGATTCTATTTACATGCTCTTTATGTTGCTTCTTTATTGTGGGCACGAATATAACTCACACGTTACAACATCCTTTTTTCCCCTGGGAAAAAAAACAAGTGTGAGATCCCAGTGTAAAGAAGTTGCAAACCTTTGGGAAGTGCTGCAGGGTGTTTTGGGGGTCAGACCTAAATTTGCATCTCTCTGATGCCTGCTCCTGCGTGGTGGGAGAAGAGGAGCCATCTCATGGTTCTGTCAGGGCATGGCCTCTCCCACCCCATCTCGCTGCAGCAAGGTACCTTCAAAGGTGTCCTTCTTCCTCCACAAAGCACCCCAAAGTGCTGCTCAAGCCCCAGGCAGGGTGGTTCCTGGGCTGGGCCTCCAGAAAACCAGAGGAGCATTGTCAGGCATGTAACTTTGAGCTTTAAGAGATGCTTGTTGCTGTTTAAATATATAATAATCAAATGGAAACGGTCTTTTGCCGACTCATGGGAGTGTTCCATCTTCGGAGTGGCATGAAGTGATTTAGCCATTAAGGTTAATGCTCGTCTTCCTGCTGTCTGTTGAAACTCTGGGCTAGGCAATGCAAATAGCTTAGCCAGTACTTTTAAAGGTCATTGTGCATGAAAAAAAATAAAGATCATACACCGCTCATGGAAATGTCCTTAGTAATCACCGCCTGCTCAGGGGAGGAGGGACAAGGCACTCCTGGAGCGTTTATCTCATCCCACGGATCATTTGGTGATAGGCCCTGAATTAGTGGCAGCTTTAGGAGCAAGTTGGCATCCCCTTCCATAGCCCTGGCTCCGCGTGTGGTTTGTTTGCTGGGCGATGGTGGTTACTCAGTACTGGGGGTGCTCACTCCAGACAGGCTCCCCATCACCAAGGCACGCACACCAGTGATGGGCACTCGGGGCAGGTTTCACCTCCAGCCTCTTCATCGGGTTTCCTGTGGGACTCCTTTGAGTTCAGATCTTCCCTTCTTTGCCTTCCCCACAGGACGTCTTGCTCCTAATTTATCTAGGAGGTAATTTTAATCCTTCTCTCCTCAGACAACTGGCTACCCCAGCGCATAATTAATTTATTAACACACTAACCTACTTTAAGGCGATAATCACTTCAGGGTCACAGCAGATCTCAACCTGGCCTCCTGACAGGGGTTTTCAGAGAACCTAAATTCCTCAGTGTCGGGAGGCATCCAGCCGGATACTGGTGGCAGCATCCTCTTCCCATGGGCACACTCCCTGCAGCCACCCCATTCTGGCTCCTGGGGCTGAGCCCCATCCTCAGCCCCACTGTCCACAGCGAAACCTCATCGTGAAGGGGGATCTGCTCGTGCCTGTGGCCGGGAGGAGTTTATCCTTTCCGCGGTGTCCTTTAGAGTGCCTTCCTCTTTGTCTTTCCTGAGTGGAGCTGCTGGATTGTGACTTCCCAGAGGAGGAGAGGAGGGAGCCGTTGCTTTGCAGCCGCTCTGATGTGGGTGTTTAGCACCAGCTCTAATAGCCTCCTCTCTCTGAGAAGTGAACTATATCCTCTGCTCATTACTGCAGCCCTTCAGAGGAAGAGGAGAGAAAAAGAAAAGATCCTATTCAGTGTCACTGTTTCCAAAGAATACAAAGAGGATGAGGACTCCTGTGTTTGTAGTGAGCTTATATAAGAAATAAGCAATAAATGAGGAAATCCTGGTGACCTGCAGCGTGCCCCGAGCCCTAACGTTTCTGGTGCTTGACTGTCCGTGTACCGAGCTGCAAAGTGAAATGAAAGCAGTTTTTAAAGTCTCTGTTCTTCTCTTCTGCTGTGAAATTCCTGCGTCTCTTTGTTGAGGAGGATCTTTGTTGGTGTTTTCTTTGTGCCTGGAGTAATTTCTGTGTTGAGAGTCTGTTGTGCCGCTTCCCAGCGCCGCCGTGCACTCATTGTTCCTCCTGACACCGACCCTTTCCCGGGAAGCGCCTGCTCTGCGGCTGCCGCGCCGGCTGCCAAGTGGCCGCACCGGAGAGGTGGCGGCGGCACCACCAGCGTTGGCACAGGGGGACATCAAAAGGGCTCCCCGTTCCACCTGGAGTAAGCACCTGCAAACTCCTGGGCTCCTCGGAGTCTTCAGGCAACCAGTAGGAGTCATAAATCTTACCGGGATGGTCCCTGCCCTGGGGGATTTGGAGCTGGTTGGGCTCCAGGGGAGGGTGGGAGGTGGTGCAACCCACCCTGTGCTTCTCCTGGGGCTGGACTGGAGATGTGGGGTCCTGCAAAGCAGGATTTGGAGCTGGTTGGGCTCCAGGGGAGGGTGGGAGGTGGTGCAGCCCACCCTGTGCTTCTCCTGGGGCTGGACTGGAGATCTGGGTGCTGGAAACAGCAACCCTGCCTTCTGAGAGCGAGCTCCTTGGGTTCCCAAGACTTCATTCTACACCGTCCAGAGTGGATATCGATGAATATTAATAAATATTGATATTAATTATCTCAACCTGCTTGAAGCTCCTGAAAAGTATTAGTCTGGGGGCTCTCTGCGAGGTGTGAGCAGGCTCTCATTCTGCTTGCACGGAGCCGTGTGTGCTGACAGCCTGGCGCGTGTGCTGATGTCTCTGCCGTCCACGGGGACAGCTGAGATTACACTCCGGGTGAGGAGCTAAACGTGCCTCGTATGTCCACACAAGAGCGGGGCTTGCACATTGCATTTTATAACTTCTTTCCTGCTTCTCATCTGTAAACTTCACAGTCAGGGTAACAGATGGGGACAGCTTGGATGTTGCAGATAGAGTTTGATGTATATGGGCTTGAGCCAATATCCCATTGAAGCTGAGGGTTGTCTTCCAGTCTCTGGATCAGGGTAAATGAATTAATGCAGGCTCTGGGGTCATCATAAATACTCACCCTGTCCAAGAAATGATGGTGTCTGGTGTGTGGCTGGAATACTACACCTTGCGAAGGCAGGCTCTAGTCCAAAGCTACACTGAGCTGCTTCATCCCTGATGCAACGCTTGTTCTTGCCGGGAGTTTTTCAGTCCTGACTCCAGGAAGCATATGCAGAAAGACAACGAAGCAGTGAAGCTGAGAAGAACTATTCCCAGAGAAGTCTGCGTGGATTGACTAAAGCAGAGCACTTTGCCGACCTTCTCCTCTCTAGAGGGGTCTCAGCAGAGCACACCAAGGGCTCTTCACACCTTCCAGCGGGGCTGGCTGGATCATAGGATCATAGAATGGTTTGGGCTGGAAGGGACCTTAAAGACCACCCAGTTCCAATGCCCTGCCCTGGGCAGGGACACCTCCCACCACACCAGGTTGCTCAAAGCCCCATCCAGCCTAGCCTTAAACCCCTCCAGGGATGGGGCAGCCACAGTTTCTCTGGGCAACCTGGGCCAGGCTTTCACCACCCTCATAGGAAAGAATTTCTTCCTTGGTATCTCACCTAAATCTCCCTCCTTTCGGTTTAAAACTGTTGCTCCTCGTCCTACGGCTCCACTTCCTCATAAAGAGTCCTTCCCAAGCTTTTCTGTAGCCCCCTTTAAGGTATTGAAAAGCAGCTATAAGGTCTCCCTGGAGCCTTCTCTTCTCCAGGGTGAACAACACCAACTCTCTTGGCCTGTCCTCACAGCAGAGGGGCTCCAGCCCTCGGAGCATCTTTGTAGGATCCTGCTCCTCAGTTGGCTGTGAAGGGAGGTGAGGAGACACCCAGGTCCCACTTTGGCTGACCATCCAGAAGGTTCCTGGGAACCTGATGCAGATCCTCCTCCTGGTTTAGCCCAGCTGGTGATGAGTTCACCCTCCCCAGATATCCACAAGCCGCTCTGCACCATCACAGATGTGGGATGTCTCCTTCTTTCTGGTACTCACCCATGTGCTTTAGTGTCTTGGCGTCACTCCACAGTATTACAGCCTGGGTAGAGACATGATTTATTCCTTTTGTCCCTCTGTTACAGGATGTCTCCAGGGTGTTGCGAGAGGCAAAACCGAGCCTGCACGCAACTCAGCTGTGTGACTGTGAGCTGGTAAGTCATGCAGAGAAACACATCACCCTGGCTCGGAATGCCTTGGTCCTCGTCCCTGGCTTGGCTGATGGTGCCCTCGCTGTCCCTGCTGGCTCTGGGGATGTGGTGCTGTGCCCATAGTGAAACCTGGCTGTAAAACTTTGGATCTCTCTTTCCAGAAGCAGAAATGGGGGATTCAGCCTTCTCCCCTCCCTCTCCATCACGTTTCCTTGGAAAAAAGCTGCTTTAAACTTCTTCCCTGGCTTGTCCTGCCGAGGCAGAGCTCAGCGAGTTGCATCTGCCTGTCATGTCACGTTAGCGTTTGCTGCGAGCCACGCCATGACATCCCAAGCAGACTGGCGTACCATGGAAATAAAGTTGCTCTATGTGAAAATGGAAAAGTTGTCGCTTTCCAGAAAACAGGCTGGAGAACATCAGCTGCAAATGGGAAGAAAAAAAAAAAAAAAGAAGGCTTGTCTGAGTGGATGAAGGGATAGCTTTTAAAAGGCAGACCCAGCTTCCACCGATGTCAATGGAAAGCCTTACACAAACGTTAATGGCTATGGAGTCGTGCCCTAAAGCATTATATTTTTTGGGATGATGTCAAATCGTAGTATCTCAAACAAAGCTTTTGTGTTACTATAATAAGGTCTTTTTTGATTCAGCTACTTAGGTTGGCTCTTTAGTGAAGTCACTTCACCTCTCCCTGCCCCTGAAAAATAGCTGTCGTGAAACCTGTGAAACTTTATCGAGTGTTTTGAGATCTATAGGTGGAGTTGGACTATCAGGGATGTATTGTTATCACTCTCACTAGACAATGATTTGAGGCAGGAAAAATGTTTGTGATTCTTTGGGCAGATCTGCAGAGGGTGGAAAAAAATAGCACTCTCACTAGACAATGATTTGAGGCAGGAAAAATGTTTGTGATTCTTTGGGCAGATCTGCAGAGGGTAGAAAAAAAACACGAGTAATTTGTCCCCTATTAAAACACTGTGAAATACTCCGACTCTGGAAGAATTTCCCTTGTGCTTTTAGAAACCCCCTGAGTTCAAAGCATCCACCCCCTGATGCTCCAGCCTAAGCTGTATCTTGTAATCTCCTCTGTACCCTTTGGGAAATTTCCCCATGGCTTTGTGTACACAAGAGAGACTTTTCTAAGGAAATTTTATTAAAAAAGACTTTTTTTTTTTAAGGTGGGATTTAAATAGTAAGCTACAATCTCTCTGTCAGCGCTTCTCTCTCTTCGTGCACAGTGGATCCTGTTCTTGAATAGATATCCATCTCCTGTCTGGCACGTTTGCATCTGTGAAAATAAAAGCAAGTATCTGGCTGAAGAGATTGAAGATGATGGTGGGACCGCTGCTTTCTGGCCAGTCTGGGAGGGTCTGGAGTCATCACTGGGTGCAGTGAGCTGCTGGTGCTGGGTGCTGGGAGAGGTGGCTTTGCCCTGGAGCAGAAGAGGTCCACCAGTTCCCAGAAGGGTCCACCAGCTCTGCCTCGGGGATGAGCACTGGCAAAGCAGGTGCCCATCTCTACGTTATGGCTCCTTTGGAGGAGGCACCTCAGAGCAGGCTGAAAGTTACTCTTTTACTGTCGGCGGTGGTCATTACCTTATGGGGAGGACTCTGAAACTTGTTCGAGTGTTTCCCCAAACTGCCATCATAATCTTATCATGGAGGTGGCAACAGGCGGCTAAATATTATGGATTCTTTTTGTGTCACTCTGATAAATACTGTCTACGGGGTACGGTGCAATAAATGATACAAGTTCCAAATACAGCACTTTCAAAGACAGCACACAACCTGATAATCTCGTTATTTGCTACTCCTACACAATATAAGAGCAACATCAGATCAGCCTTAGGTGTTGCTGCAATAGAAATAATTAATAAAAATCAATCTGCCACCTATAATGTCTTTAAAAAGCAATAGAGAGCATGCACAAGCCACTCCAACCAGCTCTGCCTCCCAGGACCAGAGCTGGGGGTAACATCTCCTGCAGCTTCTCACCTGAAAAAGGAAAGAATTATTTTGCATTCAGGTTCATTTTGAATGTCGTGAATATTTTATAGTAGTTTACCAGCAGAAAATGGTGAATTTTTGAGGGCTTATTTGTAAAACATGAATTTTGAGCTTTTAGGAAGAACCATTTACACCGCGTGCTTGTTCTGAGGGTTATGGGGAGCTGAGTGAGGCTGAGCACTGGTGGTTTGCTCAGCAAAGCAGGGAGGGTAGATGAAGGAGGACTTTCAGAGAACTCTTTGTGGGAAGCCTTTCTCAAGGTGCCCTCACCCAGGCTACAACTTGACCATGGAAGGGCAGTCAGGAGGTAACACTGTGGGATGCAGAGCTGTGCAGTGTCTGGTGACTACCAGATGTCCCTGAAGGCCACCACCTCCATGTTTGGGCCACTCCTAACCCAAGTAGGAGTGTCCCCATCACAGTTTTCCTCCTGTATGATGGCTGTGGGATTATTCCTCATCTGGAATAAAGCATGGCCGTGCTTTGACCTCCTTCTCATTACCAGCCCTCCAGGTCGGGGTTGGAAGTGCCCAGGCAGGGAGCAGGAGGCTCTGGCTGTGTCTGAGGCATACCCCAAGGGTTTAACATTACTAAGCACCATTTAAAAGCAGTAGCAGCAGCAGGAGCTCTGTATTCATAATGAAAAATTCTTCAGCGAGCAAAGCAGTGTAAGGAGATACAAGGGAGCCTGCCCAGTTGGGAGTCATTTGCAGATGGTTCTGGTTCATTTGTTGACTCTTTTTCTCTGTCTTCATCAACCACCACTTCCCTTGGCTTAGCAGCACACTCCGAGTGTGTTCTTCGCTTTAAGCACCTGAGAAGTCCCATCGACTTCAATGGGGCGACTAATGTGCTTGATTAAAGGTAAGTACCTGCTTCAGTGCTCTGCTAAATCTGAGGTCTGGGAATAGAAATAAATGGAAGGATCCTGCCTGCGGAGGGGGGACCTTCTGGGGAAATATTTACTCTGGAGGTAGAAGAAACTGGTCCTAGGGCAAATTTCTTCTCTCCATCCCGGTGTCTTCGGCAATCTTTCTTTGGGAAGTTATCCACACCGAACAAGGGCTCCAAACTGAGCTTTGACTGGAGCTGTTTACTGTCACGGTTGCAGGAGGAGAAAATTTCTTTCACTGCCATGGCCTGGTATGTAAATGTAAGAAAATTATCAAAGTGAGTAACTTTCCTCTTGGGGAGAAGTGAAGAAGGTACTATTCACCCTTTTAATCTTATATTAGGACTAATTTAAAGCTGAGAAATAGGAGTGCAGCAGAAAACCTGGGTTAGATTCCCAGCTTGCTGCCTGACCTTGGTCAAGCCCCATCATATGGCTCCCTGTGTGCCCTGCCTGCCTCAGTTTCCCCATCTGAAGATGGGGATGACAGTACAGGTCTCACCAGTGAAATGCTTCACAACCTGTCGACAGCAAATCTCTATTTTTAGAGGTAAGAGTGGGTGGGCCAAAGCTTTTGCTGGTGCAGAGTTCCCTGGCGGTGGTGCCCTGAGCTCCTGCATCTGCTGCCCTGCTGGTGGGAGCCACGGCTGGAGATCCCTCACTAATACACTCAACAGATGCTGAGCTTAATGGACTAACAGCCTGATGTGGTTTGGTAATCTGTTGTCTCTAATAGTGATGCCTGCTAATTATTAGTATTAATTATGTACAGAGCAGTGTGTTATAGGTAAACAGAAGACAAGTTTCCTGTCCCATAGGATCCCCAGTTTAAAGTCAACAGTGAGGGAATCAGAGCTGACCCAAAATGTTTTGGAGGAGGAAGAGGAAGGTGAGGAAGCCCATCTCGCCTTACAGACTACAAAGAAGGTGGCAGGATGACCGAGCCCACCACCAAAGTGGGGTGGCAGAGGTAAAACTAGCACTCCCTGAGCACTTCATTTGAGGCTGGCTTTGTAACACCCCTCGCCCAGTATCAGAAATTCGGGCTGGTCCCCTGCAGGGGCTCCTGGTTGGGGATGCCAGGTGGGAACAGGTCAGCTATAAACACTGCCCGGCGGGGAGAGCGAGCCTGTTTGAGAGCCTCTTTGAGAGCATTAAGTGCTGGCGAGGACCAGGACAGAACTAATGGGCTACTAGCCTCGGGGGACTAATGGGCTGGCTAATAAGGACACAGATTTTGACATTGCAGAGCAAATAAGAATTGGCAGGCATTAACCTCAGACATGTCTGCTACCTAGAGAAATCCAAGCCCCTCTCTCACTCTTCTTCTGTTTAGCATATTAATGTTTAATTCCATTAGCATCAGCGGCGGTGGCTGCCGTTCAGCCCGGGAGCTGCTGGGGCCAGCCCCAGGAGGTGCCACTCTTGGAAGGGGGTCCCCAGGGCTGGCCGGGAGCCAGGATTGGGCCCTGCCCCATCTCCTCAGCTGCGGCTCCCGGCATCTGCCTCTGGTCCACGCTCCCCTGCGAATTCAGCATCCGCCGCTGCTGCCCGCTCCACAGCCTGTCTCCTTCCTGACACATGGCTCCTGCGCTCCATTGCTCTTCACCAGAGGGATTTCCCATCTTTTTCTCTCTCTCTCTCCCCTCCATTTCCCCCCCACCTTATCCCTTCCATGTTTAGGGTGCAGTCCCTACGTGCCTTCCAGGAGAAGGAAGGTTGGAGGGCCAGCTTCCAGGATGGAAATAGGACAGGGCAACGGCTCCTCACAAAGAAACGAACCATGTTGATTGGTCTCCTCCAGCCTCCCTGCTCTCCTCTCCTGGCTAAGTGGCAGTGGCAGCAGCAGCATGGTGTTCAGTGGTGCATTTCCCCGCGTTCGACCCGGCAGCCCCGCACCTCTGGAGAGAGGATTGATGGCGGGAGGACAGGAGGGAGGGAAGCAGACCCCACGTCTGGTGTGATTCCTTGCAGAGTTCAGAAATCTAATCAGCGTGGCGGTGGTACATTTTTTTTTCTCTCCTCTCTCTCTCTCCCCTTAATGTTTCCCTTTAAACGAGATATTAAAAATAGGAATATTAATTTGGCAGATGGTGCAATTGGGCTTTTGGCAGGAGCCTGCACACTGTGCTGCCGAGTCGCAGACCTCCGTCTCCGTGCTGGAGCGCTGAGCGATGCTCTGGCTCCTCTCCAGGCACTGCCTGCCTTCCTCCAGCTCCTGCTCCCTCCTCCAGCTCTCCCTGCTGGGGTGGAAAGAGCTCCTGGAAGTCCTTCCCCCCCAGCTGCAGCCAAGTAGCTTTGATTTCTGACATTCCTGAGCTATCGGGGAAGGGTGGAGAGCTCGTTTCTGCTTTAATTGCAGCCAGGTTTGAGGGCAGCAAGAGCTCTACATGTGTACACACAGCAGCATTTTGATAGGGGAAAAGGTGAACTCCAGTCCTGAGTTTATGTGGGGCAGCTGGGTGCCGTGGGCTTTCAGCAGCATGGAGAGGAACCCTCCAGGAGGGTCTGCAGGAGGTGAGTGTGATGGGGTTTGTTGCAGATGTGGCAGGGAGTCAGTTAAAGCATTTCTAACTGGCAGGATTTTACAGATTTCTCTGGGCACTGTACACCTTTTTTTCTTCTCCTTGCTGGTGTTCTGGTTGGTCTCAGCTCCCATCCAAGAGGAGGGTTCTGGTCTTTTATTCCTTTTCATTACCTGAATTTTCAGAAACACTACAGAGTCAAATTTCCCCTAAATTTTCTCTGCTGGAGCTTTGGCCCGGTGCTGCAATTTCACCAAGGGCAAAATGAGCCCTAATTAATCCCTGCATCTATGTTGCATCCCTGTTGCCCATCTGTAGCATCCTGTTATTTAGCATGTCTCTCCCCACGCTGTGTCTGAGGCCAACCCGAGTTTCTGGGGGCTAAAACTCCTGCGGCCTCAGCGGGGTCCAGGGAACGGTAGGGAACAAAAGCAAGAGTCAGGTCTCGCACCCGCAGTTCATTTTTTCACAGGCGGACAAAGGGGTTTTTTTTGCTTTCCAAATCTTTTGGCGTTTTTGTTGTTCTTTGAACTCCTTCCAGCTTGTCTGTCTTTGTTACAACGTGATGCCCAGATCTGGGCGTGCGGCTTCAAACAGCAGCCTGACGAGCGCTGGGAAGAGCAGAATAATTACCTTGCTGGGCTGCAGCAGCCTGATGTTATTGACTTCTGTTCAATCGATCATCCCCCCCAGACCACTCTCTGTTGTATAGCTGTTTGGCCAGATATCTCCATACAGCCTCTGTCCTTTTGTTTATTCCTTCCTATGTGTTAATCTTTTGCATTTGTCCTGCTGAATCTCTTCGTATTGATTGCAAGGCCACTTCTTTAATTTATCAAGCTTGTATTGTATTTTATTTCTGTCCTGCAAATTATTTGCCACCCTCCCATCCCGGTAAGACGCTCAGATTTGATTAGCATACCCCTGGTCTGGTTTCCAAGTTGTTAATAAAACTATTGAACTGTATTGACCTCGCAGGGCACTCAGTGGGACCCCACTTAACATTTCTGCCCACTGGACTCTGAACTGTTGAGGTACGTGCCCATGTATTTTTAATCAGCAGCACATCTTTGTTCTTGTAGTTCGTCTTATTTACACCGTGTAAGGAGCCATATGATGTTTTGATAATAAAAATGATGATCTGTGTAGCTCCAGCCACCCGCCTGAGGATCTTCCTAGTGATAGATATAGCATCTGACACCACGCTCTCTGAGCCTCTGTCTGCTGATGAGCTGCTGATACCGATGGGCAGGAGTCTGAAGTTAAAATATCATATTGCATTGTTAAAAAAAAAAAACACCTCCAAGGCCTTGATCCTGTGATAAGGCTCCCCAGTTTCCCAGAGCTTGCCCACCCAGTGCCCCAGTGAGGCCAGGGTCCTGGGCTAGTAAAAAAACACCGGTTGCGTTCAGCAGCTCTTGGGTCCTGCTTGGGGAAGGTGCATCACTGGACTGATGCACCACAATTAGCAGGCTCTGATTACTCATGGGCATAAAGGTGGGCAGTTTTCAGAGGCAGGGGCTGTGCCAAGCTGGTGTGGGATGATGAGGCTTGTCCCTAGAGTGAAGGGACAACACAAATGGTCAAGTCCCCAGCACCGGGGCGAGTGGTAGCATCTCACTCCTCCTCCGGCTGCTCCAGCCCCTGAGTAGCCTTGCCTTGTGACCAGATGCTCTGCCCCTCAAACGAGCTTATCTTCAGCAGGCTTTCCTTGCTCTGTTGGGGATAGAAGTTGCCTTTTAGAAAAAGGAGGAGTGACAGAGGAAAAAAAATCTCAGTAATTCAGTTACGTGCCTCTGGCTGCCAGAACCAGCCTGCGTTTCACACGCCTGCTTTAGGTGATTGCTGCTCACCAGCAACGGGTGCTGCTCCATTTCCTGTAGTGACACAAGTCTCTGGTGCTTTCTGGGAGCATCCCCTCAGTTTTGGTCCTGATTGACACCGCAGATCCCTGGCTAGTGAATCTCAGCCTGCTCCGTGACCACTGATGGAAAATATGCTCCCAGCACATGAAAAAGTCAAGCCTTAATAAAAATGAATCCTACTGACCTACGGTCATTTTAGAAAAGTTAGAGTTAAATTGCTCTGGCAAGCTTTGCCCGGGATGAGGCTCACCTGACTTTCAGCATCATCTTTTTAGTTTTTTTTTGGTGGGTGCTTCCCCTGCGTGATTCACTAAATACCCTTGCATTTTATCCAGCATTAAAAGTAAAGGAAAGCTGACCTGTGATTATCCTGAATTTCCCCCCCCCTCTCCTGAGGGCAAAGTTTGCCCCTTTGCCCTCCCTCGTCCTCCCCAAGGTGCTGGGGAGAGGCCAAGGTCCCTCTGGCCCCGAGGGCAGCGTGGTTGTGCCCAGCTGCTCCGTTCCTCTGCAGGGTGTCTGGGCACCGGTGCTCCTTCCTCTCCCTATGACAGCTCCTGCTAACTGTTATTGAATTACACAGCCTCTTAATTGTCTCCTTTTCCTTGAAGACTAAATCAAAGCAACTCTTTAGTTTATTAGTCTCCTTGCTGTCTGTCAGAGCTGACTTTTTTGACTGAGCCTCTGTCAGGTGATGCTCCTCCTCCCCTCCCTCCCGGCAACTCTGAAGGAATTCTCCCTCCAGTGGTGTTTTTATGCCTCAAAGTTGCATTTTGGGGAGCCCTCGTGGTCCTCATTTAAAATCACTCCCAGTTGCATGGGGAGGATCAACTGAAGTGAGGGGAAGGGGTGGCTTGTCCTGTCCTGTCCTGCATTCCTGGTGGACAACTGAGCTTCCAAAAGTGCTCTGTCTGAAGCCAAAAATCTGCCTGAGTGTGACACGGCCAAAGTCTCTGGTGTGCTGGGCAGAAACACCTCTTCCTGCCACCTCCACCTCCTTGCAGAGCTCCTCCTGGCTAGCACCATCACCCACATCTCCATGTGTGCCTCTTACTTCTGCTGCACACATGTCTGAGCCATTCCGTGCCTCCTGGGATGTTCCACATAACTCCTGTCCCGTTCTCTCTGTGTCACTGGTCATGCTGGCAGATGCTGGGGGGCATCCAGGTGGAGGAGCCCTCTTCTCTCTGCACGAAGAGCGATGGCCATGCCCGGCTCAGTGCTTGGGCTTGAGTTCAGCTTTGCCTACAAGTAAGTGGTCAGTGGGACTCCTAGCCCAGAAGCAGCTGCCCGGTGGAGATGGCCACCCTCACAGGGTGCCTGTGCCCAGCCCAGCTCCTCTGGGGCAGTCAAACTTCAGGAAACCAACAGCTTCTGCCAGCAAAATGATGAAGGGTCTTAAAGCCAAGGGGGTCGAGATTCATTTAGTGTGGGCTAAATACTGCTCAAAAGCCAAACGCGGTCGTTTTGACGTCATGCAAGAGCTCTCTCTCCAAACAGTGTGATTTTCTTCTTTGGCACTTCCTACAGAGTACAGCGGAGATCTTGCAGGCTGTGGAGATGCCCCGCATCAGACCTTACCTGCCAAGACCAGCCCCGAGCAACAGTGAGGCATGAAAGTAAGAAGGGCAGCTCCTCCCTGACGCTCTGCCTTGCTGCTCAAGTAGCTCTGGCAATTCTGGTGGCTGATCCCTGGAGGCCCGTGGAAGAAGGTCCCCTGCCTTGCCAGCATCACCCCCTGCCACCTCCTTTCTCCCCACCCCAGGCGGTTTGTGCCATCTGTGAACTTGTCATAGAATCATAGAATGGTTTGGGTTGGAAGGGACCTTAAATATCATCAAGCCATGGGCAGGGACACCTCCACCAGCCCAGGTTGATGCTCAAAGTCCCACCCATCCTGGCCTTGAACACCTCCAGGGACAGGGCAGCCACAGCTTCTCTGGGCAACCTGAGCCAGGGTCTCACCACCCTCAGAGTGAAGAATTTCTCCCTGAGATCTCATCTCAATCTCCCCTCTGCCCATTTAAAACCGTCACCCCTAGTCCTATTGTTCCACCCCCTGATCACGGGTCCCTCCCCATCTTTCCTGTAGGTCCCCTTTAGGTATCGTCAACCATAACAGGAGCCCAGCCCTGGTGATGATTATACAGGCATGAACTTATCTCTTCTCTCTCCCAGGGTGATAGATCACCCATCTGTGACACGGAACCCAAACCCGTTGGCTTTCCCTTTGCCCCCCCAGTTTGGCCAGCCCCAGAAAATGAGTCATGGCTACTCAGGTGTTCCCATGGAAATGTGGGGGGCCGGTCTCGTGTGAGAGTGCAGCTGCAGAATCTGGCCCACGGAGACTGACATATGGTGAGGCAATATATGTCTGCTAGCATGTGGATCCCAAAATTATTCCTACAAGGTGCGGGGTTGCATTGATTGTATTACTGGATTATCAAATGATTAAAGCCATTAACAATCCACTCTTGAGCAATCAACGTAACAATGTTTAGTTGCCTTGCAGTAACAATTAAAAGATGAAGCAATTTGCAATAATTAGGTAGTATCTGGAAAAAGTAGTCCTCATTAAGAGAAGTTAAAAAGACTTTTTCTTATGGTTGAGATGAACCTAGCAGGCCAATTTTGCTCTCCCTCGCCTTCATTCCTTCTCCCCCCCCTGCATATAAGGAAAACAATCTGTTCTTTTTTAGCCTTTTATTCTGGAAAAGATCAAAGGGGACCTAATGCCTGGATGGCTCCCTCCACCGCACTCAGGGGGCGGTGGGAATCACAGGACCACAGCGCCGGGGTTGGGAGCTCCTTCTCACAGGCAAGCTGTCCCGAGTCACTGCTGAGTCGTCAGGCTGTTCTGCTGCCCGGTGGGATTTCAGACAGCCAAGCCTCAGCAGTTCTTCTAGCAGGGGAGGTTCTTGGTGGTGAGCACTCGTTCAGGCACACACTTGACTCTTCCCCTCCCTCCACCCCCATGCATTGCTTCCAGGCTTGCCTTGTCTTGGCAGCCCATCAGGTGTCCATGAGCAAAACAGGAGGCAGACCAGGCTTGGGCACCCACAGGTCGGTGGTTGCCCTGACCGCTGGAGCAGATGACGTTGTGTTCTCCCCCTGGCACTGAGGTGGCTGCTCATGGGGTTATTAGAGCTGCCGTGGCCTGCAGCCCTCTCCGTGGGTTGCTGCTGCACAACCATCTCCTGTGCTGTGGCTACAACAAAGACATGTGGATGGGCTTGGATGAGAACTCTTGTACCTGAGGAGAAAATGCATCCTCAAGGCTCAGGAATAGGAAAGCAAATAAAACCCTGGCATTTATTTTCTTTATATTTATTTAGCTGAACTCAAGCATTTTGAGGTCATGAGTCAGGATTTTGGAACACTTGATGCTGGTCGTACTGCTGTTGTCCTCCTCCAGTGGTCACCATGATGGTGTCCACTGGTATTTGCTTTAAAGGAAAGTTCATCTACATATATACATTATCAGTGGGCTTTGCTGTGTGCCAGTGGCTCAGAAGACTCTCCATTTCCTCATGCAGCAAAAAAATAGACATGTCCCTCTTCTGAGTCCAGCCTCCAGGCAGGGACCCCGTTGATATTCCTTTGTTTTTAGTGCCGTCAGCTGCAGGGAAATGGTGGAAGAGGGATGTGGGATGTGCTTTGTAGCACAGGCTCTGTAAGAAACCTGGGTGTGCAAGTCTTGGTCTCTGTGTACAGAAGTCAAAACTAATCCTGTGCTGGTGTGTGGAAGTCAGTAATCATCGTGGAAGTGTACTGAAGGCCTTCCAGTAACAGGTTTGTCAGATCCATAGCTCATGCAGGGATGGGTATGTTACTTCACTTAAAAATAATCTCCTTGGTGACAGTCCAATCATCCTGTCTGGACAATTCCGCTCCAGAATGTCAAACAGATTTTCCACCTGAAGGTACGAGTGAAGACATTCAGGTCAATAAGTAATTACAGAATTTGGGATCTGGCTAGTACCCTGGGATTCCCTCTTTTGCGCTGACAGAAGGAGCAGTGGCCAGGATCTCTTCTGGCTGGCAGCAGGCAGAGCTTTGATTTTACTGCACCACCCAAATGGCAGCCACTCTGTGGCCTCCAGACCATACTGGGACACGTGTGCCCCTGGAGAAATGCCATCTATCTCCATGTGAAGCTTCTAATGATACTGATGGTGCTGAGGAGCTCGCAGACAAAGTGGAAACGGTGTGAGCTCAGCAAACCAGCGTGGGGAGGGTGCACAGAAATAGGGTTGCCACACTCACCTCCAACTCCTTGGAACAGAAAAATGCACTGGGTGAAGCATTTTGGGTCTATGTAGCATGCAGAAATGAATGGAGAACTTGGGCTGTGCGATTCCCAGCACCACGTACAGCCTTTAGAGAGAATGTGCTGAGGGGGAAGGGCCTGGATTGCCACTGGTGATGCAGCACCAGTATGTCCTCCTCTGCTGTGTCCATATGGAGTACCATCTGGTGGCAGGATGCAGACTGTGCCTTCGCGCTTCCCTGGAACACGCAGCTGCTGGGATGCGCGTTGCCATTCGAGGCACAAAAATTAGAAATTATATCAGATACTGTAAAGTTGTCATGAACGATATGAACTGATAGGAGCCGATGTTCTTTAGCAAACTACTGCTGTCACGAATAGAAAATGAGAATGGATTGAGCTACATTAGGTCTGTGAGAGTAAATCATCTGCAGTTTCTGGAATATTTAGAAATATGAGGATACCCTGAAGGTATCCTTTGCTGATGGGAAGACTGGAGTGAAAAAGGCATTTAAGGCATAGACAGGAAAGATGCGGTCACTGTGATTATTTATATAGTCCTCAGAACCAGAGCTGCATCTGAAATAACTGATCACAAATCCCTCAGACAAGGGGAATTAGGCTCTTTAAACCCAGGCAGCGCTCTTGTACATATTGCCCGTGGCTTTTTTTTTTGACCTTCAGTATCATGGCTGGGACAGGGCTGACACCAAACGGAAATCGTTCCACATTCACCGTCGGGCGTGATAGATGTAGATCAGACAGGTTTGTTCTCCCGTTCAATGAAAGATGAACATGGATTACAATGCAGGTGTAGCAGCGAGGACCCGGCTCCATACATCATTGTCACTACTCGATGTTGTTGGGCGCTGCTTGGATACATCATCCTTTTTTTTGCCCAAAGCTCATGCAAACCAGGCACCCTCAACAGGAATCAAAGCTGGGGGGGGGTCTCTGGTGCATGTGTGGCTGGAAGAAGCTGTTGGGTCATCCGTGGTCAGTGTGGTTACACCAAATCTCAAGTGCAAATGATCTTCAAAAATACCAATATTGGCCCTCAGACCCCATGGAAGTATCTGCTGTCAGCTCTGCCCCTTAGGGACACCTAAGGGATCCCAACACTTCCCAGTGCTCCTTGTCCGAGGTGTCCACGGGGCTGTGTGTGCCCAGGAGTGCAAGGAGTTTGCTGGCCCTGGGTCTGCTGGCTGGTGGCACAACTCAGCTCGCAGCAGCAACAGTCTTGTGGCGATGGCTGGTGGGTTGGAACCCAAGTTGATGGGTTGAAACCCAAGGGTGAGGCTCCTGCTCAGCATGTGGCAGCAGATGGAGTCCCTCAGTGCTGGACCTAGGGCCAAAGGAAGAACTGGGACTGATGGTGCTTTGACTTGAGCTCAGCAGAGGTAACTGGGGAGTCTGGGACAAGCGTTGCAAATACCGGTGATGGAATAGTGTTGGTCTTGGTCTGTATTTATGTCACAGAGTTGGTATTCAGACTGTTGCCAGAGTAATGGACTCTGCCGAAATAATTTATTCCTGATTCCAGTAGCGTGCATGCATCTTTCTGCCTTTTATTCACAAATAAAAGTTATGTGGAATGCTGTCTTACAAGAACAGAAATATATTTAGTGATTCAGACGGTGTTATAAAGCATGAAAATGAAGCTCATGTTGTCAGTCAGCGGTATGCTAAGACGTATTTATACCTTTGGTCATAATTTCCTTGCTTTAAAATACCTAGTTCTGGGTTTGCAGTTGCACAGGAAAAGCAATAGCACTTAAAGAAGAAATGTAACAGAGATGCTTTAAGGAAAAGCTCTGTATATATGTGTGTATATATAATATATACTTTGTAATATCTATTTATCTGTCTGTAATAGATTTTAAACCAAATATACTGTCAGTGCAAGACAGAGCCTTGTACTTTGCTGAATTTGTTAGGAATTCTCAAAGTCTGAGCATGTCATACAAGTCTGCATTGACAACACTTACAATGCTGAGGTTTTTATTCTAATGGGGCTAGACACCCTGTTGTGCTGGGCAACGTACAACTGCCTCCAGCAGCTTATGGTGCTGCTGCAAATTAATAGAAATAGATTAATCCCATTTTTGGAAATGGGGATAACTGATATATTTGGTACCATCCAGGAAATCTGCAGCAGAATGAAAGATGGAGCCTCTGTCACTGAGTCCCCTCCAAGTGCTGCAGATACGAGCCCGTCCCACCTCTTGTCTGCATCAAACGTTTCCAAGTGTTTTTAAGTCCTGGACTCAGTTTGGCACAGTTTGATGGTACTTTTATGCCAATCTTGAAAGCAGTAATTACGTAATTGCTTGCAAAATCACCTATAGGGAAAGATTATACAGTTCCTCACTCTGATTGCTACTGCGGTTAGATCTCTGGAATGCCTTTCAGGCTGCTGCCCGAGCCCTTGGCCATACCAGGGAGATGCGAGGTGCTCCTCTACCACCGTACTTCTGCCTTCATCCCAGCCTGGCTTCCCAGGGAATCCCAGCAAAGGCTGCTGACCCCTGGCAAAAGGGGCTGTCGGGGAGGGGCTGCCCTGACCAGCCCCCGTGTGCTGGTCAGTACAAAGTATTTTGGGTGGATGAAGCAGACAGAGAGCTTCCGTGCTCTGATTTGAGCTAGCACCATTTGTCCCTTTTCCCTGGAGAAGCAAAATGCATCCCTGCCCTCTCAGCAAAGGAGAAGCCCAGGTCCTGATGCACGACTCGTCCTCCAGCGCAGGTGAGCTTCCCTGCCTGGTGGTTTGTCATAAATTCTCAGTAGGGCTGGTGCTGCCACCGTGATGGGTACCTCAGGGGTCAGGGAAAGATAAGTCAGCTCCTGCCTACTCAGTCATATTCACACTCGGACTAATTTCTGATTGCAATGGCGGCCGCTCAGCAGCACATTCCGAGCACGGTACGTGGGGAATTAATTAGCTGTGTACTTCTCCCAGGGAGTTATTCTGCTGGTGCCCTGGGCACTGCAGCGATAGCGTGCCTTCTCAAAGCATCAGGGTCAGCCCTGCCTTTCTGCTGCCATAGCAGCTCCAGAGCTTCTGGGGCAGAGCTTTGCCTCTCCTTCTGCATTTTCCCCTGCTGAGGAGGTGAAGGCATCTCCGGGGCCATCCCTCCAGAGGCAGCCCCGGCTCCTGCGAGCCCCGCTGCGCTGGCGAGGAGGCTCGACCTGCCCAAGAGCTCTCCACATCTGCAGTGGGAGATTATTATTTTTCCCACTTGATCTTGTCTTTTCACCTTGGGCTGCCATGCAAATAAGCTGGGAGATGGGCTCGCGTGGTGGAGTTGGACCAGAAGCTGGCCAGAGGCCCTTTGCATACGCGGTTGTTTGATGTCTGCTCCCTCGCCCGCCCTGATCTATATATAGCTGAGAACTTTCTGCAAATTTGAAATTCGTTTTAAGAAAACTTGCCGAAACTTTCTTTAAGTGCTCCCTTGTCCCTGCAGTTCTTGTGGAAAGGTCAGGCTGTTCTCATCAATGTATCGATTATGCATTTCTCCTTCTATTGATCCCGGTTAAAGACTGTCATGATAGGTGCCCTGGATACTAATCCCTAAATGCATGTGTGGAGGCTGCAGGAAGAGAGGAAGGATCTCCTAAAATTATTTTAAGGTTTGCTTTCTGGCTTTCTACATGTCAGCCAGTGATTTAACCCCCTACAACAGCCCTGGAAGCTTGGGGAAACGATAATGCCTCTGATTTCCGAATTTTTGATCTTAGGTATTTAAGGGAACAACAAAGCTTTAGTGGCTGTGTGCAGCTTGAAAGGAGGAAGCGTTTCTTCCCGTTCCAGCTTTGTAAGAGAGTATCTCTTTTGTACCAAAATACAGAAGGAAAAATATAATCCCGGTTGAGCCCCGTCCGTGTGTAATTTAGCATAAGCCTTTACGGTTCAGCTTCAGCAGCCCCTTGCAGCCAGGAGGAGCTGCATTTCTCATGCCAGGCTGTGGCTTATCACTAAATCTTCATTTCTTTTACTATGGGGCAAAGGACCCACGGTGGCAGATGGGTTTAGCTGAATTATGTCCCGTGGTGCTGTCAGGGCTCTGCTGACAGTCGAGTTTCACTTTCTTACCCGGTGCTCAGTCCGATTCTGTCAGCTTCATTGTGAATTCCTTTCAAGCTGCAGGATGTAACGCAGTAATTAGCATCGTTCCCTGCACAAGCACTGGAAAAGAGGCACCAGGGGATTGAACTAATATCCCCTCTGTAGGGGCTGCTTGCAAAGCAGTGGGCAGGAGCAGAGGAGAAGGAGCAAGGCTCAGCCAAAGTCTGCAGCCCAACACGCTCCAAAGGCTTGGCACGCTGTGGGGAAGGAAACCCCCGGGCTGGGAGGCCAGGCCAAGCCGGGTAATCGTGTCAGGGGGCATGATGGAGAAGTTCACCTTCCCTGTATGAAGCAGATCATTTAGCAAGAGCCCGTGGCTGATGGTGTTTGAGCACAAGAATAGCTCCCAGTGTGTTTGAGCACAAGAATAGTTCCCGGCAGCACATCTGGCTGATTTCTGCAGTACCCTCCAAAGCAGGGGCTGGACCATACCGAGCCAGCTCGGCACACAGATGGATGAAGAGATGGAGCGGGGTGGCCATGGCAAGGCTGCTGCTGCAAGGTGCCATGGTTCAGGTGATGGGGACAGCAAGCATGGTATGGGTCATCCGATTGCACCACCCAGTGATGGAAGGGACACAGATGCCAACCACTTGCAGACCCAACCAACCTACCCTAAGACTGTTTGGCTCTGGTTAATAAAGTTGCCAAGAAGATGGTAAGTGGAGCTATCTTTGCTGTTGCCAGCAGAATAATTCAATAATAGACTTATAGAATGGTTTAGGTTGGAAGAGACCTTAAAGACCACACACTTCCAACCCCCCCTGCCCTGGGCAGGGACACCTCCCACCAGACCAGGTTGCTCCAAGCCCCATCCAGCCTGGCCTTGAACCCCTCCAGGGATGGGGCAGCCACAGCTTCTCTGGGCAGCCTGGGCCAGGCTCTTACCACCCTCAGAGTGAAAAATTTCTTCCCGATATCTCATCTCAATCTCCCCTTTTTTAGTTTGAAGCCATTACCCCTCGTCCTATCACTACGTGCCCTTGTAAAAAGTCCTTCTACAGCTTTCCTGGAGCCCCTTTAGGGCCTGGAAGAGGCTCTAAGGTCTCCCTGGAGCCTTCTCTTCTCCAGGCTGAACAACCCCAATTCTCAGCAAAGACCTTGTGCCATCCAAGACATCTGAGACCTCGAAGGTTGCAAGCAGAATTAACACAACAAGTTTTGATGTCGATAGCTGCTGGAATGGGAGAGGTGCCAGCTCCAGCCATGGCCTGGCACAGCCCCTTGCTGCCACTGCACAGCGCTCGCTCAGCCGTGTTTCTAGACAGAGCAGTTCTGCAAAGACAACATTGATCTGAAATTTAAATCCAATGTAGTAACTTAAGCATTTTCAAATGCCTCGGAATCAATGAAAATGATTGAAGGCAAAATCCAGATGGCCACATAGCTGTATCATATAATACCAGCCAAAGGTTGTCTTTTTCTGAGCAAGGGTATCTTTTAACACAGACTCAGTCTTCAAAGAATTTTAAATGCTGCAAAATACACATCCTAGCAAAAGTCTTTAATACGAACCTTTTTTCTGCCCCCCTTAGTAATCGTCGGCGCTGTCACTGGGATTGTGATCTAATCCTTTATGGATGTTTTTCTGCTTCATGCTTCCTAACGTTCCGGCAGTGAGTCATGTTCACTGGTGAGCCCAGCCGCCAGAAGCAGATCTGATTGAAAAATGCACAGAGATTGTCTGAGAATACTCTCAGGGTCTGCCAGTGTCTCCGCCACAGAAGACCATCACAGCAGCTCTGGCTGGATAAGCCAGAAGATACTAGATGTGATGGGTATTTAGAATTTGTTTTCAGAGTATAATCCCACTGATACTTTGCTCTCCTTTTGTGGATGTCCCGGTGGGTGCAAACATCGCTGGAGCGGGCTGACCAAAGCCTGCTGGATGATTAGGTGAAAGTCATTGCCTCCAATCAGACACAGGGACTTGGAGAGATAAGGAGTGAGAGGCTGGGGTTTCTTATGATACCTCATAGGTCCTTGCCCTGCTGAAGCTGTGAATGTATGGGATTCGGTCAGGGTTATCGGGCTTGATGGGGGGGGCTATCATGAAGGTGCTGTCTTCTGAAGGCTTGAATAAGCCCATGCCTATGTGTGCCTGGGGAATATTCTCTGATGTTTCTATTTAATGGAAATGTATTTTAATATAAAAAAAAATTAATTCCACCCTTTGGGCTTCAGTTACCAACAATGCCATCTGCCAGCAGGAGGCATTTTGGGTGCAGTTGTGCTTTATCTTAACTAGGCAGCATGGGGAAAAGTGCTTTCTTCAGTGACTTTTGAACATGCAGCTAATCATTTCCAGACAGTGATGCCTCTTACTTCTTGTGTTGTGGGAAACAGTAAATAATTGTCCCCCCTTTTTTTCTTTTTCCTACACAAGGTTCCTGATTTTATAGCCTTTGTGTGTATCTCTTTCCCAGGGGTAGGGAATCCCAGCCCAGGTAATGGCTTCTTGGATGGGAGCCCTGTCACAGCTATGGTCACATCTGTACTCTTTCTGTACCGTTTCCAGTCAAACGTATCCAGAAGCTGCAGACCAAAACAGCATGTTTCCCATCTCAAACACAAATACCTGAGCAGCACTGAGCAGTGCAGATCCCGGCAGATAACCTCCTCCACTGCCAGTTATTCCCTTTTTTAGCTTTGTCTCCATTGAACAGTTGCTATTTCAAGAGAAGTTCTTTACTTTTGTACCATGACTCCTTAGTTTCTTTAAAGCCCTTTGGTGAGAAGCACTGCCAGCAGTGCTTTGAGGGCTCCCATGTGTTACACCAGTGGGATCCCCCTTATTCCCACACCTGTGACCCTGCAGAGTGCCTGCTCTGGGGGGGGTGACCTATGGATGCTCTCAAAACCAGCTACATCGGGTGCTTACAAAGGGGGTGCCATCAATGCCTGTGTTATCTTAATCCCTGCCTCACATCCTAAATTTCCAGGTTTACCTGGGCTGTACATGAATCCAAGTGTGAGGCACTCAACTATTCCAGTGGTGAAGACGGTACGTGCACACATGTATACATAAAGATTATTTCCACCTTTAGATTGGAATAAAAATTCCACATGAGCCATTTGGGACTACCCAATCTATAGATATTATTGAGCTAGAATCCTGTCTTCTGAAAAATCCCTGTTGCAAGGTTTTGATTGCATCTCGGAAACTGCTAGAGGAATTGTATTTTAATGTGGTTTATTTTCCTCTCAGAGCTCTCGGTAGACACACACCCACATGAGGCTATTCTAAATGATGGTGTCATTACATTTGAACCCTTAGCAAAAGGGTGTTTTTCAGCAATTGAATTCATATGTTTAATTTTGCTTTTTTGTTTTGTTTCTGTATGCAAATTAAGGTCTCTGCCGGTACAAATACAGCTTTTTAGTAAGCCTGCAGGTGTAAAGCAAATGTTGAAATGAAAATTAGAGCCATGCAAAGCTTTTTTTTTAATGAGCTCTGTAAGGCATGGGCTTGAGCTCGCTTCAACCTGAAAGCTCAGTCCAGAGTCGTAGGCAAAACCTGAATTACAGAGGGGTTCCCAGTCCCCAACAGCATGGGATGTAAAAGCCAAAGTGAATTTGTGGTTGTTGTTGGGTCCTTTGGGAGGTACCGGGGGCGTCTGTATTAGGATACGCTCTCTGGGACACTCTAAAAACCTGACTATTGTCCTGATGTCCTGAAGCAAGTCACCAGGATGACACTTTGTCCTTCAGCAAACAAAAGCAGTGTTTCCGTGTAATTCCTCTGGAGATGGGATTTCGGCCCCTCTGCTCCATCACAGCGGGGCAGGAGCAATGCAGACCCCCATCCCTCTCCTTGCCTTAAATTATGATCCGGAAAAGCAGCAAGTCCTGCAGTACTTCCCACATCTGGGTATGGTAATGAGATATCCCTGTCTTGCATGATAATGTTTTAATACAGACACATAAAACTTCCTGCCTTAAGACACAGAATGATCTGTAACTATTAGGGATTACAGCGGAATGTTCCTGTTGGGGGAGTTTGAATCCTAAGGTTGCTCATGGGATTTTAATACTCTTGTCTGGAACAGCTGGTGCCAGTGGAAGTGTGCTGGATGAGACAGGCAATGGGTCTTGTCTTATTCCCAATTCCTCTTTTCATATATTTTGATTTCTGTCTGTGAGATGTGCCTGTGCTTCAAGATATGAGCAGAGAGAGGGGGGTGTGGAGTATCAGCGGAAAGACTTCGGGGGGGGGCAGGAGAGCCCAGGAAAGTGGGAATGTGTCAAGGAGGCAGATCAGGACTGGAGACCAGGAGATGGCATAAACAAGTGGGGCTTTCAGTGAGCCATGAGTTATGGGACCAAGGGGATTGAATGGTGAAAAGGCAAATGGACAAAAAAATCCAGAGGGAGGCAAAAAATTGAGAACGGGGGAAAACAGAGAAGGGAAGAAGGTTGAAATGGAGAGTGGGCACTGGACAAGAAACAGGCAGGGGTTGAACAGGAGGACAGGCCAGCAGGAGACACCTGGGAGAGGTGCCATCCCTGCACTGCATGGGAAACCATGCACCCAAAGGGGGAAGAAGCAATTTCCCTATTACTACTGTAGCATCAGCCACAAATTCTAGGCGTGGAGCAGGACCATGGTGTGCTTGTTGCTGTACAAAAAGCTTGTCTCCGCATCCCAAAACTTTTAACTTAGGAGATGAGACAAACAGAAATGCAGACATTGAGATGGAAGAGTAGAGGATAATGAGACCGTGGTCTGGACGTGCTAGTCACCTTTTTAGATGTTGTTTGCAACACATCAGCTGTCTAATCAATGTCTATCTTTTTGTAGCACAAACTGGCATCTTGAGGAAATGTTTGGGGAGAACAACAAAGTGAATGTTTACAAAGACTCTGCATAATCATGGGGGGTAAAGGAGAGAAAATAAGCAAGTGTTTCCTGGGGAATAGGATACCAAAGGCTTGTACCACTGGGCTAAAAAAATGAGTGTCAGCTTGGACTGGGAGTGATGATCAGTCGCTTGATGAACAGCTGCAGAGATGTACAGGTCATGTTTGGTGTGACAGGGATCAGGGCTATGGGAAGGCTGTACCTCGTGGTGATGTGGTTGGGGAAGATGCTGATTTTGGCAGCAGGGTTCACCCTGAGCTTTAATTCCTCCAGATCAGGGAAGATGTTATGTTAATGGAGGTCTGAGATAATGAGAGCGCAGACAACAGCTCTGGTTGTGTAGCTGAATATGAAATGCAAGGAGTCACACTGCAGAACTTTTAAAAAATCAGACATGCTCTGGATAAGAGGTTGTAACAGCTTCAAGTGGAAGCCAGTGTCTGAGTAAGGCACCTTAATGACCAGCAGCATGGTGACAGTATAAGGGAATGATCCTATGAGGACAAGGGATGTTCTTCCCACAGGGACAAGATTTCTATAGCGCTGCTGACCTGCATGTGCCTTTCCACTGCCTCCCTGCACACAAGCAGATGAGTTCTCATTCTTTGAAACTAATATAAAGACATTGGAAGTTCATGGAATCATGGAATGGTTTGGGTTGGAAGGGACCTTAAAGACGATCCAGTCCCACC
This sequence comes from Calidris pugnax, assembly GCF_001431845.1. Lineage (NCBI taxonomy): Eukaryota > Metazoa > Chordata > Aves > Charadriiformes > Scolopacidae > Calidris > Calidris pugnax. Next base: position 18,088,629 of record NW_015090995.1, on the reverse strand, counting down.
CCTGCCCTGGGCAGGGACACCTCCCACCCGACCAGGTTGCTCAAAGCCCCCTCCAGCCTGGCCTTGAACCCCTCCAGGGATGGGGCAGCCACAGCTTCTCTGGGCAACCTGGGCCAGGCTCTCACCACCCTCACAGCAAAGAAGTTCTTCCTAATATCTAATCTAAATGTCCTCTCTTCCAGTTCGAAACCATTATCCCTCATCCTATCACTACATGCACTTGTAAAAAGTCCCTCTCCAGCTTTCTTGTAGGTCCCCTTCAGAGTTCTCCCTGTGAAGGTTTTTGTGTGCACCCCAGTGGGTGGGAACTGGGTTTTGGGTGTATGAAGAGCTGTATCCTTCCCAGAGCTGGCACTGGCTCTAGTTTGAGTCAGTCTCACCAGTTGGCGTGCACGAGGGAGTTTCTAGCTGCTCCTGGGGAGGGTTTGTAACATACAGTTGGTCAATCAGGGGGCCGGTGGGAAAGGCCACCCAACATAGCTTTGGTGTGCAGAGGCAGTGTAGAAGATACCCTAGCTCTGGTGCTGGCCTGGCAGGTCTTGCTGGGCTCTCGGGAAAGGAGAAATCAGGGGAAAATGAGAGCATCACCTCCATTCGGGCACGGTCCCTGGGACCCCGCAGGACTCAGGCATCTGAACAAACCTATGGCTTTGAGGGGAGAAGCCGGATCCACTGTGCGTGTGGAAAAACGAGGGCAGCATACAATGGAAAGAATAAGTTATCTTTTTCTTTTAGCACAGGAAAGATTCACCCGGGGCCGGAGAAGAAATAACTCTAATCACCACCCACCTGCTCCTCTCGGGCATCCTTACTAATGCCTCGCTTTGCCGTGGTCCCTCCCCAGCTGCGCAGACCGAGACGAAGAGCTGCATTGCACAAGCTCCTCCATTTACCCTTCTCTCATCCTCCCAGAGATCTCACAAACAAGCGAGCAGAGGAGACTGAACGTGGGGTTGTTGTTGTTTACCCGTGGATGCAGAGTGCAGGTGTGCAGCCCAGACTCCCAGCTGCTGAGACAACCTGCGCTCACCCCCAGCTGGGCAAACAGCTGCCGAGATGCTGGCTGGAGGAGGATGCTTCCGTTGGTCATTTATTTACTCATCCTGCGTGTCCCAGGATATCATAGGGGAAAGGGGAGAGAATCCCAAGCTGCGAGCATCAAATCCACAGCACTGGATTTTTGTTCAGCATCTACATCCTACATTTTGGCAGCCAAAAGTCGGTCCTTATCACTAAGGCAAAAAGCCCACTTGGCAGCGGCTGTGTCTGTACCGTAGGCTCACAATGACTTTCAAGGGTGCCGTTCAGCAGAGCACTTCTAGGGCTCAGAAATGGTTAATTTCTCATGTATTTCTCTGCATACTTCCCATACTCCTCTACTTTTTACAGTGTCATTCATCACGGTGTTCAGTGATCACCCGCACCGGGCTGGGGACGGCCGCAATGCCGTGGTCCAGCCTCCATCCTCCTCCTCACACCCATCCTCTGGGCTGCTCTGGGAAAAGGCATCTCAGCCTGCCTCAGGAGCACCATTAAGGGAGAAAACAAGCTGGCAGATATCAGTTTTGAGCCGTTCTTATCTGATTTATTGTGAAAGTCACTTCTTTTGATTTAGGCGGCGCTGATAGTGAAAGAGAAAACATGTGTTTCTAAAACAATGGCAATGAAAACATTTCTTGTCAGGGACTGTAGTTTATTGTCTTACTGCTTGAAAGGTAAAATATCCAGCAGGGAAGACACTGTGTCATCATAAAGCAAATGTGGATTATACAATACGACACTAACTTCCCGGGTAATGCTCGGAGCAGCTTCTGAGCACAAGTTATGTTGAGTTGTTTGTGCTTGGCAATGGTACCGAAGCCCCTTCATCACCCGGAGGTTTTTCAGACCTGGGTTCCTAGACCTGAAAACGTGGAGCCTCTGGCTGTGGCTTTTATTCTTCATTTCATATTAGATTAGCCCTTGGCCTGGGGCTTTTCTCCGGGGAAGGATCCCCGCGGTTTTTGTTCAACACCTCCTTCCTTTCCTGCATTAGATGGCCCTCACAAACTCCATCTCCACCGAGACATGACTCAGGGTACCTGAGCAGAAAAGCCTTTTCAGGACCGGCATTTCTGTTCATATTTGCTGCTTGAGACAGAGCATAACTTTGGTTTGGCTTCTCTGGAGGAGGTGCTGGTCCTGGCACAGCACATCCCGTGTTCCTGCCCCGGCTCCTCGCTCCGATCCTGTTTAACAATGTTTTCTTTCTCCATTTGGCAAGTCAGCTCACCTCTAAGCCTTATCATATTTAAATGTTTAACTGCTCTCAGACCTTAATTAAGAGTAGTAGCAGCAGCAATAGCTGTAGCTGTAGGAATAGCAGTGATTTCTCCTATCTTAAATTTTAATGGCTTTTGTACAAGGCTTTGCAGAACGGGTGATTAATGGCACCCAGAGAGGCTGAGGTAAATGTTTCTCCATGCTGATTTTTGCCCTTTCTATTCACGACCCCCTTTCTTGACTTATGAAAAACTAAAGAGTCCATTTAGAAATAATTCTGTGATTATATTTTTTTCTGGGGTTCAGTAGGTGCTTAATACAGCACTTAATATATGTGTTGAATAGGAGCTGATCTCTTAAAGACCCAGCTCTTGGTGGTCTCCATGCCAACTCAGCTTTGCTTTGAGCAGTAACTACTAATATTGTTGGTAGTCTCCAAGGATTCGGTGGTTTTGGAGACTAAGCTCCCCTAGGCTAACCTTTATTTTTTTCATCTTTTGTACTAGGCTGAAAGGGGTAGATGGACTTTTCATTTGATAGAAACATCAGTGCTTGAAGTTTTTATTGTTTTAGGTTTGTGGAATGGGTCATTGAGTCATAAGATGTGAAACATCCGTTTGCATTTGCAGTGAGACAGCTAACAGGATCATAAGACCAAAAAAAAAGAAAGAAAAAAAAAAAAAAAGAAAACATCAAAAGATGTGAAAACCCTCAGGTCAAGTGGCAGCATCACAATTATTCTCCGGTACAGAAAATATTTATTGCGGCTTGTAACTGTGTCCACCAGGCGGTTAATTAGCAACGTCAGATATTGTCACAGTGGAAGTAAGTGAATGCAATTCATAGAAAATCCTCCAAGATAAGCAGCAGACATAAAGGTGATTAAGCTGTCAATAAAGAAGAAACACGGGGAGTGGGGAAAAGCAGGTGGATTTCAGTACGTGCCCACAAACTAAACCTATGCCACCAAGCAGAGCAACCGTTTACAGTGATAATATTTGTACTCCTGCAATGCCTCTGAGTTTTAGCCATGAACCAGGCTCCCGCACCGCACTGATCCCGAGCAAGAAATGCCGCTGCATTAAAGAGCTTATGATTTAAACATTAGTCGAGAGACAGGAGCTGGGCAGGAGCAGACAGGGAAGCGTGTACGTGGTACCGGCGAGGGCTGCGCGGCGCGGGCTGGCCCAGCACGACCACAACCTACCTGCTGTCATCTCCTTATCTTGTAAGCAACACGACAAAGACACTGGCATTCTGACAGTGCCTACGCCGTGCGGAGCTCTCCCCCAACGTTAATTAAGCACCGCCGAGCCGCAGCAGTATTATTACCTACCATCCTTGGTTTCACGATCGGGAGATCTGAGACAGCTTTGCGACGCCGGGTTGGGTAGCCCAAGGCTACTCGGCTGCGCGGTGGCAGAGGCAGGGGATGAACCTCGCCATCCTCACTGGCATCCCCCCTTCGCCTCTCCCAGCTGACTACACGGAGATGACTGTAAGAGGTATTTACTTGTATTTCAAAGAACGTGAACAAAGGCAGTAGCAAAAGCAAAGCTTCCGATGACAGTGTGGAGAAAAATTATAATACATTTTTGATTTTTTAGAATTACAGTATTGTCACCCTGTGTTGGAAAGAGCTCAGATCTCAGCTCCCAGGTTTGGTTTTTTTTTTTTTTTTGAGCTATAAAGGAGCATCTCTGCTTCCTCTTAGCTTGGCAGAGTCTAAGATTAGCATGTGAACGCCTCTGGCTTACAGAGCCTAGCTGTACACGTGTGCCTTCTTCCTGGATCATCAGAGAACCAGGGCCAGGTTTCGACAAGTTGTTTGAGTTTATTGGGCCATTCATGCAGGGATGGACCTCTGCAGAACCAGCACCCTGCCTCACAGTATTTCCCTCCCTAGTAACAGGTATTAAATAACAGGTACTAAATCTAAAATGCTTTAAACAGATGTTTTTAGGCTGCGTCTAGGAAAGACAGTAACCTTTGATGATTTTTATTTTGTCTTTCTGGAAACCTAATGTGTTTCCTATGGCTTATGACCACAATTCATTTCTAAGTGATTTTCCCTTGGCCAATTTCCATTTATCATTTAAATAATCTAGCAACAAAGAGGATGAGGTATTCTGCAAGAAGGTATATGACTCCGTAATCATTCTACCTTCATATCCCCTTTGGGGGGAATTATTAGAGATGAAATGACCTTCCTGGCTATCAAGCATTACCATTGTATCACGGATGGATAATATGACACCCCTGACACAGAGCCAAAGGCAGGTCGAGCTGAGTGTGCTGTACCCGAACCTGAAAATGACAGAGACTTGATTAAAATGAATGTGAGAAAGGCGACCAAGAGTGATGGGAGCCCTCTGCTAGCTTGCGGGAGAGTGGGGAATCTAGCTGTGATGGATCACCTTCACTGTACCTCTCATTTGGACCATGATGAGGGGAATTTACCATCTTTACTGTCCTCTCGAGGGACCTTGTTCTGTTCTCTTTGTGGTCTTTAGGAGGAAATGGTGCCTAGTGAGTAGAGAGACACTGACATCCTGTACAACAGCATTGTACACCTGTGAAACTCAGTTTCCTCATTTCTTTGATGATGCATCTTGTACATCTTTCATAGGAGCTGCTGAGAGCTTTGGTTGGTGAACTTCAAGCATGCTCTATAATACAAAACTACATGGAAAAGTCGGCATTCTACATTAGCAAGACTATTTATTTTTCCTCCAGAGAGTCCTACAGCAGTCAACAGGATCCTTGAGCATGCACTTGCTCAACTTTTGGGCTGAGAAACTTACGTCAGACTTTTTCTTTTTATATTCCCAAGAGCTCTCTTCACATTTCTTGGGTAGGCAGCCATCTGTGGCATGTAACAATGAAGTACAGTGTCTAACAGAACTGAAATTACAGAGGAAAGTCAGGAAAAGACCGTGTAGACCATCAGACTTGAATTTGGCGAAAGAAAATCCATCTTCCTAGTACTATCAAGATTTTTGCCCTTAAGCATCATATGATGAGATGTCAGAAGTGATGTGGGAGCCTTAATGGCCCCCAAGAGGATATATTGCCCCATCATAAACTTCCTTACAGACTAATTTAGAGTGTTGATAAATATGGATAGCCCAAAGGGGTCTTACCTGACCTCCAAGGGCGAGGACTTTGGCCTTAGTCATGGCTGGCATGACTGTAGAGTTACTCATAGTCTTTAAAAACAACGTTCCATTTAAGATGAGGGTTTACAGAGGGAACAGCGTAAGGAACTGTTTTCTTTAGATACCATCTTCCTTTAAAGAAGAAACACTGAACCTGGGTTTTCAGTATGAAAAATAAACAGAAGGGATGACCAGGAATTAACTTCCTCCGATGTGGGAAAGCAGAGCCAGAGGCACAGCTCTTGACAGGAGCCGTGCAAGCCCGTGAATCTGGGGGAGATGAGTGGTTCCACTCATCACGGCGTGCTCATGCCGCCGGGGTGCACTTGCCACTGAGTATCCTGCTGATGGAGCAGAGAGGTTCTGAAGTCCTCTAACTTCATTTTCTGGTTCATCCTCGGGAATAGTTGTGCAAAGAGTGTGATTTATCATGACTGTTATGGTGATCTACCGTGATTTAGTGGTGAAATTACAATGATGGATCATACTTAATTATGATCATTAAAAGACATCAAAAATGTAATCGGCTGTTCATCATATACCTTATAAAGGGAAAAAAATACCTCAGGTTTTTGAAGACCGGGACTCTAGGTGTTGATAAAATTAGAATATGTTTTATTCATGTTGTGACACAGCGTTCTTTCTTCACTGATCTCCTTGTCCGGGCGTTTCACTTCAGAGGCGTCGGGGAAGGATTGGAATGAGACTTTAATGAAGTATAAACAACCATGGCTCCTGGTTTTCCCACAGGCCCGTGGGGCACAGGTCATGCCCCTCGCTAAGGAAATCCGCAGGGCTCCATCTGTGGGGAGAGCTCATGCGACAACACGAGCTGCAGCTCAGCACCCTGGCAAAAGCTGTTTGGATTCTAGAATCGCAAATTTGCCCCCATTTGACCTTGATTAAAGTCTAGCACAGTTTAATGAGGCAACATAAAATGCAAGTCAAATGCTCAATAGGGAAAATCTTGTCAGACATAAGGAACAATTGGGATCAAGTCAGTCAGGGCTTCCTTGGGCTTTTAATGACCTGTTAGATTCAGCTTTACTGTAGGGTTTTATCAAAAAAAATAAGTGATAATGACTGAAGGGAGCATCATTAGTATTGGAGTGAAATGGCTAATGGCTCCAGATTGCTCACAGGTGTCAGAGAAGAAAAGTTTCTCCCTAGGCAGCCAGCTCTGTGATCACCACCAGCATTATTATTTGCACTGCAGGAGCGCCTATCAAGGTTAATGGAGACGTGGCCCCCTTTTTGCCAGGGAGCCATCGGGATGCAGGCAGAGGAGAGGGAATGGCAAGAGGGAGCTCATCGCTGGCATCCCCGCCTTGGTGCACAATCCACTGAGTGGAGTTTGGCAAGATCTGGGGAGGAACCATATGGTTGAAGGCAGGGACAGGAACATTTGATAAATATTACTATTACGACGTGTTACTATTATAATTCGGTGCCATAAGAGGAAAGGTAAGGTGTGATTTGGTCACAATCTATATCTATCTGAAGAGCAAACCTTTTTGTTGGACTCTTCTGCTCAGCAAAGTGTGGGAGTCCATGCATGGAGCCAAAGGCAGACACATCTGTCTGTGATGGTAATTAACGTTGGCACCATTTACCACATTTCCTTTGGATCCTCAGAGCCTAGCTACGAGCGAGTCAAAGCAGGATACGTTTTCTAAGAGGTTTGCTATTGTTCAAAAGAGAATTCAGGGAAGTCCAGTGGCCTCTATTATACAGCACTCCAACTCAGATGATTGCTTATCCTATTTGGCTTTAAAACCTGTAACACATTATTATGCCCCAGTTAACAGATGGCAAACTGAGGACCCGAGAAGATGTGCCCAAGGTCGTACAAGGTTGGGAGACTCATAGGGTATGGAAAACATCTGGTAATTGCATGCTGAGGTGAAGCAATGCCACAGAGAGTCTCTGACCGCGGTCAGCAGGAGAAGCAGAGAAGGTCCTCGTGAGGTCTTCACTCCCATGGAGGTGCTTGCTCCTGCGGGAGGCGGTGGGAAGCACCTGCAGGCATTTGAGCAACAAATACAAACCAGACACGGTGGGACATCGCTGGCTCGTGCCCTGTGCAACAACCCTGGTCCCAGCCAGTCGCTACACGGCAAGATTTTGACCTTTTTGTTTAGAACAGTTCCTCTTCTTGCCAAAAGGGCAAATACTTATAAGCGCGTTTCCTTCCCTCCTGTGGGCCCGGTATGCACGTAACACACTTTTCATCCGAAGAGCAAAGTGTTTTTGCAGAGACAATTGAAAGAAATTAAGAATGGCACATCATGATCATTTATATCATGTGTATCTCAGAAAGTTCATCAATTCATATTACATTAGGGAATATGTAAACTAAATGTGCACTCATTTGGCATAGTCCTCAGAGCAATTATTCTTCAGTTGATTTAGTACACTTGATAAAAATAAAGGTTAAGGAGGATGTTAATTTGGGATATTTTTTTTGCCGTTTTTTTATAAAGTGTTAGAATGCAGATTAACTCCAGACTTTATAATACTGCATCCAATTCGCTATCATATAAAAATAACTTGCATAAATCAGAGGAGCGGGCCTGATCCTCGTGCTCCAATACTCTCAGGGAATTTTGACATTGACTTCTACAGGAGCAGGCCCAATGTCAAAACCTAGATATAACATGAATCCGTGCCAGACACGTTAGAGCTCTGCTAGGAACATCCTCATTGGAGCATAATAATTCGTGAGAGAGAGAGACACACTGTGAGCACTCCTGGGGTTGGGGGCCCTGGGCAAAATGTTGGTGGCAGAACTAATTCTAGTCTGAGGAAATGAGAAAGCCAGTGTCGTGAAGTGTTGCTGCTTCCAAACCTCAGCCCATCAGACTGCTCAAGACCTACATTTTTCTGCCCGATTTTGGAGGTGGGGGAGTGTTGGCAGGACGTCCTCAGGAGACAGTGAAAAGAGATAAAACCACTGCAGCTTTTTTTTTCCCCCCGAGTTCAAGAGAGAGGAGTGAAAAACCTGCCAGTGCTGCCCTAAAATTGCTAATGAAAGAGAGTGAGAGAGGCATTTGCTTCAATATGCTCAGCCAAAATGGGATTTTCAAAGGAGTCTGGATAAAGACATCAGACACAAAGAAATCAGTACCTAATAAAAGAACTTACCTGAGTCAATCCTGCTGATTGGCTTCAATAGCAGACATGTGGGTGTTGAAGCAGAATTCACTGCAGAAGTTAAAAAAAAAAAAGAGAGAGAGAATGAATAGGAAAAAGAAAAATGACATGCAAGTAGTAGGGAATGCTAATAACATGACTAGGAGAGAGTCCTTCCTCTGCAGGGTTAAGGGACTGCTCCACAGCAGCTGGGAGGAGTGCTAGCAGTCTTTTTCCCTTAGGAATAACTCATGCCTATATCCCGACGTGGATCTGGGGGCAGATGGAGTGAAGAAAATCTCCCCAGAAGCAAAACGGGATTATAGAAGTGAATAAGGAATTACATGGGAGTTATATACGGGAGATTTCGCTGTGGAAAAATGAGGTTGCATATATAAACCTGTGGCTTAGTTCAGAAAACTCTTATCCATGGCTTTCTGACAGTGGAATTGCACGTCTTCATCCTTTCTTTATTGCATGTCCCTGTCACCAGAGCTGTGGGGACAACCTTTGTGTCCCTGGAGCTGCCTTATCCCATCCTAGCCACAAGAAAGGGCTTTCCCCCAAGCTTTTTCCCCCACCCCACGCACTGACCCCACACCCTGGGTGCATTTGGGGTTCGTAGAAAGCCCATCCTGCCTGGCAAACCCCAGGAGCCACCACACAGCACCGGGGACCCGCACGTGGGGAGTGAGAGTCCCTCATGGCCCTTTCCCCGTCCTCGACATCGCCGCCCCCAGGAAATCTGCTCCTGAGGGTGTTCTTAGCAACAGCATCTGCAGAGGGGTGGGAGTTATCTCTTCATTTCATCCTTCCATTCTGAGCCCAGGTGGGTCCCAGCTCCTGCAGATGTGCATGCATAAGCAGGGAAGATTTTATTTTGCTCCTTTCATGTAGAGTTTATTTGGATTTGTGTACGTAGGAGACTGCTGGATTCATGAGACATGCCAAGTTTCAGACTTCCTTGGTCCAAATCCTGTTGAACCATGTGCATCCAATTCTCCTCCCTCCCCGGTGCCTGTAAGAGTGGGGGAAGTGCTGGAACGCCCCGTGCGTGCACGGCTGCAGAAAACAGCCTTGCCTTGGCTCAGGAAACGGGCACCATAATTAGGCACAGATCTTCTGTCCTAAACACAATGATCTGAGGATTTATTTCTACCATTTGCGCATCCTCGGGTGTTTTTCAGTAGCGCTCTCCAAGTGCAGGCCTAAGGGTTTCCAGTGAGGATGGCTGGTGGTTCTAGTCTGCAAAGGAGTTTTTTCTTCATATTATCAGAAAGCACAGGCACACCCATGGTGTCTTACTTCCATTCTGCTCATTTTTTGGACTGAGGAGTAAAACCGCACATTTGTACATTTTTGTAATAAGAGGAGCATGCTGAGCTGGAGTTCCTGAGATGCCAAATGTGATTTCACAGCCACTATCCAGAGAGGCTTGCCCTTTAACGTCATCCAAGAAGTTCTTATACACCCAAATTATACTGTCACACATAAAATGGCTCAAGTAATTTGGAGTGAGTTATTTAATAAACTTTGCCTTGCTGGAATCCACAAACAGTTTGCGATGTTCTTGAATTTCCTCATAATTCAGTTATTTCTTGCTGGATAAGTTGGATGAATAATTTGTGGCCTGCCGGCTGCTTGCAAGTGATTAATTAATTGCACATTTCTTGATGCTGGGTTTTAAGTGTATTGGTCAGTTTAATTGGATCAGTAGGCCACATGGCGTACTTCTGTTCTCAGGTTGGATGGATGCTTCTCCTTGAAAGAATCCTCCAAGAATAAAAAAAAATCCTGATCAAGCATTTAAAGCAGGCATCCTGGCTGAAACGCCAGGACTCGGGCAACCACAAACTCAATCAATTCCGTAAGCGCTATTGGCATCCCGGAAAGCAAAGTGCTGCATTGTGCAAGTCTTTCTCCAACAGAGAATTTCAGCTCGAGAAAATGTTCATGGAAGTATTACCTAATATTCACTTTGCCAAGCTCACTCCTGCCAGTAAGTTCGGTTGTTAAAACACATGTAAAGTACAAGCTCAGCCGAAGCAAATTTCTATGAAAATTATGTACAGCACATGCTTTCATCCACTCTCCCTGGCTCTCGCAGCACCGATATTAAAGGGATCAGCAACATCTTTCTTTGCACCATGTTTATTTCAGTTTTATACAACCTGAATGCCGCGTACGTTCTGGCTCAGTCATTAATTTTAAGCTGGGTCAAATTCATACATATTAGATAATAAGCATTTTTAGTCCCCAAATGTGTGCGTTAATTAATTTTATTTCATTCAGTCTAATTGTCCTTATAGCTCTGTGCTCATTAAAAGAAGAGGTTGAGAATCCTCCTTTGTGCTAGGCTTAATTTGGGTAGGAATCACAGAAGCTGCCTTACAACTTCTCTGTCAATGCAGATGAGTTCTGACTTGCAAGCAGCCCCCCCCCATCCTCCCCGCCACTATTACTGACTCAGGAGTCATTTCCAATTCCTCGGTGTAAGCACACATCACTCTAAGAAGAGAGAAATTACATCCAAAGGAGTCGAAATAGCCAGGAAGACCTAGTTTCATACATTTTCCTTTTGAAAGACGTGAACACGTCGTACTGAATGGAAATGCCTACGCTTGAAGCAGGTGCTGGCGGTCTACCTGCTCATCTCCACCTCATCCCATTAATTAGGCCAGGGTCTAACACTGGCAAAAGTGCCAGACCCCACCGGTGGGCACTGCTGCCGGGTGTCTCTTCCAGTGTGTGCGCCCCACACAGCACGTATAGGTGCTACACTATATTTTATAAGCAGGTCAGAGCTGATCAGGTAAACCTTGCTGTAGTCAGTAAGGATTCCGCAACTATTGGAGCATTTTTTTTTTGTTATCCAGTGTTTATTAGCAGGGCTTGTGTGCCCCAGACTTGTCTTTTTCCTTCTTCAGCGTCAATCACTCAAGCCTCAAGAGCACAGCTACAGTTGCTGTTCATTAAAGCACCTATTTGTCATTTATTAGGAATTGGTAAATGAATCCTGAAGAGGCCACTCTCTCAATGCCTCCTTCAGTGCCGCTAGCGCTGGGCATCTTTGTGTCCTCCTGTGTGTTTATGACTCATTTGTGCCATGAAAGAAGGGCTCTTCAGGGTTTTAGATGTGGAACCAGTGTTTGAGACGTTGCGTTTCCAGGGGAGGTGTGGATGACTCTCAGTTCTCACAGATCACAGCAGAAGATGAAGATGCTCAGCACCTGCTTGGTTTGCAAATATCCCCCAGTGGAAGGCCAACCACAGCTTCTGCCTCCCGTCCCCCCCAGTTTTCACTTGCAGTTGACATCTTTCTTGAGTCGACTAGACGTGTAATACTGAATAACGCATTTTACCTTTGAGTTAGCTACTTTGAGGTGCGTCTAAAAAATGCATGAAGCACCAGCCTGGGTCTTGGCTTCTTTGGTGAACTTCTGAAGAAGTAATCAGTGAGGAAGCGTTGGAGGAGGATGCAGTCCCAAAGGGAACGTGCCCCTCCAAGAGGGTGATCCTTAGGGAATATAACAACTCAGCCTCTCCTATAAATACACCGTTTCGCCTCATCTGAAGAGGGCAATGGCTCTGCAGTATGCCCTGGTGAGCATCAGACGTGCAATTCCGTGACCAAAGAGGAAAAAGCAGTCTGAAACCGGAGGGGCTCGTGGAGACCTCTCTTCCAGCTAATGGACCTTCACAGAAAGCGCCTCTGATGGCACTGCACAGGGGAGGCTGCCTTCCTCTAGCCCTCTTGAGGGTGGCTTTTTTTTTTTTTTTTTCCCTCTAGACAGGAAAGCAAGGCCTCTGCATGTGTTTAACCCCACATTTTTGCAGGGTACTAATATTTCTGCTTTTAATTGACTGCAGTTTTACAGGAGAGTGTGTCCCAGATGTGATTGCTCTAAAATGAAAAAGCACTAGTGTTGGGCTTGAATGTTTCCCATCCAATTACCAATTGCCCCTTCATTTTATTTTGAATTTTTTTTTTCTAAATGGTATTCTTTTTTCCTGGAGAGATCTTGCAAAATATTCAGTAACTCGACACTAATAGCAGCCCTTTTGAGGGTGTTTTTTTTTTTTTTTTTTTTTGCACCATTTTTGCAATGCTGATCCTCCAAGCTAACGTCTTGAATTCCTCTGCCTGGTAATGCAGTGTGGTCCTTTGAGACCCCTGGGCCTATTTAATTTCATGCATGTGTAAGATACCTTTTCCCTTTTGGCACCACGATACCAGCTGCAGTCACTTTAAACACTGCCAGTCAATCCTGGTTATCAGAATCTGTTCAGGGGACAGGAGGAGGGAGAAGATAATGGATTTGCCTTGAGAGCTCATCTAGAAATCCAGCCCTACACAGCAGACTGCCTATGTAATGTATTACTTTTTAATAATGTAAATATATTAACATTAGAGCAGTCTTCTCAATCTTCGGCACCTAAACATTACATCACTATCAGGAGCACACGTAATTAGATATCATAAATATGAAAAATACAGGGACATTAACATAAAAGAGCACCAATAAGTCGCTTTGCTTGTCGCGTAATGGGGAGGCATTCGGGGCGGCGAGCAGGGCTCACACCTAATGCACAGGGACAGCGTCGGTACGCAGCACCTCACCCCAGAGAACTGCACCGGGGACACCGCCGAGGGGTTTTTTAGGTCCAAAAGTTAGCTTTTCTGCAAAGTTGATTAGCGCTCACAAATGTGCTGTGCTATTTTCTAATCAGCGGCGCTCGCTCTCTTGGTTATTTAATGGTATTAGCGGCAGCGAAAGTGGAACCATTTGTTTCAGGCCAAGCAATCATAATCCTGCTCGCTCTGGATGCCGGTATTTAAATATGCGTGGGATGCTGTTTTCATCCCACATCCCTCTTCTGTTAAGATTTTTCGCTTTGCAAAGTTTTCCAGTCTCTTGGTCTTCTGCTTAGCACCCTCCAGGTAAGCCTAGAATTGAAGAAATGTCAACCATTTTAAATAAGGTACAATGCCAAAATGACATATGAAGATTTTAAACTTCCAGAGCAAAAAGGAATTATTTAGCATGGCTCTACTGGGAGTACAGACTCACGCTGAGAAAAATGGGATGCTTTGAATGACTTTCGGGCAATGAAATCTGTGGAATAGCCCAAGAGGGAAATGTCAGGTCCTTGTTGCTGGGGTAGATTAGATCTGCAGGAGGAGATATCTAATCTTGGCTGGAAGACAGGTCACTGGTGCTTTCCCAACTGGTCACGCAAGGTGCCTCTTAGGCTGGTGGTGTGCTCTAAGTGGTTCACATTATCGGGGGGCAGAGGGAAGGCTCAGCTTGTGCAGCAAGGACAGGACTCTGAACCATGAGGGGACATCCTCGCGACACGGGGCAGAGACAGAGCGGTGCAGCACAACCAGGAGCAGCATCTGGACTTCAGTAAAGTCGTCCCTCCTTTCCCCGTGAGCTGTTTTTCTGGAGCACCCACCGTTTCCCTACCAGCTGTGACACACAGTGACACTGTGGGGACGTGCTGGGGGTGTGGGGTGAGCCTGGCTTTGCAGGGAGCACCCGCTGTGCCAGTCTGAGCAGGGTGGCCGGGGCTTCCCCGACGATGGACACCATGAGCTCCAGCCCTGTCCTGAGCTGCTCACTGCAAGCAAGCCCCAGCCAACGGGGTGTCCGATGGGCCCGGGCTTGCTTAGGCTTGTCGAGCTGCAGGTGGCCAGAGAAGGGGTGCTCCTGGGGGTGCAGAGCCCCCGCTGAGGCCAGCAGCGGTGGCCGAGCCGGCTGCTTGGCATTTTTGCCATGTTTTGTCTTCAAACTTGTTTCTTCCTGGAATGAGTCTCCTTCTACTTTTTGATGCCAAATCATCTTTCACCTTCTTCTGTTTCTCTTTCAGTACACCCCTTGTTCTCTAATTAGTTGAATTTCTGTCTCGGCTTTGCGTCTTCCTTTGTCCCTTCCCCAGCTCTGCTCTTAGATCTCTCTTTTCTTCACTTTTTGTCTGCCCTCTCATGGCTGGATATTTATTTGCTTATTTTAATTTCTCCGGTGGGAAAGCCTTTCCTGCACCACATCTCGCAGACATCAGAGGATCTTCTCAGCCCCTTCCTGTCCTCCCCGTCCCTGTGACGGCGTCTTCCCCTCGTCCTCCCCTCCTCTGCGAGTTGTGCTGATGCTCTGCTCTCACTGCCATGGTAACTTCAAAAAGACACGGCCATTTGATACAGCAGGCGAAGGAGAAGTCTGCGGGAGTGCGTGCGTGCGTGTGTGTGTGTCAGGAGAGGGAACGGGACAGCCTTTTCCTTTCTCTTCTCATTTTGATGTTCAAAGCGTTTCATTACAGCCACTGGGAAGAGGCACTCCGGTTCACAGGTGCAGAGTGAGGTCGGAGGACAGGAGCCCGTCCTGCTGCCCATCTCGGGGCAGGGGATGCTCGGCTGCTCCCCAAGCCCAGCTCCTGGCTCTGCAGCAACAGGGAGGGGGGAAAAAAAAAAAAAAAAGCAGCAGCAACATCTTAAAAGTCTAAAGCATTGGAAGGAATAGCTCTGCTCCTGAGGGGAAACATATGGGGCATTAGGAACACTTTCCCCAGCTTGCACATTTATACTTGAAAGTTAACAGGGAAAGAAAACAAACACAACAGCTTCAAACCAAACAAGCCGTAGGGGATCAGGGGCTGCAGCACGGCGGGTGAGACCAGCGGTGCGCCGCGGTGGGGACCTCCCAGAGAGGCTCAGAGGCACATCAGCCGCCCTCCTCGGCACGGGACGGGGTGTCGTGGGGCTTTCCCTCAGTGTTTGGGCTGGAAGTGGTAAGGCCAGGCCTGCCCGGGCAGGGGTTCCTCAGGGGTCAGGTCCCTGTAGCCAAACCCTGGGGCTGTGGAAGCAGTGGCAGACGCTACCACCACTGCTTTCATCCCCTTTTTTCCACAGACAGTAGCTCCATTGGCACATCTGTTTAGTTTGAGGAAGAGGAGGCTGAGGGGAGACCTCATCACTCTCTACAACTGCTTGAAAGGACACTCTAGAGAGGTTGGTGCTGGTCTCTTCTCACAGGTAATTGGTGACAGAACGAGAGGGAATGGCTTCAAGCTCCAACAGGTTAGGTTTAGACTGAACATTTGGAAAGAATTTTTGACAGAAAGAGTGGTCAGGCATTGGAATAGGCTGCCCAGGGAGGGGGCTGAGTCACCCTCCCTGGATGTGTTTAAGGGACGTTTAGATGCGGTACTGAGGGATATGGTGTAGGGGAGGACTTTGTAGAGTAGGGTTGATGGTTGGACTCGATGATCCCAAGGGTCTTTTCCAGCCTAAATGATTCTATGATTCTATGATCTCTCCCTGCCCTACAGTGAGCAGTAGTGATGTGCTCTTTGCCCATGGATGAAGAGCCGGAGCTGGAGGCAGGTTTTTCGCTGGTCTGGCAGCAAAGGGCCCCTCCAGCCCTGGGAAACACAATTACTGTTTGGAACTCAACGTGTGTTTTCTTCACAGTCTCATTTTGAAAGGGATAATGATCTTTTCCTCTCCCCTGGGTGCCGGGGAAGCAGCTTGGGCAATTAGTTGCAGAGAGGGGGACTGGGAACTGCTCCTGCCTGGGAGCACAAGGCAGCGAGGAGGGGACACCTCTGCTTCTGCCCCCCCTACCTCGTTACCAAAAAAGTAAGAAAAAACAGTAACTGCAGAAATGTCTTTGTGTTGAGGAGAGGTTTGTCTGTCTCACCCAGCTGCTGGGCAGGAATCGGTCCCATGTGCTGGGGACAGAGTGGGGCAGCCCCCAGGTGGTTTCCCCTGAGGGGATGTGGGACCATGAGAATCCCATGTGCCACCAACCACGGGGCTGGGACGTGTCCAGGGTGGGAGCAATGCAGGCATGTCCTGGTCCCAGCTCAGGCAGGAGTGGCCTCATCACAGCTGGGGATTGCACAGCTGTCTTTGCATGAAGGAGGTTTGAAAGCAGCTTTTCTGCCGCGTGGAGCCGGGGAAGAACAAACCCAGTGCTCCGCAGGGACCGAGCAGGGGATTCTCTGCAAAGATTTCCTCATATAAACACCCTCCTGTGGCTTTGAATATGGCTGGGGAGGAGGCAAGAACAATCTGGGCCAGCAAAGCTAAAACCTGGTTTTCTAATCTATGAAAATCAAGCAAGGAAAGAATAGAGGGAGGTAAGAGCAAACAGTGGTGACCCTGCTGTGCATCTTGAAGGAGCAGGAACAGGGCCCTGGAACGATGCTCTGCCCTGCTCACCCCGTCCCTGTCCCCCTCACACGTCTCTGGCTTTGTAGTGCACCTTTAATGGTTGCATGAGGGACAGGGTGGCTGCTAATGAAGCAGTTGAAGCCTGCTCCCTAATGCAGTGCCAGCTCACTCATGTCCGTTACCTTCATTGTAATAGCATCGTGGAAAAGCTATATTAATGCAGAACAGTTTTTCATTTGCATGGCATTATTGTGACTCATGGAAGGGTTTGACCAAGATGCACATGCTCCTTGGCTTGGTGGCGGTGGTTGCTTTACTGTGTCCTCACCAAGAAAAGGCAGCTTGAGACATGCTGGAGAAAAATGCAGCCAATCTTCCTCACCCAGACAGGTAGGGGCAGGTCGGCCCCAATACTGGCCATGCCACGGTGTTTTATACAGTGTCCCAGTTCAGGTGACGTGGTTGAGGCAGAAACAGGGCCGTGGAAACTCCTTGGGCTTGGCTTCATGTCCTTGAGGAGAGCCACAGAGCAGCCACGTCCTCAGCTCCCTGGAGAGAGGAGAGCTGGTGGGGGCAGTCTCCGGGGCGGGGGGGGCGATGACTTTTGAATAAAAGAGAAATGAAAAGAGAAAAAAAAAAAAATGTCATTCAGGTTAATTTTGCTTTGATTTTCACCTGAAAGCATTTAAAAATTGGAGGAAACGTCTAAATGAAATGATGTTCTGAGCTGAAAAGACCTGAAAGTCTACTATTGAAGGCTTTGACTTTTGTTTTTATTTTTATAAGCAAATAGCAGAAAGGCGTAGATATGTTTTGATGCTTAAGCTCCATTTATTTTTGTTGGAAAGGGTGTTTGGCTGTTTGGTTTTGTTTTCCCTGGCTTTATATTGGAGAGAAAACATCCTGGATGCAAATGTGTGATCCAGGAGAGAATCTGTGAGTCTGCCACCAAAAGCATCTTTTCAGTACAAAATGTCTCCAGCACCAGCATCCTGGGTTAATTTGCCATTCTTCCAGGGCTACATACAAACTGTTTAGCTGATTAGAGATGTGCAAGCACACCCACCACGGCACAGGCTAGTGCTCATAAACTGATAAATAACAACAAACCAGAGGCTGTTTTTTCTCCCCAGAGCCGTTCAGTCTTCTTCACCCCTGCCCAGCTCCAGTGCCTGGTGTAAAATCCAGCCTGTCGTCCCCAGAACCCTCTTTAACTTTCATGCCCTCTTGCACTCAGATTATTTTCTTCTGCCTTCACCTTTCCCCTCTGCTCTGAATGTCCAGCAGCCCCAAGCGATGCTCACTGTGCACGCAACAGCCTCGGGGCTTCTCTCCAGCTGCTCCCAGGGAGCTGGACCAGATTTGGGCATGAGGATGAGGTGCTATCAGCCCACCGGGGAGCTGGACCAGATTTGGGTATGAGGATGAGGTGCTATCAGCCCACCTCAGAGGAGGAGACTGGAAGCCATGGATTTGGTGTGCCCATCAGCATGGTCTGGTGGTGGGGCAGGGGAGCTGGTGCATGTGCTCCATCACGAGCAGCCACAGGAGGATCTTCTCTCTCTGGGAAAGAACAGGCTGGATGCAGTTCATTATGCTTTCCTCATGGGCATGCATATGTATGAAGGGTGCACACTGGTGCATGTGCCTGGCAGGAGATGGAGACTTGGACATCGAGCTGCCTGGAGGACCGACTCTTGGTCAGAGGTCCTTTTTTTGGTTACCCCTGGCTGTGACATCCCAGCGGGGTTGTTCTTGCAAGGGAAAAATCTGTCTGGCTGCTCAGATGAGCTTCTTGTTGCTGGAGCAACGCAGAGCAGCCCTGAGTACCTGGTTCCTAAAATACTGCTCCCTCATTAAAGCCCTGTCATATTTATGGGGCAGCAGCAGCGCAGGGAGAGGTATCCGTATCCTGCTCCCAGTCCTGCCCATCACACACCCACCCTACCCCAAACATGCAGAACCCACCTTCTTCTCCTCTGGAAAACAAAACCCCATATCTCTTCTCATACAGCTTGGGGGGAAAAAAAAAAGAGAAAGAAAAAAAAAAGTGATTTTATAAATTGAGCTCATCTTTTTCAAAACTTCCTTTCTCTTTGTCCTTGAAGAAAGTATCTTGCTTTCCACTGTCTGGTCCCTAAGAACAAAATTCCTAGCAGGGACACCTTGTTGGCTTTTTTTTTCTTTTTAGGCTTGAATACAATGTTTCAAATGAAACACCTTTTTTAGTCTCATCTACTTCATCTACAAGAAGATGGGTGAAAAAAATCTATTTTCTTTCTTCTTTTTAAAAGAATTTTTTTTTTCCCTCAGAGTGGCCTTATGGCTCCTTTTAGGAAATTATATAACAAATTGAGGAAATCTGGAATGGAGCTGGTGGTTTGATTTCTTTAAGACTCTCCCTTCTGCCACTAAGACAAAGAAAGGCAGAGTAACATTCAGTAGGCAAAAAAAAAAAAAAAAAAGAAAAAAATCAAAGTTACCATTTGGCTTTTGAACAAGGTGCAAATTAGTGAGTATTTGTTAAAATTTGAGACAGCAATTGTCTAAGAAAAATATTTTCAAAGAGGAGAAAGGGTTTTTTTCTTCTTAAATAAAAAAGCCCCCGAACCTTCCTTTCTTTTAACTTCAAAAGGCAGCCAGATTGCAGAGGAAGAGAGAAAAAGCTTAAATCTCCTCTGAAGGGAAGCAAGTAACTTAGTCAAAGTGATCTTATTTGTGAGGGAATAATTTTCTGTTCCCTTTTTTTTTTTTTTTTTTTTTTTAAGATCGTGATCAAGTGACTCATAAATTTTTAACTGAGCTGGTGAAACCTCTGCTCTACCTATGGTGACATCGAATGGCCATTAATTAGAGAACGACTGGTTTATGCTGAGACCTGAAGTTTCAGAGAACTTCATCAGTGGGCACCAAGCAGGAGTTTTCTCTCTGCGTTGGGTCGCTGCTTTCAGCAGTAAAAAAACTGCATGAAAAACCACTTCCAGCACGGACTGACGGCGTTTTGTGCTCGCTCCTGTGTTGATGCAAGTGGCAGCCACACAAACACGCTTGAGGTCAGGCATGGCTCCAGGTCCTGGTGGAAGATAAGTGCTGCCCGACCTGCCTGGGGTCTCTCCCAGCTACCGCATTTGCAAATAAATAGTAATGGTAAAGAGGGCTTTTTCAGATGTGACCCACAGGTATTTGATGTTTATGCCAGTGATAATCTCCGGGAAAAAGATGCCCACTAAGGGATGTTCTTGCAATTTATCTACGAAAGCTAGTGTCACCCTTATGCGGAGTAATATTAACCCTTGTGTGCGTCTATATCTGTCGCACCTGCTGAGTCTTTGGCCGGGCTTGTGGATTTTGACATTGAACTCCTCATTTCAATCTAAACTTCAATAACGTGAGAGTTGCCCCAGCGCAGCAGAGCACCGATTCATCCCGTGGCCGGCTCTGCCAGTGGCCCGCGCCAGATGCTTCGGCGGAGATTGCGGAGCATCATCATCCAGCTAATTGGTGGGAACACGTCCTCCCGCTGCCAGCTGGTGTTCATCAGCTATGTGTCCTGCAGCACCGGGGGCTGATGAAAATCGCCGTGCGGAGCGCTCCTCGCCCGCCTTCAATCAGAGGAGTGCAAACACCCGCCAACGAAACCCCCTCACACGCCTGGTATTGTGCTGGTGCTGGCTGCTGATTGCCTGATATCAGGGAACCAAGAGCCAGCCTCCTTGATGGAGGCTCAGCGGCTGCAATCACTGGAGAGCATCAACACGGGACCCAACACACGACGGGCTCTTGTTCGCTGGTGTTTGCGCTCTCCTAATTCCCCCCATGGCCCAGGAAAAGTCAGGCAGCTCCTGTGAGTATGTGGAGAGACACCCCAGCAAGGGGCTGGGACCACGCTGCAGGGCGGGTGGGAGATAATCCTGCACCTGCAAGCAGATTAAAAAAAACCCAATAAAATTAAAAACAAGAAAAGAACACAAAGCTGGGCAAAATGTGATAGGGACTGGAGCCTGTGTGGGGGCAGAATTACAAACCCCGTAGCTCGGAGCTGGGCTCTGGCTGGACCTTGCTGCCTGCAGAAGATGAACGCTCCCCCCTTTTTTGTGGAGCAGCAGAAGCTATTCTTGTAGCTGTCGAGTCCTTTTTTGAAACTTAGTAAGCTCTTTTTTTTTGCCTCAATAACCTACAGCAGAGAGTCCTACAGGCTAATTATATGTTTCATTTTAAATCCTTTAATTTTTTTGTAGTTCAAATAGATAACTATGTTTTTCTCCCACATCTTTGATTCAGACGGATGATTTGCTTCATTAATTGATATGTGGAGGAGGGGGTCTAAAAATGAGCTATATTTATGCTTCAAAAATAATCTTTTCCCGACTGTGTTGTTTTTTTTTTCTTCTGTGAATCCTCATATTTATTTCAAAATTATCCTGACGTGAATGTCATCAACCTTTGTCCAGGAGCCTTTCGCTGGATTAATTAGTCTATAATGAATCTACTTCTCGCCCTCTCTGATTTCCTACTTTCAGGTTGGCCCGGTGTCAGACTGCACCCAGAAATCCGCTGCCAGTGCCAGGAGGAGGGCAGGGTGCTGAGGCTGCTTGCGAAAACCGACAGCTTGGCAGAGCTGGGATTTCAGTCGTTGAGGTGAAAACGCATTTGGGAAGTGCTTCTTTCCTGGAGGAACTGCAGGAACCCGGTGAGCCCAGAACGGAGCCATCCCAGAGCCCAGCCAGCTCTCTTGGGTGGCACAAGCATCCCTGCACCAAACGGCCACGGATTCACCTCCCGGAGGGGAAGATTTTGTGTAGCCTTGTCACTTGGAGATGATGATTATTTCAGCTCTTCCTGGCCAGATGAAAAAACTCCTGAAGGTCCCAGCCCTACAAACCAAAGCAAATCACACCATCGTGCCACCAACCAGGGTCTCATCGCCCCAGGGAGTCTTCCAGTGCTGCCTGCTTGCTGCTTTCTCCTTGGCTTCTTTTCTTTTTTTTTTTTGCTTTCAACACAGTTTGGTGAAAAACGGGTGTGAATCATTTTTTCATGAGAAGCTTCCACTGCAAAAAGTGCTTTTTTTAGGAATGCAGCATCTTTTTCAGTGAAATGCCAGAAATCTCACAAGCTGAAGCTGAAAAGTGCTGGTTGCAACATTAGGTGCTAACAGTTGGCAAAGCCTGAGTCCCAGTGGCTAAAATACCAGAGAAAAATGGCAGACAGTTCCTTGGCTTTTACATTTGGGCTGTCTCACTTGCGTGACAGGAGGAGAGAGGGTAGGGCTCGGCTCAGGCTGGCTGGCTGAGTGATTGACACATTTCACGGACAGCTTTTTATGGCACTCATCATGGTGATGCTCTGATTGCCTCCCCAGCGCTAATGAAGATCTCCTGTAATGGGCCTACAAGGTAGGAAAATATTATTATCTCTAATTTCCAGATGAGCCTGATCAACGTGGATCCACTCACATGACGTCGCTGGCCTGCGTGATGGTGGGGATGATGCCACCCCATGCAGGTGCTCCTGGCCCCACGGTGCAGGGGGCTGGGGCTGGCCCCACTGCAATAGCTGTGGGTCTCCGAGAAACCCCTCAAGACCAGTGCTGTTGTCAGCTGAGAAATGTGGGGAAAAATCCATGCCCACCTTTGGCCTTGTCTGGGAATCTTCAAATCAAACCATTCGGTGGGTTTGGGGGAGAACAGTCAGCGTTTTGGTTTAATCTTTGTCCCTGAGACTTTGGCTAGAAATGCTTGCGAAAAGGGTACATAATATTTTAGTAAGAGCATCAAGATCATTGGAAGAGATTTAACAGAAAGAACTCCTTCTGTGGGAGTAGAAATGTTGGATGCTGGCACTACCTCGGGTGTCAGACCCGGCCACCTCCTTTTCCGCAGCCCGTTGGGGACATCCTCAGGCACGGGACCTCTGGCTACAGCCTCCTACCAGGCGCCGTTTGCTGGTAAAAAAAAAACACTTTCCCTGTTGCCTGTAAGAAGCTACAAGCTACAGACACAAACGGTTTTTAGGCAGATTTGTAGAAAGATGTTTTTTGTAGGTCCGTGCCATGATGACGATGGCTGGGGTGCCAGCTACCGAGATGAAGGATGAAGCTCTGGTTCCCTTTGACCTGAGCCGAGCAGCACACTCAGCTTGCCCTCTGGTTGGGGAGATGGCACATATGGATTTTGATAACTTTCTTCTGTTTAGAGGTCACTTTCCACTTTAAATATTCATGTTCTGAGGGACATTAAATAAATAATGCTGAACTTGTTAAGCTGAGCGGCTTGCAACTTTTGCATTTCGTGTCTCGTTTGCAATCAAGAAGTGATGGGAGGCTGCTAAATACAACCTGCTCGGTAATTAAGGAAGGTTTTGTTGTTCAGACCCTGTTATCTGCCGGCTGGGTTTGCAAATCAGCACTGAAATGGTCTTTAGAAGGGATATCTCCCATAGCTACAGACTGGTTTCCTCTTTGGGGGGAAAAAAAAAGAAAAAAAAAGAGTGCTGCAAATCAATGTTTTTGTTTTAATGGACCAACTGCCCCCAGCCCAGATTGCTGTGTGGGGTGGGGGGCATTCCCTGCGATGTGGGGACAGGCAGGATGGCCCCACTGCTGTCCCCCAACTCCTCCATCACTCCCGAGAGGGGTGCCGGGCCCTCCGCCCGGGCTGTCGTTATGCGGATTCCAATGCATTGCCTGTAGGATCTGCATTAAATGACAATTTGGAAGAAATCCCTGTGGTGTGAGATTGAAAATAAATGGCCAGCGCCTCTTATTTTATTTTTTCCTCTATTTGGTTGGTACCAGAATACCCCACAGCGTCTTGGGACCTGCAGTTCAATTCAGACACTCGCATTTGCAAAAGATGGTTAATGAATATGAGGTTTCAAGGTAGGAGCCTTTCAGTGACATGAGATTTATGTAGAGACAGTTATTATAGGTTTTTTTCCCCCCTGTCTGCTTCAGAAGGAATATGAATCACCAGCTGAAGGCCTCCTGTATTTGTAAATCAGCTGAAACATAACAGTGATGTTGGGAAGTTGTACTGAGTTAACTGAGCTACTTCTCAATCTCAGAGCTTTACATAACCCCTTCTTAACGCACTGTTATTTCCTTTATAGATAGACTCATAAATTACTCCTGGTACACAAAATGCGTGGGAGGCTGCCTGTTTGCACAGCATGGGACCAAGACCTGCACATTCAAATATCGGCAGACAGCTGGAACACAATCTGTGAAAAGGCACTCAGAGCCTCCAGGTCTATTAAATACAAACTTAGAACATCTACCGAGAATTTTATATCTTGCATTACATGGGTAATGCCAGAAAGAAGAGGTGCAATTCCCCTGGGACTTTGTCAATAAATGTCACAGCAGAGCATCCAGAAAAATCTTCCTTCTGCTGGGTAGGTGGCTCGGTGTGCACACAGGGGCTGTGGGGACATATGTGTGGTTAGGCATGAACATATATTTGTGTGTAACTATGTATGTGAGTGAGGAAGACCAGCCTGTGACAGCTATATTTAATTTAGTATCCCATTTTGTGCTGAACTCTACCCACAGCGGGAGAATGGGGAAACATGTCGCTCGGGGTTCTGCAGTTGTTTTGCCGCATTCCTATAAAATTACAGCATATACAGAACCCAAATCGTCCTTTTCTGAAGTTATTTGCTTCCTAATGTTGGGAAAGCTTCCATTATGGATGAAGTTGCCAGATTTGCTTGTATCTCCTATTTACACCACAGTTTCTAGCAGACAAGTGAGGCGGCAAGAGGCAGACTGACGGGCACAAGGGGAGGCAGGGTCAAGATTACAAAGCCTCGCTAAAGAGCCTCTGGTTCAGCTGCCATGTTATCACTTTTTTTAATCTTACTGGCTCAATTCTTCAGTGTCTGATTTTTGAAATGGAGGCCATGGGCCAACTCTTATCCCAAACCCTCCAGCGCCTCGTGATAGCATTTACGATGCTTTTACCTCGTGTAGTCGCGCAGACTTGACTGCAGTTTCCTGTTACCCACTGCCAGTAATCAAAATTTGGAAAAATATTGTACTTTGTCTTTAATCTAAAGGCCACCTCTTGATTAAGCTGTTTTTGAATAAGAGCCAGATACGTTTCCAGCTGCGAATGAGGCCTAGGTATTCAGGCTAGTCATATGTCGGGTTTGATTAGCAGCATAATCCATTGGGCATGGAAATGATTCACTAACATTTCAAAGCATCTCTGGATGCTAATGGGTTGTGGTTGTCTGCCATGCAGGAGCTGGTTGCATATACCTGGTTTTTGGAAAGAGAGAATCTGATTATGAAAGAAGTAATGCAGCCAAATTTTATCATAAAACGGTTTGGGTTGGAAAGGACCCTTAAAGGTCCTCTAATCCAACACCCCTGCAATGAGTAGGGACACCTTCAACCAGGTTAGGTTTCTCAGAGCCCCATCCAGCCTCACCTGAAATGTTTCCAGGAATGGAGCATCTACCACCTCTCTGGGCTACCTGGGCCAGTGTCTCATCACCATCAGTGTAAAAAATTTCTTCCTCATATCTACTCTGAATCTACCAGTTCTGAATCTACCAGTTCTGTTGTTTCTTTTAGTTCCTTTAGTTATGTTGTAGTGTTGTCTAGAAGCTTATATTAAGGGGCCAGGTCGGATGGGGCTTTGAGCAACCTGGTCTTCTGGGAGGTGTCCCTGCCCATGACGATCTTTAAGGTCTCCTCCAACCCGAACCATTCTGTGATCCTGTGAAGATGAGGTGACTGCAGTGTGGGAGCTCAGCATCAGAGATTTGAAATATAAACAGCTGAGAAGCAAAGCAAAGCCTCTGTACATCTCCCAAGAAATCAGTCGCTTCTGGGAAGGTTTTGTTTCTTTTTAGGAACTAGGTGTGGTCAGGAGGGAAGAGAAGAGATGGAAAAACAACAAACGCTCTCTGCATGGCTCCGTTTCAAAGCAAAAAGCCTCTCGTGGGTTAGGCGAGTGCTGGGAGGAAAGCCTGTTCTCTTTCCAGGCTTCTTGCTTGCTCACGTATGACATGATTTAGGTTGCACCAAGTTTTGTTACCTCGGTGCATTCTTCAGTCACATGGGGGTAAACGCTTTTGCCTACAAGGCCTACTTGATGCATGGAAAATGCTTTGGGATTTTTGAATAAGAAACGGATAAAAGCCCAGGCCAACTATTGCTCATTGTACTGCTAAGGAATTTTAATAAAATTTGGTTGAAGAGGCAGGGATTAGATACGGTACTGTGTAAAAACATCAATTAGCAGAAGTACAACACGCACTCATACAGTTTGAGTTTGTGAGCAGCTTCTGCTAGAAATATTTGGTGAAGTTTTTCAGGGGCATAAGTTGTCATAAGACCTACAATTCTCTTCCAGATTCTACTGGTAGCTTTCTATTTTTATAGCCGTGGGGGAAAAAAAATATGATTAATGTATCTGTTTTATAACAATCTATACAAGGTGGGAAAAAAAAAACCCTTCTTACACTTTGCCTTTCAATTCTGCAATAATAAATTAACTATCACAGTTTAAGATGCAATTGTTGTTCTTTTCCATCTCCAGGCTAATGCGTTGTGACACCTCGATTACATGAAACGTGGATGGCTCTTCCTGCCCCTTCTCTTTGAGGTGAAAGCCTGTGACTGCACCAAGGAACCGCTCACCGGCTGCCTGGGCTGGATGCGAGATGTTCGAGGGCAGCCATGCCTGGGATCCCCCATTGTCACCCCCACTGGTGACAGGGAGGACAGGGGGTACCTGTCTCCACGCTGGTGGCAGATCTCCCCACCAACCTCTCTGAAAGGGCCCTGCTTTTTTTGCTTGTGAGCCTGGGTACCTGCTGCCCTTAACCATTTTTAAAGGTAATAAGAAGAGGGAAACTGCAAAGCTGCTGGACCAGAACCCGGGGGTGCAGCGGGGGTGCACCACATGCCACTGCTGTGGATGCTGTGTAAGAAACCAGGAGCGTGCCATCAACAGTGACTGTGAGAGTAATGAAAAGGGCCCTTCAAAACAAGTGTGGAAGCACGCTGGGAAAAATCCCTCTATTTATTTATCTTGATATCCCTAATAAAATTGCTTTGTGACTGACACTGCCTTGCCTGGTATCTCTAATAATCAAATCCAGGTAAGGCAACTGAGCAAGTCGTGGGTTTGTTTCCAAGAGAAAACAGTTGCTAGTTCTATTATTCCCGCATTCTGGCACAGCATCCCGACTGCTCCCCTCCCCTGGGGTACTCTGCCCTGCTTGGGGTGCTCTCCC
The DNA here is from genome assembly GCF_001431845.1 of Calidris pugnax. NCBI lineage: Eukaryota > Metazoa > Chordata > Aves > Charadriiformes > Scolopacidae > Calidris > Calidris pugnax. The sequence continues at coordinate 18,061,650 of NW_015090995.1, read as the reverse complement.
CGAGCCGTCTGCTTGCCCACGGCCAGGCTGGACCATGGGTCTTCACCCACCCGGAGCCACGGGACCACCCAAATCCAAGCCCTCGAGCAGAACTGCTGAGATTGGACGCTTCCAGACTAGGGGAAAATTCCTCAGCCCATCTCCATGAAAACATGATTATTGTCATTAAATACACACTGTGATACACAATGTCTCTGCAATACTCCCCGATGAGCCCGTGCACCGAACCTAACGACTCCTACTGTAGCTAAATACCGTGCTCGGCTGTTCAGCCACCACCGCACGCCCGGCTCCCAGCGCTGATGAGTGCTCTAGGAAGCAGCCTGGTGATTTGCTGAAGGTCGGAGATCAGGGTAGCACCGTGAGAGTCACAAAAAGAAAGATGTCTCCTTCCCCTCCCTTCCGCTCCCTCCCAGGCTTGTTTTTTGCAAACGGCAGCCGCTGGAAATGGAAAGCCAGCGCGAGCGACACGGCGTCACGGGGTGGGATGCTGCAGCAGAAACCAGCAGGTCGAAGATGAACACTCTGGGATCCCAGAGCACCACGTTTCGATGGACGTGCGACACAAGGAGCCGCCGCTACGTGGGTCTGGTGACGACCAGATACCCTGCCAGCATCGTCCCGGCCACGCGTGGCCACATGGCTGCCACCCTGCAGCGCCCGGCCCTGGGCTCGGCTCCACAGCGGGTGAGTAGCCAGACACCCTGGCCATCGGGTCAGCCTGCACATCCTCTCCTGTCCCTTCCAACCACTGCCGTCTCCTTTGTTGTTTGGCCCCTCAGGAATCTTAACAGAGCCCATAATATTTAATGGGTTCGCTAGTGATAATGTCATTTTAAGTGACATAGCTGTGATAAATCGTTCCCACACGTCACTGAATTCTGTTTCTAAATTTTTATGTATTTTTGATAGGCCAATTTATCCCTGCTGCAGCTCCAGCCCGTGCAGTCAACGGCATTCCACTGGGGGTGAATTTTGTCTGCTATTTACAGTGTGTGCTTTTAAGCAGTGATTGGTGTGACAGTGTGATCTGTACAGCTGTCTCCCTGTATTTATTTTTTTGCCTATAAGGTTGATTTATACTAGCTCCAAAAAGGAAAAAAAAAAAGCTCATAGCTTTTCATGTGAATGACTTTAAATAACTGATTAACGGTTATTATTAGCATGACTACAATGGAACAGGGTTTGTAAAGTTTACGGGCTTGGCTAAGCAATGGCACGTAAAGCTGTTGTGTGCCCCTCGCCAACTCTGAACCTTTCCTGAGGTTTTTTTCTTTATAATTGGACAGTGCCCTCTGGGCTCAATCTGACTTGACGTGCCTGACATGAGGTGAGCGGCGGCGCCGCCTGCGCGGGGGATGTCTGATGGTTGGTGTGCGCAGGGACGGCATCACACCGGTACCTGCCGGCACCGAGGGGGGCTCTGCACCAGCCCTATCCTTCTGGGGGGGTGAAAAATCCACCCCCCACACAGGTGACAGCGATGACTTGTGGGCAGGGAGTGTTTGAGTGCTCTTCTTGAACTCGTATGGTCCTTTGTCTGCCTGAATTTTACGAGCTGAAAATGGTGGCTCTCCAAGGCGGCATCCTTTCAGGCTTGTGTGACATGAAGAGCCCATAAAGCCCTGTTGATAAAGCTGGGTCTGTCTCCGCTGCCACAGTGAGTTGTCCCCAGCCCCTCTGGGTGCTGAGCTGTGCCTCTTTCATTCGGAGCCATCCCAGGAGTCTCCTGGAGACGTGTTTTGGAGGGTGCAGTGCTAGGTTTTGGAGGCTGCAGTGCTGGGTTAAACACCCTCCACTTGGCTTTGCCTTCCCTCTCTCCTCCTGGACTGAGGAGAGCAGATTCCTGGTGTCCAGAAACACCCACAAGCAGCACAGCTCCGCTCCTCCATGTCTGTGGGTCCTGGGGACACAGGGACAGGGTCCTCCTGTCATGGAGAGCATCACCACCAGCATCCTCTGCCCATCTCACGCTAACCTCCTCGCCCTGGGGTGTCAATCAACATCTCTCAAACTGCAAATATCCCTTCTGACAGAGCAGCCACTACGTAGTTAATATTTTCCAGGACCAAGCCTCCTGAGATGTTTATTCCAGCAGCTCATCCTGCCTGAGCTACCACCCGTGGTACCAAATCGGAAGAAGGCTGGCTACGCCAGGAACGCGTTCACGCCCCGAAAGAAGAAGGAATTTGCAAGCCAGGAAATGCCACGTGTGTTTTCCTGCAGGTTTAATTCCTGAATGCGTTGGGTTTTGATGCGTTTGCAGAAGGGTACCCAGCAGCAGCCTGTCGAGTAACACCAGAGGGGTTCAATTTTCCCCAACATTACACAGTGCAGCCATCCCGCCAGGAGCACCCTCGCTATTTACTTGTCAGATTTGTCCCTGTCAAAGTCCTAGGAAGGGAGTAATAGGTTGGAATTATTTTTTTTTTTTTTATAAGATGGCACTGCTTCGAAAGCAGTAGAGGGTAAGGCAAAATCCACGAATAAAAAGTATTGTTATGATTATTAATCCCAGCTCAAGTAAACCTGCCTGAGAATTGAGGTCTACTTTCCTCTGGTTTATGTTCCCCGAGCAGAGTTCAATTAAAAACTTTTGCATCTCGTTTTGCTCCCAAGGGTTGGTGTGCCGTGTTGCCGTCACCCGTCTGCAGCCAAAATGATATGACACATGATGGAAGTGGCTGAATACTTGCTACTGGTTTTGATCTTCTTCAAAATATCACTTTCACTTTATGTAGCTAGAGAATAGCTGGCCTCCTGCCGTTCCCATTCACATCTTAGCCTTGAACAATGAGAAGAAAATCTGCCTGCAGTAAATGTTCAGTTTGTGTTGGGGAATTTTTCCAATACAGAAAGAGCAAGGGAAATAAAGCAGCTTTATGAAATAATGGTGCCATTCTCAGATAAACATGGATATTTTTGCTGTTAACTTCATGAATAAGGGGGAGGAAGGAGGTCAACTGCTGCTGAACCTGTGCCAGAACTGCTTGTCTATGCAAAGGTTTGGGGCTTTTTGAGATTTTTTTTTTTTAAAAAGGCTTTTAATTCACGCAGGGTATTTTCCTCTATGTAAAAAAGGCAGTTTCATTAGAGGTGTAATAAATAAATGTGGGTTCCTGGGGGGCTGAGGGACGGGGCGTCCCTGTGATGAGGGGACAGGTGAATGCTGGGAGCTGGGCAAGGGGGACCTCATTGCTATGGAAGTGTTGGGTCTCGGTGCTGCTCAGGGAAACTCCTCCTAGAGCTGTTTGACTTTTTCCAGCCCTGGAACCCTTTTCTGTTCACCTGCTCGCCCTGGCAGCACCGATGCACCAGCCCAGCCCCAGCTCCAGGGGAAGGGGGGGATGCAAAGCAGGTTGGCCGCCGGTACTGCGGTTGTAGGAATAACACACATTTGCTAGCATGACTCTGCAACCCAACATCAGCTCGACTACTTTTTATTATTAATTTCAAGCTCCAGCTGCTGCCTTGAAGCATTTTGTTTTGTCATTCTGAAAGTTGCTGCTCAGAACAAACAAAAGGGAAAGAAAAATGAAAGCAAAGCCTCTAGAACTCATTAGTAACATAAAGTCTAGCAAGGATGGCTAATGCTGTCTAATAATCCATCGAGGTGGCTCATCTGTCAGCTATAAAAGTGTCATCCCTAGAAGCTTCCGAAAGCTTTATAAGGTCTAGGCACAGCTTACTGCTGGTGGCAGCAGCGCTGGGATGTGCAGGAGGCATTGCCTGGCCAAGGCAAACAGAGTGTGGTGCTCACACTGTGCAGGGGCAGCACGAGCCAAACATGTCAGCCCACAGGATGGGGTCTCCAGCTCCTGGCTGCAGAGGAGACAAAGGCACTCAGTGCTTTGACATGCAACAACAACATTTGGTTGCCAGAGGAAACCAAAAAAACCAAGTCTGGGGGACCAGCAGCTGGCCTGAGATGTGGGACCTACTGCAGGTGGATCTGCAAGTGTCAGTGCCATCCTGGAGAGGATAAGGTACCTGTTGTGGCTGTGGGGAGGGCAGTGACCAGCCCGTTGACTTGCCCTGGTCTTTCCAAAAGGCACTGGAGAAGCTGTAACCCTGCCAGCACAGCCGCTTTCCTCCCAGCTGGGCCCTGCCTGGCCCAAGCAGGGCACCAAGCTGTGGGGTGGCTCCAGTGGGAAGAAGGGGTGGGCTGGGAGCGAGCTGGGTCCCACTGAGCCCAGGAGCTGCCGAGGCCATTCCACCTGGAGTAAACTCATACTAAAGGCTCCATGAGCAGTACACAACTAGCAGGTACGGAGCTGCCGAGGCCATTCCACCTGGAGTAAACTCATACTAAAGGCTCCACGAGCAGTTCACAACTATTTATCACCAGCAGGTATTCTCTTTCTGCCTCCTGCAGCGTCTCAGTCACCTTCTCCGGTCTCTCTTCCAGTGACTTTCCCTTTGCCCTCAGCTAATCCATCATCTGGTCCGGCCCCTGGATACAGCCCCTGGTGTAGCTGCTGCTTTAAACCGCCGACCTTCAGGCTTTGCTCCCGCGACGGCTCCCGGTCCACGCTGATCCCTTTTCCCTTCAGAGACTGCTGACATGGTCTGCTTTTGAAACAGCTTCATATAAAACGAGAAGGAGGTCTCAAATCCAGATCAAGCTTAACATCCGCCGCCGCTCCCCCACGGACCCAGCCTCTTCCCTCCCGCAAGTTTTAAGCCATTCTTTTCCCTGGGCTGCTTTGTGGGACTAATGAGTTTACTGCTGCTGTTCCCTCTGACGAGGGGATGGGGACAGTTGCACAATGGCTGCAAAAAGCTTAGAAAGACATGTAAGTGCTTTGGGTTTCTCTCTGAAATCTGAATTCAAATCCCCACTCTCAGTTAAAAAAAAAAAATAAAAAGGAGAAACACCAACACTGAAGAGCAACAACTTTTAAAAAAAAAAGAAAAAAAGAAAAAATTGTTCGTAAGGAGGCTGAGGTTTCGCTGCCTTTTTCTCCAGACGGGAATGTTGTAGCGTTGCCTACAGAGCCTTTCTTCTCTGCATTAGGCGAGCGAGGAGATTTCATTTCATACATCATTTACAATGGAGTGCGTCAAGAGCAGAGTCGGTGCATATTAACAGAGGGATGTGGGGAAAGAGTTGGGTTCTTTGAAAGTTTCAAAGCATTTCCACCAAGGAGGGAAGCCTGGGCTGCTGATTCCCTTTCACTCCGTTGTAGAAACTGCATGAACCCAAAGCCCATGAAATGGAAAGAGGGGAACAAAGGCAGTGAAAGGCCTGTAATGTGCCAGCATTAATGTGAGCTGGAGTAGCGTGGGGATGGCACAGCAGCCAGCCCCGTAAGTCTCGAGGAACTCTCCTCGCTCTCCTATCTGCCTCCTGCCTTCCTTTATATTCGCACTGGAGTGAGTACTGGGTCCTCCCTGTACTTGGAAATAACAGTCATGGGTTGGGACACCACGGGGAAGATCACAGAATCACAGAATCTTAGTGGTTGGAAGGGACCTCCGAGATCATCGAGTCCAACCACAAAAAAAACCCAACCAACCAACCAAACAAACAAAAAAACCCCACACAACCACCACAAAAACATCAAACCCAAAACCACCACCCACCAACTAAACCCCACACCCACAACCCCACATACTACACCCCACCACAAACCTATAATATTGGGCACTAGAGCATGCCCTGAAGAGCCACGTCTACACATTTCTTAAATACCTCCAGGGATGGTGACTCCACCACCTCCCTGGGCAGGCTGTTCCAGTGCCTGACCACTCTTTCAGTAAAGTAATTCTTCCTAATATCTAATCTGAATCTCCCCTGCTGCAGCTTCATACCATTACCTCTGGTCCTGTCATTATTCCTTTGGGAGAAGAGATCTCCTCCTCCTTCCTCCCCAGCCCATCTGCCAGCAGCTCCCCATCATCACGCTTTTTTCACTGCCCCATGCTTTACTTTAAGCCAGGTCTTCAGATCACCACAGGATGGCTATCCTGTGTATCTAAAAGTCTTTTAGATAATGATTTGGTTTAAGAATCAATGTTCTTCTTTTTTTAATATATCTGGGTTGCTTTTGATTTCCTCCTGGAATTCACAGCCATAAGATATACCTGAGAAAACTGGAAACTGTTACTCACTATGAGCTCTAAAACTAAGTCGAGGGAGGCTGATGTTGTCTCATCACAGGAGTCCAGGGGCTGGAGCTTTCCAGAATACACCAGGCACAACAAAACTTGCTATAAAATTTATGGAACTGGCAGTGAAACAGCCATGTCTTCTCCCATCCCTCATTACCAGGCGGTTTCCTCCTTTGGCAGGAGCTGCACAGGCCACCCTGCAAGAGGGAACAGGAAAGTCCCCAATGCCTTGTGGTGGCTGTGCCAACATCTTACCACCTTCCTCGTGGCTGGAGAGAGGGTGCATGGGACCTTGAGCCTTTGTGCATGAAAAATCCTCTCAGCATGCTATCCCTTGCCTTTTCTATGGAAAACCACCTAAGGGGTCTTGAATTTTGGATGGAAGTGTCTGGCAGAGAGCTTTAGGAATAATGCCAGTATCAAGGGCATCTTCCAGGACTGTTGCACTGGGAACACAACAATTATCTTGCCTGCCTGATGCTGCTCTTCCACGTACACAGTTGTAGGTCAAGGGATTGGGAAGAGATTTAAATAGGAGTTCCCAGGGCTCCTGAAATTAATACAGAGTCTTTCTCAGACGATATTAAAATAACACCTTTCTTGGCTGTTATAAAATTCACCACATCCCATTCTGGGGGGGGGGGTGTCACCTTTGTGCTATCACATCTGAGGGGGTGCAGAAGCAGCAGCAAAAATGCCCATCACATCTGGGAATGTCTACCTGGATTCCAACACTTTCGGGTTTGTTCAGTAATTGGTGTTGAACAGAGATGCTTCGCTGGATTTACAAAGTTTATTTTCAATTAAACTGTTGACTGGGACCTGCTCAGAGTCTCTTCCAGGACTGGTGATGGATTTAAGTCACTCAGGAGACATTCAGCTTGCTCCAGGTGACTTCTGCAAGGTTACAGGAGCAAAACAAAAGCGTGCAGGGTTTCTGTCAGCTGCAGGTTCTGCCCTGTTAGAGTGAGGAAATGGAAACCTTTCCCATCCCTCCCCCATGACTGCACTCCAAAGTCCACAATCTATTTTCTCTCACTCTTCACCTCTTCTCCTCTATATTGGCTGCTTTGCACCAAAAGCCCCATAGTTACATGCACTTTGACACTTGCATTTCAAAATGCCTGATTGTGGAGTTCTGCCAATACCAGCAATTGATCTGGTGCCACAGACCAGCTTAATTATTCAAGGTCAGTCTCTCTCTGTCTCTTCTTGTCCAGGGAGCAGCAGCTATGGGGAATAAAACTTGAACAGTCTTTAAATTTTAATCATAAACTTTAGTAAGTCACAGATTTGTTTTGCTGTATGTGGGGTTTTTTTCTTTTCCTATTGTACTTCCTGCAACTTTTCCAGCCTCACCACTCAGAGCATGTCTTTATTGCTCAGTACAACAGTGTGCTTTTGTAAAGCACAGTATTTTACACTGCTATTTAAAATGCATAAGTTGTGTGATCTAAGCAGTTTCCAGTTCACTTTTGAGCTCCTGTAAAACGTATCCCTTAAGGCATTTCAGCTGAGCAACTAAGAAGGTGAGGGTATTAGAGGTTGTGAAATGGCTTGTCTGCTAATTCTTTCTGTGTGCATCTCTTCAGATAAATCTCCTGTGACCTCCTACTACAAGCAGAACATTAGTTAAGTATCTCCTTGGTAATGGAGTGTCCTGGACCTGATCTCATATTATATTAAGGACTCTTCATGTTAGCTGGGAACGTGTGGGCCTTCAGGGAAGGTGGGAAAGGTGCCCCTGAAAGCACACGAGGTGCAAGTAGCTTCACTGAACAGTGCTGGGCTGACCCAAAGACCCCAGTCCAGCCCAGCTGCCGGTCACCAACTCAGGCTGGAGGCTTGTTGGGCTGCACCGCTCTCTGCCAGCTCCCACAAGGGCTAACAAGGAACAGGATCCATTTACAGCAGCCTTGGGGATGCTCTGATGGGGAAAAAAGCCTTTGAACACCTCAGTCCATTCCTGAAGCAACTCTAAGAGTTGACAGAGGCAGAGAGAAAGAATTACTGTCATTTTAAGAATAAATCCTGAAAGTAATTGTTCTGAACACCTCAGTCCATTCCTGAAGCAACTCTGAGAGTTGACAGAGGCAGAGAGAATAACTGTCATTGTAAGAATAAATCCTGAAAGTAATTGTCCTATACTCATAGAATCATAGAATGGTTTGGGTTGGAAGGGACCTTAAAGACCATCTAGTTCCAAGCCCCTGCCCTGGGCAGGGACACCTCCCACCAGACCAGGTTGCTCAAAGCCCCATCCAGCCTGGCCTTGAACCCCTCCAGGGATGGGGCAGCCACAGCTTCTCTGGGCAACCTGGGCCAGGCTCTCACCACCCTCACAGGAAAGAATTTCTTCCTGAGATCTCATCTCAGTCTCCCCTCTTTCAGTTTAAAACCATTATCCCTCATCCTCTCACTACATGCCCTTGCAAAAAGTCCCTTGTCATCTCTCCTGTAGCCACCTTCAGACACTGGAAGGGGCTCTAAGGTCTCCCCGGAGCCTTCTCTTCTCCAGGCTGAACCCCCCCAACTCTCTCAGCCTGTCCTCACAGCAGAGGGGCTCCAGCCCTCCCAGCATCTTTGTGGCCTCCTCTGGACCCACTCCAACAGGTCCATGTCCTTCTTGCGCTGAGGACTCCAAAGCCGCATGCAGTATATTATGCATATACATTATATATATATTAGCTAATTATTCTATATTGTAGGACAATTATTATAAAAATTTATAATAAATACTGAAAGAGAAGACCCAAATGGCTTTTAAAATTAGTAATAATAAGAAATCCTAAGGCGGTGGTGAGGCTACATTGCGATGATGTACAAGGTACAGCTACCTCTGTCTCGCTGGGATCAGGGGAAGGAGGGGTATGGGAAAGCAAGGAATGACGAAGGGACAGGGCACAGTGGCAATGGGAAAAGAAATCTCCTGCAGAGCTCTACAGAGGGTAAGGAGTGAAGACATCAGCACGGGGCTGGCCTGGGTTTGGTACGCTGGGAAGCCCCAGCCTGCCCACCGCTTGCCCCGCGGTGCTGCCAGCTGGCAGGGCTCGGGTGGGGGGCACTTCTTACACATATTTTTTTAGGGGTGGGGGGGAGGAATAAAGCCCAGCAATCTTTGCTAATTTTCAAACTCTCAGCATGATTACAGTATCTCTGTTTTACAGCACCCAGCCATTAGTGAAAAGCACTATGCAAGTCAATTAATGATAATGTCCCTTTCCTTGAGATAAAATAGTTCATTCTTACAAACCGGCCGGGATGCACAGAAAGGCGAGCTGCGTGTTGCCCTTGATGGTGCAGGATGAATAGAAGTGCAGATTTGCTTTCTTCCTGTGCAGTTGCTGGCTTTGTTGCAGATTTAAAGCAGCACTGTTTGAAGCTCTGCCTCTATAGCTGTGTTATGCTGTCCTCCTTTGTAATGAAAACTTCTCCTTTTTCATCATTTTTAATTTCAAAGCCTTCAAGGGTTAGCTTCCTCAAGGCTACATCTCAGTCTGTGAAGAACGGAGTGTCGAGCTAGGCTCTCCCTCGCCAACCCCATGGCCAAGGCTAGTTGGCTTTCACCTTCTATAACAATAGTTTATAGCTCTTGGTTGGTGTTTACCCAGCACCTTGTCTCCCTTTAAAACGTATTTCTAGATGTGAAGGCATTTGTTCCTGAGCCGAAGCTCTCACTGCTAGTTTGGGGGAGGTTTGTTTACTGCAGTAACCAGCTTGCTCCGTATGTATTCCCATCACTCTCCCTTGCTATAACCTACAAATCTCTCCAACTTATCCAGCTCAATGCTGGAGATGGTTTTTGAAGTCTTCTTTAAAGTATAGTGAGTGCCCTTAAAAATTTTCCCTGCTTTGAAAGATTCTACCTGTTCTAATGCAATTCCCTATTTTAAAGATAGGGAATAAATATCTTGGGGATGGTTGGCTCACGTACAGCTCCTATCTCTTAAAACATTAATGGTCCATGCTGTTTGATTCTTTTTGAAAGTACTGTGTTCCTGCTTTGTTTATTTAATTTCTTTTCTCAGCACCGGGACTTGCCAAATGGAGTCGTGTCCCTCCCTACCCCCCCACCGCCACCCTTTCATTCACAGGAATCAGTGGGATGTAAATACGGCTCATTTAGTTTTAGCATTGCCAACTTTTGTTTCAAAAATCAGACGTGAGGTCCCTTGAATTTTGAAACGGGTTTCAAAAACCCAATTCTGAATAATTTCTGGGTTTGCTTTCTGTGTTTTGTGCCTTTGAAGGCTCACACTTCCGAGCCTTCATGTACAATCATAAGAGATTGAAACTTGTTTCGCTGTTAATAACTGCTGCATCCCCTGCAATCGCACACTTCCAAGAGGGAGCCACTGTAGGAAATGAGCCAAGTCAAATACTGCAGCTTAATAAACTCCAAAGACTTGACAACAACAAATTTTGCTCCTGAAAATTGCCCATCGGCTCGTCTATAGCAGCGACCAACTCTGGGAAACCACCACGGGAACAGAGAGCACCGTAGCTGCGCTCAGGGCTACGCAAGGAAATATATTTCTTTACCAAGGCTTTGCTAACTCAATTTAAAAGGTGAAGGTTGGCTTGGCCACAGAGCCCCAGGCCCCTCTGTCAGGGTACGTTGCCCCCCGCACCGTGTATTTGGGAGCCCCCCTCCAGCCATCGCTCTCTTGTTTGGGGATTACAGAAATCAGAATTACAGAGAGTAATGAATTTGTGCCCCGCAGGGTGCGTTGACCCTTAAGGAGTTCCACCAAAGCTCAGCACTAGTTTGTGTTAGAGCTGGTCTCTCAGCCCCGGGGCCCAGCCTGGGGCTGTTTGAGCCCCCCCAGTGACACCCCTCTGGTTTGTCCGCGACTCCACCGAGCTGCAAATCACGGGGCTTATTAGTTGGAGCCGTCTCTCCTCTATTAGTGTCATTTTAGCTGGTCCTGTCCTGTGGCAGGTATCCACGGCTGTTTGGCTGGGTATGACTGGTGTCTCCTCTAATTCACATCAAACATGGAGAAGAGAAGAGCTGGGGGAAGAGGGAGCTGCCGGCGCAGGAGGAGCGGGCAGAGGGTCCCGCGCTGGGGCCAGGGACCCCACTGCAGGGCTGGGACCAAACCGATGCCCCTTCTAAGTGAACACAGGAGGAAAAGCTTCTTTTGGTCATGTATTGCTGCTGTTGTTTTGCTGGGGGTTTTGTCTTGTGCAGAAGGTGAGCGGGGGCTGAAGGAGGGCTGAAGCTGATTCGGTGTGTCAGAAACACGGACCGTTTCTTCTCCGGAATCGCTGCTGTTGGGATACGCTGACGACACCACACAGATGGTGAGGAGATGAAGCTGGGGATGGCGGTGCCTGGTCATCTCTGGCCCACGTCTGGGTACAAGAGCTTGCCCAGTGAAATCTTCCCCTACGCACGGTCCGTTCCTGACACCATCAAGCGAGGGAGACCGAAAGCATATGTGCGGAGACTTGGCAGTCGGCAGCAGAAGCGTGTACAGGCGAGGGCTTAATTAATCAGACACGTTATCTGGGCAGCCAGGGCCAGCAGGCAGGTCATCTCACCCCCCCCCAAACTTCAGTTGGTGCACGTAAATCCCCTTTTCTTTTCTGCCTTTTAAGTCTTTTATCTTTCCTGTCTGCGAGATAGCGGCATGGGCTTGCTGCTTTTCTCCTTTCTTCCTCACACACAGGATTTATATAAAAATATATATAATTTATAGATAACGTATACATAAAATAATATTCTGTCTGAACACAAGCAGACACACACGAAGCATGTTGCAGAGCCTGTGGGAAATACTGTCTGTAATGGAGCTTGCTAATTATAGCAACTCTAATGGCAGCTTCCCCCCACCCTTCCCAACAGCAACAGAGATCAAAACCTTTTTTGTTTAAAATATTTACTGTACAGCTTGCAAAGCTTTAATCAACGTAACATGACGTTTCCTTGCAGCAGCCGAGTAATAAATATGCAATTAATAGGGAATTGAAATACACCCATTAGCTGTTTGCAGAGTCTCCACTTCCCCACTGTAAAAGTGCTTTCCGAGCATTTAATGCTCTGCCTGCAGCCGGAGCGGCACGGGGAGCGAGGTGATCCCCCGGCCTTTCGGCGGGGAGAGGGATGAAGCCTCTCAGAGAAGCTTTGAGAAGTTTTGCAAGTGGAAATCAGCCTCGTTCTTCCCGCTTCAGCAGCTGGGAGAAGCCTGGGCAACACATCAGGGTAACAGCTCCATCCACGATTTCTATCTCTCCTGCCTGGGAATTAGGCTTTTGAGACTGTTGATTTTGCTTCACCAAGCACAACTCTGTACAGCTTAAGAGGTCCACGCTCATCTCCAGTGGCTTTGTATTTGCTCGGTGCAGGGCCAGCAGAGCCATTCCTGGGCTTGGAATGTCCCTGGCCCCCATGGAGCTGGGGTCACAGCAGGCTCTTCCTGAGCTGGGGACCTCTTGGGCAGCCCAGCACTCGCTAGAGGGGCTATAGCCCTGCTGGGTTTGTCCCACAATGGTCCACAGGCCAAGTTAGCATGTCCTTCCTGGAATTTTTAAGTTTTCCTGCTTTATAAAAAGTTCGTTTCCCACCATGGTCATAGCACCACCCTGGCTCTCTCTTGGGTAGGTGGCTTGAAGACCCTTGATGACTACGTGGTAACACGTACCCAGCGCAACGAGCCACTTCACAGCCTTCTCCAAACCCTTGTCCCACAACCCGTGTGACAAACTAAAGCCACAAGGTGGGACAAGAGCCTGAGAGGACGCAGCAGCCCCGGCAGCTTGTCCAGCAGCCAACAAGCTCCTCATCGGCGGGGCTGAGATGCGGCCACCCCAACTCAAGATTGGGTTGAGGGATACCTGGGTGGGTATCAGGGCTCTGGAGCTGGTGGAGCAGCTCCGTTGGCAGCCAGAGAACCAGCCAGATGCTCCTTCCCGGAAAAACCTCCCCATCGCACGGGGAGGCGGCGGCGCAGATCCCTGTGCCTCCCAGCTAAGCATTAGTGAAGCTTTTTAATCTCTCACTGTGGGATTTCTTTTTGCTTCAGCATCGCGCCATAAAGTATTTGAGACAAGGTGACATTTTCCATCTGCATAAAGTGCTTGCAAACAGTGTGAATTTAACTTTTATTGGCCTGATTTAGGGGTATGGGACCGTGCATAAGTCTTGGTCTCTCAACCTATAGTCCTGCACTTTAAGTGATGAATTAGTCAGTAAAATAAACAGGGTATTATCTAGCTGTACACACGTCTGCATCTTCCAAAGAAAATTAAACCTCGTTTGAACGTACAAAAGCTAATGATGGTGAAATCAGCTTGGCCATAAATTACCCAAAACTCAAAACTAACTTTTTGAGAGCTTGAGAAGGCTCCGTCAGCAGGAGCAGAAAGCCTAGCACGCAGGATGGCGGCATGTACATCACTGCATGGCACTCTCTGTGCCGCTCTGTCCGTCCGTCCGTCTGTCTGGGGTGCTCACCATCACCATGAGGTGTGAGCAGTGGACGGGGCAAGACACCTGCATCACCACAACTCCCGTTCCCTTCCCCAGGCGCCGGGGGAACGAGCGATCCATCAGCTGCCATCGACAAACGGTGATGTCTTAATGGCAACCCCCATACCTGCAGCTGGGGCGTGATGGAATACTGATAAAGCCATTAGTACCCAGGCTGGTGATGCGATTTTATATTTCATTTAACCCAGAACACAACGTCCTGCAACGTATGTATTTGTAACTGCTCCCTCGATGGTCTCTCTGGAGTATTATAAAGATTTATCACGTAGTGTTTGGTCAATACTAAATACCGTGAAATGTCAGTAGAGCAGTTCTTGGGATTGCTTGAGCAGTAAATAACAGAATCCTACGATATCCAAAAAGAAATGAGCAGGTGAACAAGTAACCTTAAAGGAACAAAACAAAACAAACCCAATTCCTAACCTTTAGAAAAGAACAACAAAGCAGCAAGGATTTTATCATCAAGTCCCCTTGACTTTCAATGAGATGTACGAATACTTGTCATTTAAGCGCTTTGAAAAGGGTAGCCATTTAGATCTGGAAACGCTGTGCCAGGGATTTTTGGTGCCAGGCACCCCGTTACGTCTCCTCTCTTTTACCTGCACAAAACCTTTGCTCCACCTGCCCCGTGACCCTGCGGCAGCAGCCGTCCTATGGCTAGAGAGGCAGCAGGAACATCCTCCCCTGCTTCTCCTCTCCCCAAACCCGCCTGAGAAACAGCAGCTGCTTCGTGGGAGGTGGGATGGACACCCCCTCCCAGTGCTGACATGTTCCCTCCTAATCACTTCTCAGCTAATGGCGGGGATTGCTCTGAGAAAACCCTCCAGGTTTTTTTTTTTTACAGGTCAGAAGTTGGCTACTGCTTAAACATATGTTCCTCCTTGCCTGTCTCTGACTTGCAGAATAGCTGCTAACTAACCAAAAGACAACATGGTGAGCCGAGGCTATTAGTGAATAATAATGCCATTTGCAGGCAGCAAAGGCTGAAAGGCTTCCAGAGCAGTTAGCAGTCTGCAGGCATCTCCCAGAAATGCATGAGCAGAGCTCCTGTGCATCAGCCAAAGAGCAATTATTCTTGGAAAGCACGTCTGCCTCACGCTTTAAAATCCTTTCTAGTGTCTTGAGCTTAAAAAAATAAAAAATGGGCTGAAAGAAAGCAGAGAAACTGGAGCAAAGGACTTTACATGCTGGGAATGAAGATGACTGCATGTGTGTGCGCCTCTCGGCACCCAGTGGCTCCAGGCTGGGTGCCCCACGGCAGTGACAACCCCTGGGGTGACACGGGGGTGACACCAGCCCCAGCAGCCCAGACCCTGGCCTTGGGGAGTAGCTGTGGAGAAAGTCCCTCCCTGGCCTTCCCAAGAGCAGAGATTCAGCCAGGGTGCAAAACTCTTCAAAAATTGCATTTTTAGGGTGAACCTAAGTCAAGCAGCCTTGGTTTGTTGTTATATTTTCTTTTGGCTTTCCTGTGGTTTTTCTTCCCCCAAACATCTCATTTGTAGCAGAAGATTATATTCCTAACGGGATCGTTCTGAGCGCAGTATTGTACACAGTTCTGCTCTTTAAAGAACTAGTACGGATCCTAACAGCTCTCCAGGCAGGAAATCTGGTGGGAACTCTGCTTTCCCGCTTACTGATCTAAGGCTGGATCCAGCGATCCCACTGAGCCCATCAGTGCAGCGTCTTGGTTGCAAATAATGACGCAGGGAGCCACCAAAGGACTGTTTTACGGTCCAATCTCGTTAACTGCAGAGAATAGTTCTTTTGCAACATTATTATATTTTTTGGCAAATGACTGAGATGCTTGCTAGTTTGTGCCACCTCTCTGTTTAACCGCTCTGGTGCTATTTTTTTTCCTTTAAATTGCATATTTCAGTTCCTACATGAGTACCTATTGTCGACGTTTTTGTGTGAGTGCTGTTTTCTGTTACGCTGCTGCATCTTTTTTTTTTTTTGGTTCAGTTATTTTAATTATGCATTTTATTTTAAGTACAATGCTTTATGACATCACTTGTTAATTGTTCAATTACCACTCTGCTCCTCCGCTGCTGTTAATTGTTCAATTACCACTCTGCTCCTCCTGCAGACTGCTAACTGCAGTGTGCAGTAGCCTTGAAGTGCTGTAGGAGCGTGCCACAGACAGGGGGGGAAAAAAATAAATAAATGGCCTAAAGACCCAAAGATGCATCACAGACAGTTCTGCACTATTTAATTACATGTTGTTTGGCAAATAATTAGTCAGAAATTAGCTTCTTTCTCAGTATTGTAAAAGCTTTTGCAATTTGCCACCAGGTCCCTGCCAGGGGATGCCTGCTTCTCCCGGCTGGGCTGCCGGGCCACGCTCAGGGCACGGCCACTAGCCCGGGAGAGGGTGAAGCTGTGATTTGCAGGGGTTGGGGCTGACGTGCTGCTCTTAGGACTAACACCACCTCATGGCAGCGTGGACGTCAGCGTGGGGACGGTGCCAGTGTGGTGCCTAAAGGGCCCAAGGTTAACAGGAGGAGCACTTAGCCGTCACCTCTGGGGTCCCTCAGCTCACCTGCCGCTACAAATCCATGCTCCTACTCTTTAATTTACTCCCACGCCAACTCGCTGGCCGCGTCACGCCTCCCACCTCCCCACTGCAGTGTGCAGTAGCCTTGAAGTGCTGTAGGAGCGTGCCACAGACAGGGGGGGAAAAAAATAAATAAATGGCCTAAAGACCCAAAGATGCATCACAGACAGTTCTGCACTATTTAATTACATGTTGTTTGGCAAATAATTAGTCAGAAATTAGCTTCTTTCTCAGTATTGTAAAAGCTTTTGCAATTTGCCACCAGGTCCCTGCCAGGGGATGCCTGCTTCTCCCGGCTGGGCTGCCGGGCCACGCTCAGGGCACGGCCACTAGCCCGGGAGAGGGTGAAGCTGTGATTTGCAGGGGTTGGGGCTGACGTGCTGCTCTTAGGACTAACACCACGTCACAGCAGTGTGGACATCAGCGTGGGGACGGTGCCAGCGTGGTGCCTAAAGGGCCCAAGGTTAACAGGAGGAGCACTTAGCCGTCACCTCTGGGGTCCCTCAGCTCACCTGCCGCTACAAATCCATGCTCCTACTCTTTAATTTACTCCCACGCCAACTCGCTGGCCGCGTCACGCCTCCCACCTCCCCCTTGCTTTAGGGTGCCTGCTCCCTGTTAGCCTTTGGGCTTTCCTAAAGGAGAGCGAGCCAGTGGGCTGCGTCTCCCTGCCATCAACCCTGCCTGCATCTCACTAGGAGTAATTAAAAACAGCCCAAGCCCCCAAGGGATGCAGCTGCACGATTAGTTATAGGTGTTACGCCGAGCGCTGTGTCTGTGGACTCCAAAGCAGTCAGGGAGATGGATGAGGGGAGCTATAGATCTATAGGCACAGATCTATGGAGGGGTTCGCGTTGGGCTCGCAAAGATAAAGGTTCATGTCCTCCCTGACAGAGGGAGGACCCACACCAGCCTCGGGCTGCCCGGGCAGTTGGCTGGTGCAGATGAAGGATGCCTGTCCTGGCAGTGGGCAGGCTGGTGTTAGGGCAGCAGGGTCGTGAGTAACTCCCACTTGGATTTGAGAAACAAAACCCACTAATTACGAAGTACCCAATTCCTCTCAAATGCCCAGCCCAGAGTTAATGTGTGTCTCACCCTCCACATCGCTGTGGACACTTCCCATCATCTGTTTCATCAAACAAAGCCCCAAGAGAGCCTGGAAGCTGGTTTATGACACCAAACTCTTCATTACATAGCTCAGACCAAACACGCCAGGTGCTCCCCGGCATGGCCGGGTACAAAACACTTTCATTTGCAAATCCACGCAGTACATTAATTTGGAAAGGCTGTGCGAGTTGATGGCTCGTGTTTCTGATAGGGATGCAACAGTTTGTGACCCATTTAAAATAAAAACCTGAAAGAGAACTGAAGATGCTGAGATTTACCATATATCGCTGCAGTATCTCACTTGTTTTACAGTAATTTGATGCTGCCTGAACACAGTAGTCGACCTTTCTTTACTCCTGCTTGCAGGGTAGAACAGCAGGGATGATAAACCTTATGCTTTAGTTCAGAAATAGCACACATCAGTGAGAGCGACCAGGGTTGCACCATGGGAGAGAGTGGGCTGTGGCAGCTCAGAGCAATACTGATTACTGAGGTTTATTATACCTACACAGAAACCATATTGCCTACCGGAGAAATCGCACAATGGCCTAAAAGCCTGTTTAGGGTTTGTTTGCTTTTTAAACCCAGGCTCATAGCTAGCTTTATGTCCTTTCTCTCCTGGAAAGTGTGTTCATTTTAGAACCCTGAATGACTCAGAGTCCTGAGAACCTGAGATTCCTGCTCCACTGGGACTGGCCGGGGCTGGAGCCCGCGTCAGCTGGACACAAATTCAGGTTGCTGTTCTCTCCTAAAGGGAAAATTGTCATCTCACAATATCCCAAGTTAAAAGAAACCCGTGAAATAGCTGCTTGAGGTGGAAAGCGAAGCGTGATGTGCGCATGGAAGGGAAATCTCACTCTTGAAAATTGTATTTGTGCCCTAAACTGGAGAGCAAAAAAATCAAGAGTAGGAGCGACCTTGCATCCTGTGCAGCTCGGCTGTGCCTGGTCTGCGGAGCTTTGTTCTTGGAGCAACACAGTCATGGGGAAAGGTAAACTTCAACACAAAGGCCATGGAAAAAAAATAATAAAGCAAGAGTAGCACAGGATGAAAGCAGCACTCGGGGTCATCTGGGTGCTGGATAGCATCTGCTTTTGTGTATACAGAAGGAAACATAGCATGAGTAATGGCTCTGAAGCAGCTACGCTGGATGTTTATTGCAGAGAGATGACTGGGGCAAATGAGAACATTTCCAGTTTTTCAGCAGGCAGTGCACAACGTGCGTGACTCTCACAGTGACCACAGACCTCAAGAACAGTGGGCAAGCGCCTTCCTTCTAGTAAACTGTATAATCTCTTTCCAAAACCGTGAAGCCCAGCCTCAGCGATCACAGGGATTTCGCCTGATTAAAGACCAGAATAAATTTTAGGGCCAGGTTGTCTGGCTGTTGTAGCAGCAAATGTGGGAAGAAGGGCCTCGGGCTATTTTCCTTGACACGGAAAACTTACATGACACCTCATTTGATGTGTTGATTCTGTTTTTCAAACATTGCCTAGCAGAGAAACGGGAGCTGGCTGCAGCTCAGCTCTGCCCCGTGCAGCCCAACACTTCTGCCTTCCAGGGCAGGAGCTGTGCCCAGGCTCCCACCCCAGCACGAGCATCTTCTCCCAGGTGCCTTCCCCACCTCCAGCACAAGCTCATCATAACCCCCGTGTTCCTCCATGAACTATTTACACGATCACAGCCAGCCTTTGGCACGATTCCTCGCTACCGCCGTCCCAGTAATGGCACACTCGTAATGACTGTGCCACCACCAGCTGAAACTCTACTGCAAATTATCTCACCTGGCTCAGAGACTGCCACTCGGGTACACGGGGGTCAGCGGGGTGGACGGTCCTGCAAGATGAGTGGCCTCAGATGAACCCAGACTGTGTGGGGCACGTTCCAGAAGTGGTGTGGCTCGGAAATTGCATCAGGTCCCCTTTTTGCTAGTCGCAGAAATGGGCAAATTCCACCGGAGCATCACTGGCTCTGGGGCTCTTCTTCATCAGTGACAACTTGGGAGGAAAGCTTTCGTCCCGAGGAACTTGCCGAGCTCTTCTTACATGTCATGTGCATGAAGGGAGTCATTCTGAGGAATGAGTTGCTTGGGAGGCTCGAAGTGGCACTTGGCTGGTGGGATCTCTCTTACTGGCACTACTGTGTGAGAAAGACAAAAACGAGCCTGTCAGGTCCTGTAAAAAGCAAGTAGCTCAGAATTAGGAAAAAAAGATAAAACTGTACTTTCCGCTTTGTTGCTGATTTTTTTTTTATAGTTTTAAAAGAAAAATCAATCCTAAATCTTGAAAGGTTGAATCTTTGGTTTTGTCAGATTCGCTTTTCAATAGTAGCATTTCGGAGCTTGTGGACAGACCTTTAAAGATTACAGGAAAGGATAGTGTTGAAGTGCAGAGACAGCTGAGAGTCTTCCAGTTGGAAGAATTCTCCAGCCCGCACTCCCTGACGGAGGCAATGGGAGATGGCAGATGGTAGGTGGCATCTTGTTTATCAAAACAAAAACTGTGGGATCTCTTGAGGTGCTGGGAAGACTATGCAGCTGAAGTGAGAAGTTGTCTGTGCGCACTTAGAAGCTATTTCCTCTGAACTAAAAAAAAAATGCTTCTGTTTGGTGCAACTTGCAGAAAAATTAATTTAGCCAAGGAGAATTAATAGAGAGGATATGGGTCCTGTGCCGGGTTGGGAGGTAAGGTCACCAGGGCTGCCATACCTCTTACCATAGCCAGGAAGCCCAGAGTTTTGACCCCAGAAACCATGACTGAGGATTGGAAGGGCATCCTCACCAGCAGCAACGTGAACCCCACTGAGAACCTCAGTTCCAGCCATTTCAGACCACACTTCTCCGTGTGTTTTCCTTAGGGCCATGAAGATGATCAGAGGGCTGGAGCACCTCTCCTACAAAGACAGGCTGAGAGAGTTGGGGTGTTCAGCCTGAAGAAGAGAAGGCTCTGGGGAGACCTCATAGTGGCCTTGCAGTACCTGAAGGAGGCCTACAAGAAAGCTGGCAAGGGGCTGTTTGCAAGGGCACGTAGCAATAGGATGAGGAGCAATGGTTTTAAACTAGAGGTTTAAAACCTCCTAGGGTAGGTTTAGATTACACATTAGGAAGAAGTCCTTTATAATGAGGGTGGTGAGACACTGGAACAGGTTGCCCAGAGAGGTGGTGGAGGCCCCATCCCTGGAGACATTCAAGGTCAGGCTTGATAAAGCTCTGAGCAACCTCATCTAGTTAAAGATGTCCCTGCTTACTGCAGTGGGGTGGACTAGATGACCTTTAAAGGTCCCTTCCAACCCAACACATTCTATGATGCTATGATTCTTGTGTTGAGGTCTGCAGCATCCAGAAAGCAGTCGGTATGGTATCATATTCTCTCTTTAATATCTAAAACATTCAGAGATTATTTGACCAGAGAGGCTGTGTTGTATTTTTCACACATGAACATTGCCAGATACTATAAGAAATGCAGCTTTTTCAGCATTTCTAAATGCCTAACACTATCCTGGTTTTGGCCTAGAAAGGAAAATTAATAAAATTTATTCCTTGTATGCTCCAAACTCCCAAAAAACCAGTGTAGCCACAGCAGAAAGATGAGGTGCTCAAGATGTAATGCAACCGCAGCATCCCCAAGGGAGCTACCCAAAAAGCAGAGTTAAATGCTTCCCACAAGGAATAGTGAGAATTAGCAGGGGCTGCCTCTACAGCTGTGCAGTCGGTGACTGCTTCCCCCAGTGGAAAATACTGATGGGTAGGTAGCAAATTCCTCTGTGTCCCCAAGCAGATGTGTACCCAACCAGATGTGGTCATTCTGCCACTGGGACAAAGCCAGAGCAGCTTCATGGATGAGAATGGAGATAAACTGGAATAAAAAAAAAGGTATGGGAGGGGAACTGGAACCCTAATGTTGCTTTTTCTTTCAAACTGATCTGTACACATGTCACACAGTTGGATGTATGAATAGTAAATTATTCTATTCATTTCTTACTCTTGATGAACAGTAAATTAGTCTAATAACATTTACTGTTCAATTCATTGATTGTCAGAGGGAGATTAGAGGCAAATAGCTTTTAAGTCTTTCCAGCTGCAAACATTAGAGTTGTCTAAAGTTATGATTTTTGACTGTAATTAGCTGCAGCTCTCCAGCATCCCTCCCCTCATCCCCCCCCCGGGCTGTGTCTCCACAGCGCAGGCGCTTCCCCAGATCCCCTGCCCAGGTCTCCACTGCTTCGCTGGTGGCAGGGGGACCAAAGCAAGGTGGTGAGCTCCTTGCAGCTCCCTCAACAAAGCAGGTAACAAAAATAACTAGGCTTTTTTTTTAAAAAATAAAAAAAACCCAACAAACCAAACATTTACACCAATGGCTTAACATTTCTGCACAGCCAGAGAGATGGAGAGTGGAGAATAAACCTGAGAGGTGTGATGCTGGGAGGGGAGGGTACGGGGAGGGGGGGGGGATGAAGTCAGGCTCTGCCACGGCATGAAAAGCCTTTCTATTCTGTGTCTGGAGGGTCTGAAGTGCTCTTACGCAGGAGGACTTCACTGAAGTCGCTGTACCGACACCAGTGGAATACAAGTGTGCGAGCAGGGGAGAACAAGGCCCATAAAACAGCAGAGGAGTCAAGTGAATTTAAGAGGGATGCCTGCCTTGTACCTGGTATGCCTCCTGTTTGTCATCCTCCTGCCTGTGGCTTCGGCTCCGTGCTGGAATACGCTCCTATCAGTGGGAAGGCCCTATCGGCTATTTAACAGACACAGAATTACTTGTAGCCAAAAGAAACCATAAACAGCAGAATCAT